>NC_134702.1:59156690-59474591 GCF_043290135.1 Rhipicephalus microplus
GTACCGTCTAGTGGGGCTACCCAACAAGGACGCCGCTCGCGCTGAGAGCCCGTGCTTGGCTTTGACTGTCGCCATTGTATATTCTCGCTCGTTGCCGGCTAATAAACGCCTTAACAATTTGGTGGAGGTGTTGCGATCCCTGTCTATGCCTTTGGAGCTACGATCACGTACCCTGCCATCAACTATGTACCACGACGCTTCTCAGCAAATGCCTCCTCCAATGCCACCCCCTTGTCCTGGTGTCCCCAGAATCCGCGATCCATCCATCTTCACTGGCGCTGATGGCACTGACGTGGAGGACTGGCTCGCCATTTACGAGCGCCTGAGCGTCCCCAACAAATGGGACGAGGACGGCAAGCTGACCAACTTGGTGTTTTACCTTGCCGGTGTCGCCAGTTTGTGGTACAACAACCACGCGTCCGATTTTGCCACCTGGTCAGATTTCAAGACCGCAATCGTCAACGTCTTCGGCCACCCTGCTGTTCGCAAGCTGCAAGCCGAGCAGCGCTTGCGTGAACGTGCTCAGGAGGCTGGTGAGTCATTCAGCAGCTATATTGAAGATGTCCTGGACCTATGTAACAAATCGAATCACACCATGTCTGAGTCTGACAAGATCCGAAACATCATGAAAGGCATCGACGATGATGCCTTCACGATGCTGCTCGCCAAAAACCCCGGCACGGTGGCTGAGGTCATCACACTGTGCCAGAGCTACGAGGAGCTCCGCCGGCAGTGTTCGATGACCCGACGCTCCCCACCACGAGCTGCAACGCTTGCTGGCTTGGAGGCCAGTTGTGACCAAGTGGCGTTGATGGCAGAACTGAAGTCCTTTATCCGTGAGGAAATCGCGCGTCAGTTCTCCCTCCTGCCCTTTTCCCACCAACCTGCTGTTCAACAATCGGCTACTACCCTTTTCCCTCCTATCCGCCGAGCGATTGAACAGGAAATAGCGGAGGTAATGCCTGCTTACCACCCCCAACAGCCTCCGGCTCCTGCGTCCCTGAGTTACGTGCAAGTGGTCGCCAGGCCGCCCCAAGTCGTTCAAGCACCCGCCCCTCTGACCTACGCTGAAGCTGCTGCACGACCTCCTTCCTGTGCAGCGGGTATGCCCGCTGCGTATGTTGACGTAACCCCTCAGCCTCAGCTTCAGTCCACCATGCAGCCACCGTTCCGTCCATCAGCCCTTGCGACATGGGTGAGACCTACCCCGGTGAACAGATGGCGCACACCCGACAACCGGCCCATCTGCTTTGCCTGCGGTTACGCCGGTCACGTGGCCCGTTATTGCCATCGCGTACAGCCGGCGCCAATTTCTTCACCTGTTGCTGGCCAACTCAGCCGTCCTTATCGCGAAGAACCGCCGTCTATGCCACCTCGATCTCGCCCAGGTCCATCTCGAAGATCACCGTCTCCACGACGCCGTTCCCTGTCTCCCATGCGGCCAAGTGCGGCAGCTCATGAGCGGGAAAACTAGTCGTCGCAGTCCCTGAGGCAAGGACTGCGACGCTATCGCAATGTGAAAGCCCTCAGAGCAGCCCCTCGAATGTCATTGACGTGCTTGTGGACGGTGTTTGTGCATCGGCTCTTATTGACACTGGAGCTGCCGTATCAGTTATGGACGAAAAACTCTGCCGCTTACTTCGAAAAGTGACGACGCCACTTTCTGGGTTACCCCTCCGTACTGC
The DNA here is from genome assembly GCF_043290135.1 of Rhipicephalus microplus. Taxonomy (NCBI): domain Eukaryota; kingdom Metazoa; phylum Arthropoda; class Arachnida; order Ixodida; family Ixodidae; genus Rhipicephalus; species Rhipicephalus microplus. The sequence goes on from NC_134702.1 coordinate 59,158,376, forward strand.
AAGTTTGCACCGGATTCATCCTACAGCAGGGTGCACCGCTCGCGTTGTCATCCAGGACGTTTTGTATGTCGTCCAGTTCATCATTATTCAGGCATGCTCTCATGACGTCATCCTGGGATGGGACTTTCTCTCCCGCCATGACGCCGTCATCCATTGTGCCGCCGCCGAAATCGAGCTCTCACCCTTCTCGCATTTGACGCCAGAAGACAGTCCCCCGACACTGAGCAAGATTCTAACGAAAGACGATACAACAGTGCCTCCAAACTCGACGACGGCTGTGTCTGTCTACTGCGCTGGTCTCTCCCACACCATTGGACTTGTTTCGCCATCTGACCGCGCTTGCAGCAGGAAAGGGCTGCTAGTACCTTTCGCGACCATGCAGGTCAACCAGGGCAACACTGCTATTTTTGTAACCAACCCGTCCCCGTACGCTGTTACCTTGCTTCGAGGGGAATGTCTCGGCAGAGTGGAACCAGTCGACGACGCACAAGTCCTGGACGTACCCGATGACACGCGCGCTCCCAGGTCGTGTACCATCAATGCTGTTTCCACTTCTGATTCGTCGTCTGCTGATGTATTTGGCCCCTCCATCGCTGACAACCTTACGGCCGTACAGCGTTCCCAACTTCTGGACCTGTTACAAGAATATCGTTCTTCTTTCGATGTCGGGTGAAATTCTCTCGGTCGCACGTCCGTTGTTACGCATCGCATCGACACTGGTGCCCATCCACCTTTACGGCAACGTCCATATCGGGTGTCGCCTGCTGAACGTCGAGTAATTAATGATCAGGTTGACGATATGCTCCGACGCGACGTTATTCGGCCCTCCGACAGTCCATGGGCGTCTCCTGTTGTTCTTGTTGCGAAGAAAGACGGTTCTGTGTGGTTCTGTGTAAACTACAGACGGCTCAATAAGATCACTCGCAAGGATGTTTATCCACTGCCACGCATCGATGACGCGATTGACAGCCTTCATGGAGCCGATTTTTTTTCTTCTCTCGATCTGCGCTCGGGGTACTGGCAAGTACCCATGGCTGACGACGCTCGACCAAAGACCGCCTTCGTCACGCCAGACGGCTTGTACGAGTTCAACGTCATGCCGTTTGGTCTATGTAATGCACCTGCGACCTTTGAGCGCATGATGGACACCGTTCTGCGCAACTTGAAATGGTACACGTGCTTGTGTTACCTCGACGATGTCATTGTCTTTGCTCCGGATTTCTCCACGCATCTCCAACGTCTGAAAGAAGTGTTCGCACGTGTGAGCAATGCCGGCTTACAACTAAATCTGAAAAAGTGCCGCTTTGCAGCCCGGCAACTCACCATACTGGGGTACGTCGTGTCCAAAGACGGCATTCTTCCTGATCCTGCCAAGCTTCAGGCCGTGGCCGAATTCCCCAAACCTGCATCTGTCAAAGAACTGCGTAGTTTCGTGGGCCTGTGCTCATACTTCCGACGCTTCATTCGAAATTTCGCCACGATCATATCACCACTGACGAAGCTCCTTGGAAGCAACGGGCCCTTCAATTCGTGGTCATCCGAGTGCGACGACGCGTTCGCGAAGCTCCGCCATTTGTTGACGTCGCCTCCCATTCTACGCCACTACGACCCTACAGCCCCAACGGAGGTGCACACGGACGCCAGCGGAGTAGGCCTCGGCGCTGTCCTGGCGCAGCGAAAACCCGGATTCCCTGAATATGTCGTAGCATATGCAAGCCGTACGCTCACGAGAGCCGAGAAGAACTACACCGTCACGGAGAAAGAGTGCCTGGCGATCGTCTGGGCTCTTACAAAGTTTCGACCTTATTTGTATGGTCGCCCATTCGATGTCGTCACCGATCATCATGCACTATGCTGGCTTTCATCATTGAAGGATCCCTAAGGCCGTCTCGCCCGTTGGGCTCTTCGCTTACAAGACTACGATGTCCGCGTGCTGTACCGCAACGGACGCCAGCATGCTGACGCCGACGCCCTCTCGCGCTCCCCTCTGCCTGAAGGTGATGTGCTCTGCTCAGTATCCTCGGCTGCTGTTTCTGCCATTGATGTTGACATCATCGCTACCGAACAGCGAAAGGATAATTGGATCGGCCCGCTCATCGACATGCTCTATGATCCATCCGCAACGCCATCCACGCGTGCATTGCGTCGTCAAGCTCGCCATTTCGCCATTCGTGACGGCCTCCTACACCGACGCAATTACGACGCCGACGGCCGGCAGTGGTTACTCGTGATACCCTGCAGTCTGCGGTCAGAGATATGTGAATCCTTCCATTCTGATCCGCAATGCGCGCACTCTGGGGTATTCAAAACCTACCATCGCATTCGACAACGCTACTTCTGGCGCGGGATGTACCGCTATGTGCAGCAGTTCGTTCGCTCTTGCCTCACCTGCCAACGCCGTAAACCGTCAGCCCACATGTCGCACGCCAGTCTACAACCGTTACCTTGCCCTGACCGTCCCTTTGGACGCGTAGGTATCGATTTGTATGGACCACTTCCTCTGACGTCGGCTGGTAACCGCTGGGCCATCGTTGCCGTTGACCATTTAACGCGATACGCCGAAACCGCCGCTCTCCCTGCGGCTGCTGCGCGCGATGTTGCGTCCTTCTTGCTGCATCGATTTATACTGCGCCACGGACCACCGCAAGAGCTTCTCAGCGATCAAGGCCGTGTCTTCTTGTCGGAAGTCGTCGAAGCCATTCTGACGGAGTGCCATTCTGTCCACCGCAAAACTACTGCTTACCACCCACAGACGAATGGCCTCACCGAACGCTTTAACCGCACCCTCGGCGACATGCTTTCTATGTACGTCGCTGCCAACCACACTAATGGGGATAATATACTGCCCTTCGTCACCTACGCCTACAACACCGCCCCTCAGAGCACGACTGGTTTTTCACCTTTCTACTTGCTGTACGGAAGGCACCCGTCGCACACCATGGACACGATACTCCCGTACACGCCGGATTCATCTGAGTGTACACCTATTTCCGAGACAGCCAGGCTTGCTGAAGAGTGTCGCGAGCTTGCCAAGACTTTTACGACGCAAGAGCAAGAGCGGCAGAAGAGTATCCGTGATGGCTCCACCACTTCTGAGCCCACGTTCCTTCCTAGTGCGCTTGTATGGCTCTCTATCCCGACCTCTGCCGCTGGCCTCTCTTCCAAACTACGTCCCAAATACGAAGGCCCCTACCGTGTCATCGAGCGCACCTCACCCGTCAACTATCTGATTGAACCCGTTGAGCAATCTTCGGACATGCGCCGCCGTGGGCGAGACGTCGTCAACGTGGAGCGCCTGAAGGCTTATTATGACCCGCTCATAATAACAAGCTGTTAGGTCGCCAGGCGGCTCCCTGTTCGACCCCGGGGTAATTGTAGCGAAGCCTCCGCACTATGAAATGGGTCGAACTCTTGAGTACCGTCTAGTGGGGCTACCCAACAAGGACGCCGCTTGCGCTGAGAGCCCGTGCTTGGCTGTGACTGTCGCCATTGTATATTCTCGCTCGTTGCCGGCTAATAAACGCCTTAACAATACATACATACATACACACATACATACATACATACATACATACATACATACATACATACATACATACATACATACATACATACATACATACATACATACATACATACATACATACATACATACATACATACATACATACATACATACATACATACATACATACATACACATACACACATACACACACACATACACATACACACACACACACATACACACACACACATACACACACATACATACATACATACAACACAAGTTGACAAACTTCCAATTATTGTCATATTCTTTGTGTTTAGAATAGATTAATGCTACCAGCTTGTTTAGGAATGTGGATTGTTTTTTTGTTGTTGTTGTGGAATTGTTTTTTACGCAGTACACGTGAAAAGTTTCAATTGTGTAGAGAGCTCAACATTACTCCTACATGGTTTTAATTGTCAATACGCATTTCTTGCGGCCTATTTTGTTTTACCAGAGAAGGGGCCCAACCGAGCAACCTAAATCTGTCCAAGTGGGATTGAGCCTCAGATTACTCGGCTGCAGCTTTCACGGTGGTGCCCGAAGCAGACAAGTGGTTTAGTCGATCCGAATAATTGGGCAAGTGGAGAAGTAAGAGGAATTAAGAGAGGGAGCTGGGGTCAAGGGTGCTCATCAAGAGGGAGCTGGGGTCATGCCTGTGCAGACCACGGATATCAGGCTAAAGACCAAGTCGAGAATATTGAATAAGAAGGGTATCCGATCGAAGGAAAAGTGCGTGCGAATCTCGGCCACGAAAGGGGATTTGCCAAAGCCAATTTGGTCACCACTGCTCGGTGTTAGGCGTTTGCAGAGCATAGCCTTCAGCGCAGTTCCTAGTAAGCATGGAATGAATTGAGAGGCTGGCCGCGATGTGCATCGATGTCAAAGTCCGCCACGCTGACATGTTTCAAACATATTATCGCTTGCTAGGATGGCGCATATGACTCGGAAATTACAGAAAGGCGTGGCTTGTAGCCAGCACATTTTCGCTTAACAAGGTCAGTGCGCTGAGAGAGGAAAGTATGCCTGTTCTACATTTTACTGGCCTTTTTTATCATGGGTTGGTTTCTAATCGATTGTGAAACACATAAAACTTTCGCATGCGGCGTTTTGAATAAAGCACCTCAGTGTGATAGATAAATGTTACCCATTTTTAAGACCAGAACAGAGATTACGACGAGATCAACAACTTTCTCGAGAACGTCAAAACATTTACTTGGTATAGAAAGGCTTGATGGCACCCAGTCACTTGATATAATTCTACGTATGATCCAATATCCTCGCGGGGCACACAGAGTCAAGTTAAAGAAAGTTTCACGGAGAATGCTTTGCAGTTTAAAAAATATATCTTCTTCATGACTGGCAGTTGAGTAAATGAGTGAAAAGGAAGCATGGAAGGCACGCATGAGACAGGCGCTTTTGAAAAACAAAGACGATTGTATACGCATCTATTAGATTATGTAATGCAAACTCTAACATTGTTGTTTTATCTAGGAAGAGTAGAACGATTTACCAATTTGAATATTTTATGCTGAACCTGTTTCTAATTTTCTGTCCAAGTTTTTTTGAAAAATTATTAACTGTAAATTTTGAGACGTCAACAACAATGTTTTTATTGCGGTGTTAATAATGCAATATTTAAATTGTTCGTTATTTTGCAGACAAGTTACATTCTGCAATGTTCAAGATCACTCTGTCACTTTGGGTTCCTTCTCTGTTACGTGCTTGTTTATCTAGTGTTAAGAACCACGAACGCGCACAACGAGCCATTCTGTCGAAAACTGTGTTGCGTGTACTTAAAACAAGTCTGTTTTATTTATGGTTTGTACGTCCTTTATGTCAGCTGCTCCAGTGAGGTAAAGGCCTAGTCAAGGGGATTGGGCGGTTCTTTTTCCTTAGCTAGCAGGCAGAGTTTGTATATACTATGCCCAAATAAAACAACAATATTGAGATTATGACTTCGTGAGGGCTTGAATGGAGAGCACATGCTTTACTTCTACACAAGTCAGGTTACTCTATGAAAGCCCTAATTGAAAAACGTTAATGTCATGTCCTAACTGATGTTGCAAATGTGTCGTAACTGATCTAAAAACAACAAGCCCATACATTCACAGAACAACCCCAAAACACCGATGTCACTTGCGCACATTGCGGATATATACGCGCAGGCATAGCAATTTTAGTCTTAAGGTTTACTATAAGGAGCTCTGTTGTTGAAACTTAAGATCTTCGATGCTCAAGTCAACGCTTCGCTAATTATGCTCGGGTACATAAGTCTCATAAATGGGGACTATAAATAGAAGAGTCTGGAACTTGTGAGCCCACTGTGTCAACACCGGCCACTGTTGTGTAACCTAGTATGAAGGTGCGCCGAGCGAAGCCATTAAACCTCTCGGTCGTGTCGTGTTCGGTAAACAAACTTCTGCACCGACCAGCGATTGGCTTGTTCAAGCATGCAGAGGTTGCACACTTCATTCACAACTGACAGACTGGGGTATCCCTTGTATCTGGGGTATACACACAGTGGAAACTTTCGGAGCATGCAACTGGCCTCTCTTTTGCCTACGGTTGTCCTAGCGATGTTCTCTAATTTCGTGGGCATAGGCGTGCACTTGGGGGGAGGGAGGGGAGCTTGAGATTGCTTTTTCTAATCATCGAATGGGGTTGAAAAGTCGGCCCTGTTCCTTTGATCAGCCGGATTTCTATGGGCATTCCTTGATATGCAGAGTGATGACATGGCAGGTGTCATGGAAGCCTTACTCATTCTGAGGGCAGGTTTCGAAAAAAAAAGAAAGACTATTCTGCCAACCTTAACCGGGCAGAAGCCTAAAACCAAAAGTAGGGTCTTGATTTTATTTTTGCATTCATCGCGCAGATTGCTTTCTCGCGTACTCCACAGATAAGGAGGAGGAGGGGGGAAAGGAAAGCTTGCCAACCCTATCCCTAAAGTAGAGCAATGCTCTCGCCTATGCTCATCAGGCCGGAACTTGGATTACCTTTATGGCGATGTACGTAACCTGTAAACAAATAAATGTATATGTCCTGTCGTTTCGCTGAGCCGCATTGTTTGCTCGGAAAGGGCTTAACGCCAGCAGGTGTTTCAGTGACCTGCAACGTTACATCAATGACTGAGACTTCCACGTTTATGTTCTCACGCATAGAATATACCCCAGATTCATCAGTAATCCCGGCTTATGGGGCCAGCCTGGGCACGGAACCGGCGCTTGCGTGAAAATGCATCAGAAGTGACGGTTTTTCTTTTCTTGGTAAGACTTTTAAAGAATGTACAGTGAGATTATAACAAAGGTTTTGCGTTCTCAAAAAGGCTCTTTAGCCAAACAACTAACTAGGTAAAAAAAATAAATGATGTTGAAGATTGGAAAAGTTAGAACATTACAACTGCGCATAATTGACAACTTGTATAGTGGTTCTACAAAAAAAATGTGATAAGCATCTAATTAAAGCGTTGTACGAAAACATGACTCTCCACCAAATGCATAATAATAATAATAATAATAATAATAATAATAATAATAATAATAATAATAATAATAATAATAATAATAATAATAATAATAATAATAATAATAATAATAATAATAATAATAAACGCCAGACCTGTGCGGAAGACACAGCACAGTCACAGCGAAAGCTCGAAGAGTGGCCTTTCAGAGCCTTTTCTAAACCTTCATTGGGTAACTGTTGCGAGCACACTTGCATGATGCCCACTACGGCATTATTAATAAAAATGTTAGGGTAGTAGGCCGGCACTAGCTATGCTATTTTCGTCATTCTTTTGCGAAGCGTGGTATTTTCTAAACACTTGCAAAGAATTCCGTGCCAATTGTTCATGCAGTGGCTGACGACGATGAGAAATTATGGCTGAAGTGGGTATGCGCCACAGTTATTAGCTAAACAAAAACAAACTTTTGTAATGGGTTGTAGCAATTGACAACCCACTCGTAACGCTATTCGCATTCTGCGACGACTGCTAGTCGTATTGCTGTATTAAAACGCTTTGTAAGTCGTATTAATGCGATTGCTTTCCCGACATGGAGCCTGCCTAAGGCAAGTTTGCCACAATGTAGTAAGCCCCGGTGGAGCTCAGTGGTAGAATACTTGGCTAGCACCCAGCCGACCTAGGTTCTAGGTGCACTGTGTCCTTGGTACTAATTTTTTTTTACATTTCGCGCGATGTGGTTACAGAAACCGGTGGTGGTGGACAACTATATGGCGATACGCGAGACCCTTGTTGGGATCACATAGCAGGTTTTTCTGTAATAATAATATTATTATTTATGGGTCGTTTTACGTCTTGAAATTACGATATGATTATGCGAAAGGCCATAATGGACATGTCCCAAAAGTTTTTTTTTTTTCACCATCTGGCATTCTGATGCTCTTTAATGACCTCTAACATCACGCAGTACATGGAAGTCTAGCATGTCGCCTCCATCGAAAATGCGAAATCCGCCACCCGGATCGAAAGCCAATAGTTAGGAAGCACATTTTCTTACATAGTGCATGACGTTCTGGTATGTATAGTGAAGAGCACCAAACGTGACATAACAGTAAGTCCCAGTATTGAGGGGGTTCACAGTAAGATTTCATATGCTAAGCATCTGCAGTGTCTCGACACGCGGCACATGTCAAGGAAGAATTGGGCATTCGTTTGCGTGGCGGAGGCCATGCGAGAATGAATAATCAGTTGTCCACGCTGTCGCAACTAAACGTTGTCGGGACTGGATCATTCTTGGGTTAGCTCAGGCATTTACACCTTTTCTGTTGAGTCTCGTGAATTCGCGACATACCAGAAACAGTTCGAGCAAGCATAAAATGTGCGCCGCCTTTAATGCTGACTGGTAAGTACTCAAAGAAAACGTAACTTTCAGCTTGAAAAAATTTAGGACCATTACTTCTAAAGTATTTTATGCTAGGACCAATTGTTTTGTACTGGATGATGGAGAGCACGAAGCGTGTGCTACAGCTCTTTATTCTTTCTAGACTGAGTGACGTAAGTTCTATCGTCAATAACCCTGTTCATTTGGTATGTACGAAACTAAGAGGCTATACACGAAGTGTTACGATGTTTTGAAGTGCGTTTATTGCTGTGAAATTCTCGCCTTTGTGGTATAGGGACAATTCATGACATGCATAAAAGTATGCATTAGAGTTACACTTTCGATAATTAAACTGCGTAATCAGTTAAAGATTGCTATTTAGAGCTGTAAAATGAAAAAAGTGCCGCCATATCCACGAAGTGAATGATGATGAGTGGGCGAAGCTCTGGAGGAAAACCTGGTAAACCATGAATCTTCCGTACATTTTGCCTACTCGATTTTATTACAATGCTCCCCCTAGCGTACGTTGCCGCACTAAATCGAACGATTGCCTTCCACCAATGACACGTGCCATATGTGACATCATTCCTATTTTATAACATCTCGCATCTTTCATCATCAACTACAAGTACCGCCGTCTAGTTTATAACATCTTGCATCTTTTCATCATCAGCTACAGGTCCCGCCATCTAGTGAGCACTGAAAGAACTAAACGAGAGGTGGCTATATGCAGGAGACGGTGCCGCCATCTAGTGAACACTGCAAGAACTAAACGAGAGGAAGCGACATACGGGAGACGGTACCGCCATCTAGTGGACAGTGCAAGAACTAAACGAGAGGTGGCTACATACAGGGGACGCACAGCCCACGCCTTAAGGAGCTTCGCCCCTAAATAATTATTTTTCTCGGCTGTTTATTACTTCAGACATTAAAGGGTTAATCGTGACCTGATAAAAAGTGCACGCAGCTCCAACCATTCCGCATAGATCTCGCAGGCTCTTCCACCCATCTTAGCGGTCGAGACGCCCAAGAAGATGCCAGACCTTGTGGTGCTACACTGGTGGCGTTTTAACAAGTCAACGTATCACCATTTTGGCCCAACAGCACCACCACATCATTCCTGCAGGTCGAGGCGCACTTACGTCTACGGCGAATAACCAACTAACAGTCCAAGTACTTGCACCTACTGTCTTCCTTACCTCCGGGTAGTAGCTGCAGACTTAGGTGATATATTAGCGTCGCAGCACCCGAGCCATCCCTGAGACACTATGAAGGCAGCTATCACTTCCCGCAAGTCTGAGTCCGAAGTGTGGCAGCTTGGGCTAGTTGGTATGGCATGACGATAGTTATAGCGCGAGAACAAAACGATGACACAGAGACAAGAAGGACACGAAGGACGTTTTGTTCACGCGCTATAACCATCGTCTGAGCCCGAACACTGTAGACTGCAACGGCTCATCATGGCTACACCGATCAGTCACCATCACCCATAACAGCTCCTTCAATGCATGCGCCAGCTTATTGCCACACCCTCCGCCCCTTAAGAGAAGATGCTGTTACGTGAGTTATTCCTCCAGCGCTTACCGCAGAGCGTTGTCCCAGTCCTCGTGGCTGTTGATGTGCCATGAAACAGGCTCGCTGAGATGACTGATTGTGCAGCGGACTACTCGCGGGCACATAGCTTCAACGCCTTACAACACCGCCACCAGCCGCTACTTCAGACCCCGTGCTCGCGAACATCAAGAACCATTTGGACACCCTCGCCAGACGTCTCAGTGATCACTACTTTTGCATCATCGATCGTCATCCAAGTTCCAGTAACATGGTCACTCCTTGACGCTACTATGCTCTTCGGGAGTTTGGCCAACCAACTTGCAGCGAGACGGCTCTTGCTCGACCATGTGCTGGTACTACCGCCTATTCGGCGCGTCCGCGCGCAAGCGCAGTCATCCGTGCTCCTGGTCAAAAAATAGGACGACCGGCAACTGACGGCGGCAAGTGGTTCACGTCGAGCGTCGTGCCACAGTATTATGTTGCTGATCAGACCACTGCTGCTTGCTTCCTGGTAGACACGAGACCCCAGGTTATCACCATACCAGCCTCGGGTGCAGATCATCGTCGCAATGAACAGACCTGCTCACTCCAAGCGATGGACAATACCGACATTTGAACATATGACCAATGATCTCTTACCATTTATCTTGGACCATACCTTACGTTTCATTAGATGTTCAGCCTCGCTGATGTCTCGAAAGCTGTTCTTGGGGCTGAGTTCTTCAGTTATTTCAACCATGCTATAGACATGCATGCTCATCGCCTCATCGATATCGACATGCTCCTCTCTATAAATTGTACACTCTGCACTCCCACATTAACGGGATTTTGAGCTTCCCCACCCTAATTGTCGTGTGTGAAAATACTCGCCAGCTTTCCCAACATTGCGAAGCCGCACACCCGAGTGTGACCAGTGAAGCATTCCACCAATCCCCACATTCTCACCACTGGACCTCCCGTGTTTACACGGCTCCGTGGACTGTCTGGAGGACGCCGTGCCATTACCCACCATGGGTTTTAGCACACGCTTGAACTTGGCATGGCGTGGCCTTACTCGAGCAACTGAGCATCGCCACACCACATGTGGCCGAAGAAAAATCCTGACAACTGGAAACCACGTGGAGCTGCGCTCTCAATGTCGACACCTTACCAGGCGGCTATCCCCTTCCACACATACAGGAGTTCACATAGAATTTGGCTTGGTGCAAGATATTCTCTAGGATTGATTTGAGAAATGTATACCTTCCGATTCCTGTAGAACCGCCGACATTCCCAAGACTGCCATCCCCACCATATTCGGTCTGTTTGAATACTTCAGGATGCATTTTGTATCCCGCAAAGTTGCACAGACGTTTCAGCGAACTATCCACGATGTCACGCGAGGTCTCGATTTCATATTTGCCCATCGTGATTACCTTGTTGTCGCTAGCATCTGGTCATATGCAGGAATGCGGACGTTTGACGCTGGGCGCGTGCCTGCCTTCAATGCCAGCAAGTTAAAGTTCACCGTCGTACTTTCTCGGAAACATACCCCTTTCGGCCTTACTTTCCTTTTCAATCCAGCCCTTTCATCCCACTTGCCAATATCCTGGGCATTCGACCCATTCGAACGACTGCCTACCATCCTTCGTACAATTACGTGGTGGAACGGCTTAATCGAGAGCTGAAAGCTACCCTCATTTCTCACCAGCACAAGGAATGTTGGCTCGACCACCTCCAGCTCGTACTTCTGAAAATCCGATTAACACTGAAAGCAACTCTCGGCTGCTCATCAGCCAAGCTAGTGTATGGCGTTTTCGTGCGTCTTCCAGGAGAATTCTTCGAGAAGTCGTCACCACCTTACACTCATAATGCATGCATTTACATTCGAGAGTGGCGCGCCACGTTTTGGGACCTTGCCTCTATAGCTCCTGCTGACCGACACCCGAGTCTGTCTTCGTCAGCCAAGATCAGCATGACAGCAGGCTCCGTGCGGCTTGATCGAATACTACCGGCGCTCACGCCTGCCTATAATGGTCCACTTCGCGTACTTCTTCGTACGTCAAAGACGTTCACGCTGCACATCAACGGCCACGAGGACATCGTGGCGGCCGATCAACTGAAACCTGCACATGTAGCCACCGTCCCGTTCACGGGACTTACATCTCCAGTCTGGATACCCACACTTTAGCACATTCAGTGGACGACTTATACGGCTCAGGTTCCACAGATGGGAGACCTGTAGCGCCTCTGCATGCAGCGGCCCTCAAGAAAGAATCTACCATTCAGTGTGAAAATAAAAAAAATCTGTTTGAAACTCAATGCTGTCGAGACTGGATCTTTCTCGTGTTCGCTCCGACGCATCTTTTGAACATGCTTGATCCGATGGCGTCCGCAATCAACTGCGCATGCGCGTGTCCTACTTCTCTCTCTTCTCTCCTACGCTCCCCCTCTCTCGCTTCGATACGCCTAGCAGGTAGCGTTTGCTAGCCTGCGCTCGCTCACCATCCTCTCTCCTCTAGACATCCCTTCCCACGCGTTTACAACCCCATTCCGCATTCGCGCCTCCTCCCGACATTTATGCTTTCCTGAGCTCCCTCCTCTTTCGCGTCGTAACGCCAGCGAGTGTCTTGACTGAACAAACCGACTGATCACGCTGCACAACCATTCTCTAGCTACCTCGTATATATAGGCAATGGATCTTGGCCTCCAGAGTAGTGTCGGTTGGAGATTTCTTCTGTGTGTTGCAAGAAGAAAAATTCTCAGGTTTCACATTATCTAAAAGTGGACTGCGGATCTCTGCGTCTTATCGATGTCTTTTGTCTCTAACTGCCCTTTAGCAGCGATCGGCATGTTTCATAAGAAAACACCAATTCAGTACAGAACGCTTTGCTCTTCCCCAGGTTTCTCTTCTGGACAACGCCGACATGAGCACCAGCGTCAATGCCGAAACCAGTGTAAGCGCTAGCGCCCACAGCTTCGCCTCTCTACACGGTTCTCTTTAGCAGGAGACGATCTTTTTTTCTATTACCTGGCAGTTCCCTTAGACAGGTGCAATGAAATAAGCACGAGTGAGCACAAACCTAATCTTCTGACTCACAGGCCTTGTGTGCGACGTGACAACGCCTGGCTAATAAGCGTACTTCTCTTCGTAGCGGCATAATAAATTACTGCACAAAACCACAATGCGTGACACTGAACCAAAGTTATTCATAGGTCACGCACCTACATTCCGCAACGTAATGGCGAATTACACTTGAAATCCTCTTTAATCCAGACAGGCGAACAGGTAATGCGTGAGCTTCTTAATCATGGATACCACGAATACCAGAGTAAAAGAGAGAGCATGGCTTTCGGGATTTCCTCCGCCTGCGCACCGTTTGAAATGGCACTTGAGTACTGCAGAATGGCACTGCGTGCGTATTACGCAAGCGCTTTGCGTTACACGGCGTCGCGTGCCACTTCAGTGGTTTTATTACACCGGGGCACACCGTTATTGACAGTGGCCACGTACGTAACGTACGCAAACGTGCTTTGCCACCGGCGATACATGAAGTGCTGGGACACGGAGATGGGACGGTTCCATACGCGTACGTCAACCATGCTGTTAATTATTGAAACCAAAACCAGACTTGAGGGGAGATGCACGTGGCGACTCTCTCAATTCGCATTAGCTGGAAACCTTCATTCCTTTGCGGCATGGCTGGAGGTGATCCGAATGAGTCAGGATTATGCTGTCACATTCTACTCTTGAAAACAAAGCTGAGGCATCTCCAATTTTGTTTTCTTGTGAAAAAGCACTTTTAATCCTCGCAGAAACACTGCACGCACTTTTTTTTTTATTTTAGCAAGCCACAGATAATCTCGTTAACTATGTTTCATCATGGTCATCGCTAAGCGTATGCCTAAGCACGTGTGACGCGACTGAGCCTCACCTCTCACTGCGTATGCTCGCTAACTTTAGGAATAGTTGTTCTTACGTTTATGAGAAACTATAGCTTCGACTGTTGCACGAAAGCACATCCACATATAGTAAGCGTCCTCCCTCTTCTGTTTTCTGTGTTCATTACTACGTCACGAAAAAGATGCTGACGAGCAAAGATAAAAAGTATGATCGAGTAACACATTTACAATAGCAAGGACAAAAAGGCGAGGTGTCAGTGCCTCATTCGGAAAGAACGTAGCTATACACACTAAATAAGTGGCACAACATACAGCAGGTGACTTCTGTCGAGGCACCACGAGAAATACGTGACCCGTCTTTGATCTCTATACAGCAAGCAACGGCTGCCAGCTGACAGGAAAGATTCCTCCTCAGACGTGTAGAGTTATTGCACAACTGGTAACAAGGTGCATTCACGAAGGATATTTCGTCATTGTGACCACAGAGACTGCTTCTGAAAACTGACCCCACTACGCCCTCCTCCAAGAGTTCTTTGCTTCGTGATTGGCAGCTGGTAAAAGGATATTGATTCCTTCCATCGAATAGGCTGACAAGTGACGCTTAGCATTGTGCTTTTGGTGTGCAGAAGAGAAAGGAATAGACTGTAGCAGAAGAAAATGGAGATTGAAGAGGATACATGTAGAGGGGCTGGAAGCAGTCACGAGGACTAGTAAGGATGACTGACGGCTTCACTTAGGCGTGAAACACTTCTTTGAAGACTCCCTGGAGTCAGATCTACATGCACGTGGCCATAGAATGGCAGCTTAGATAAATAAAAAGGCACAAAAATTATTCTAATAATATCTGTGCCTGACGGACTCGTTGTTCCTCGCTTTAGACGTAAACGAAAGGGAAATAAAAGGAAGAACAGGTCCAGCTCAAGAAAATAAGCGTAATCGACAAGTGAAAATTAGAGGGGTCCAGGCTTTAGCGATAGTGCAAGCCGAATCAGGCAGGTGAGTATTGCGACAAGAAATACCTGTGTATCTGCGTTTATTATTAATATTTCTTCAAGTACAACGTGTGACGCAATGAGAAGGCACAGAAATTTTCGCCGTTATTTTATAACCGTTTGAGTAAAATAGCAATAGTTGACTTCACTGCGGTGGTGTTGAAATCGGTGGGGGGCACCCCCAAAAAATTTACCTGTGCCTAGCGTCCCAACAAGGTTTGCACCAATCTTGCGAGCTGAACACCAACCATTGTGATGTATAGACCGTGTTTTTGATAAATATTCCGACTGATTTGCCTAGCATGCGGCAATATGCTTAAATCGTGAAATATTGAACGGCGAAAATAATTACATTTTAGAAATATCAATATCAAGATATGAATAAGTCAGAACAATGGGAGACCATTAACTATAATTCTTATTGCGTCGAGTTAGCCCGCTGATAAATGTTTACAGGTATGCGAACACGTTCTTGTATATCACTCTCCATCATCTGTGGGCACTGCGCACAAATGCACTATGATGTCAGGCAGCTGCAAATCAGTTTTCTTGCGTTTTATTATACACAACAAATGATATAAACGCAACTTCTTACCGAAAAGTTCCATCTGGCATCAAATAACCATGGCACCACAAAAGCAACTACAAAAAAACGGGGGGCGCAAAGAGGCAATAGAAAGAAGTAGGGCACGTACTAAATAACAATTTGTCGACCGGGCTACCTGAGTGCGGCCGAAAGATATATGCGTTTCCGGGAATCATGCAGGTGCTGCGGCCCGGAACATTAGCCAGTATGTGCACTCCGCAGCGCGCAGTATCTCACTACGAGAGACGAGACGTTTTTATCTTGCCACCGTAATTTCATTTGCAATAGGGCGTTCGGCATGGCCTGCCGCAGTCAATCTACCCCTCGTTACGGTCCCTCTCACCCGGCTGGTAAACACAGTGTGCACGTCGAAAACGAGGAGAGAGGAAACGCCTAGTGGTCTCGTTCATGTTATATCTGTTTTCGTTTTCCTTATTTTCTTGCTCGGGAATCATTGTGACCAATATTCGACACTGAATGTCGCAGTTAGTGTCCGACCGGGGAAGACTTGCCCACGCGTCTATGACGAGAATTCATAAGAACCAAGGTCGTCTATAGTACGTTACCGTAAGCTTCAATTGAACAAATGTGGCCTGATTACATGGTGCATAGCCGTAAATATGGGCTGCCCAGAGCATGGGCTTCAGCTGTAGCTTGTGTCTCCATAGTTCAATGCTACATATCGAGTGCATTCTTTCCCAATAATAGAAGCGGCATGTATTCCATTTTCTTAAGGTGATTCGCGAAACTTTATGGCAAAATTATCACCGTGATCGTTATGCTTTTGCGTCACAGAAAGATCAGTGCACGGAAAAAGGAGAAAGAAAATTAGACTGTGATGTCAACTCCGGATAGTTGGTGATTCGTGACAACGATGTGAGCTCATCCAAGCTTCCTATGCTGAACTTCATCTGCACTCTGTTACGGTCCGTTTTGCGACTTTTTCGGCAAATCAACGTTTCCAAGCTTATCTTGCTGTTCGTTATCCTCTGACCTGGTAACATGATGTCGAGGTGTGCCGAAACTTCACTAGCGCCATTTTTGTCACGAAAGCAACTTCCGTATTATACAGACAAACAATTAACACGGTAAAGTCAGAAGTAAAGGTCTCATTGGTCCGGAGGATCTGGAAGTGAAGACAAGGCCTCTTAGGTTGGCGGCGATATGTGATGGATGCTCTACCCACTGCGCTGTAATAAACGGCACAGAAAGGCCATGAAATCGACGGGTAAATGCCATACAGTGAGTGCTTTGGTGAAGTGTTAGGCACTCCAGCGCGAAGAGGTTTCTACGTTCAAGGCTCAAGCTGAGAACTCTGCCTGTCGCGTTTCTCAATTGCTCTGTTGTATATGCATAAAGATAGGCATAAGTTACCCTATCGTTGGGGAGGGCAGACATTAGCGCCTTGTCCCTTAATGAAGAAGCTTTGTACGAGTACGTATGGAGTAACAGCGTTCATTATGTGTTTGTTGACATCATATTCGCGTGAGATTTACGATGTGCTGCATACATATGTATAGCAACCACCCCAACCACCATTATCCAATCATGGTAGGTGCATGAGGTTCATGCAGACCGACCCATCATGTGGTTCATGCTGACCGACCGCTCATGATTCTGGCCTACCCCACTTGTCACCGGTGATCTTGCCGCCAATCTCCCGTTTGGTCATGCCTGGTGTCTGCCTGGATTCTTGACGTTCTCTACGAACCTCCCCATCCTAGCCGCTGCCAACATGGTCGCTCGTTGTCATTGTCACCTGATTGTTACTTCTGTGAGGACATGGTTCATTTTCGGGCCATACTGATTCTTATGGCAGAGAGATCACGCATGTGTTTCTCGTCGCCATAATCTTTTAATGTCAATCTCATTTTATGGAAAAAATTAGTTAAACTAAGCAGTAAGTGTCATCACTATACTAGTTGGGTGCTGTCTTGCTTCAAAGTAGAATGAACTAAAACTGATTAAGATGTGTTTATTGTGGGCGCCGTCGTGAGTTTCAAGGTTAGTGTTATTTATTGTCCATTTTTGTTGTTCAAGTATCATCAGCTCCCTTCTGTTCATTTTAAAGCCAAAATATTTCATTAAAAAGTTTAAGTATCCCAAAGCTCAGATATTACATTCCCGTTGCACATTAAATTGATGTTGTTGGTGGTGGTGGTGGGGATGTTGCCACAAACAGTTAAGCCTGGCAGCCCTGGTCGGTGATCACTCTGGCTGAGTGGTTATTTCCATGCACCCCGGTTCACCATACAACGCTTAATCATATAAACCCACGTTAGCCACTTCTGTTCACATCAACCAGACAGCTGACGGAAACTCAATGTCTTTGCCGCATCTATGGGGAAACTTTTTTTCGTACTGTCCATTAGTATCTCCCTTCCAGAGCGAAAATGTTTAGACGACCAGATGTAGCGATGAATAATGACGAATCCACTGCATTCTGTGCACCGCAGAGAGAGAGAGTGCCCGTTACTTTAAATAGCAATGCAGCTGTGTAGACCAACCATATTGCTGTTTTGTACAAAAGGGTTGAGTCGGCTTGACCTTGGTGTACTGTGACGCAGAGCTGACAAGGAGAATTTCATCAAGAGTGCAAATGGCATCGAATTGCTTCTTTTCGTGGTTTCTGGTTCATAGAAGCTCTGACAGTCGGTTGTCTTGAAAGTGCTTCGTTGGCTAGGGCATCTGTTCTTTCATTGCCGCTGACATCAGCATATGAAGTTATTGATTGGAAAGCTAAATTGATGCCTTTTCTTGGTAGCGTCATTCGGTGATGCTAGTGAATAGTGACAGAACTTAGCTATGAAAGTCCCTCGAAAAAACAAAACACGTCGCAATCTCGACTTCCAGTTAGAGAGAATATCAGCTTGTTGGATCTATTCATTCTTTTGTTTTTAAAGAGCAGCAATAGAAGTAATCTCAGTTCTAATGCAGTTCAAGTCTTAACCCCGTATTCACAAACGCTCCTTCACTCAAGGGCTCTCCTCGACTTGAAAAAGTCGATGGGAGAGCCGTCTCTTGGCAAACCAAGTCACTGCATATCGGCAGTATTCTGCAGTGATTCTTGAAAAGCACAGCGTCAATTTCAGTCGAGCAGCGGCGCAGTGCTCAACTCTGTTAAGTAAAGGATGGAAGTTGAAACGAGGAGCGTTTATGAATACGGGGGTTAGTGTAGTGTCACCCTACGCTAGTCCTCGGAAAATTATTCTTATAAAATTCCTCATTGAGGATATTTATAGCTGCTGCGCTCCGCCTATGTTATTTTGCAGAGGCTTCAACGCTCACTATAGGTGGGGGTGGGTCACAATATAAATTGTCACAGCCCCACTTATTTTGAAAATACCAAATTTAGAATAAAAAACAGCATTGCGTATTAATGCTCGGCAATTGTATAACGTGGTTTCTAATCATAATTTTGTGCTCTTTAATAATGAAAAGAAGTTGCAGTGTTCTTTGCTAATTTTTTCGCCTGCTTTGCTGCTTTCACTGTCATTTCTTTCAGAACAAGTAAGTTATATATTTACAGTGTGTCGCACAACATTTGGAATTCCTATTATTATCAATTAAAAGTAAAGTCTGCAAAGAGAACCGCAGCAGTTTTCAGATTGTCTTTTTCGTGTTGCTTGACTATATTGTGTACGAACTCAAAAGGAATATAATAAATAGAAAAATAATTAAGTAAATAACTATAATGTTGACATAAAATAGCGAGTTATAATCTCGTTAATAGGTTCTGCTCCAGATATATTTCCCGATTGTTTGCCACGTGCCATCAAAACGAGGAAAGAAATGTAGCTACGTATTTGTTTTGTCTTCCCCTTTTTTTCAACAGCGGTACTTCCTTTAACCTTAGAAATGGCAAATTTGACACATCTGATATGGACATCACGGTAGCCTTCACGAGAGGTAATAATTTCAGAAAAAAACAAGTGATTCATAATACCCACCTTCTTTTTTTTCTTGGAAACATGCACAATTGTTTGTTGATATTACATATATAAATGAAAGCATCCCAGCGAGGGTAAGGAGCGGCGGACATGCAACGTCAGCATAATAGTTTCTTCTGGGACAAAGATCCGGTTAAGACGTTGGTTGCTATGCGGGCGTTCGAGAAGCCCCGTCGGTCCCTCTCGTTCTGGTGCTCTAGACCGGGCAATTGTCAATTTCCGGAGCGGCCAGCCGCTTCTCGAATTTCGACACCCAATATTGACATCAGCTCTAGACATGGGGCACTTGTGGCGCTGAAGGCGGTGGAAGTGGTACGATGCTAGGCTTCTTCTTTTTTTTTATTGAACGGAGGCTTTTTCCACGTGTCACACTTTCGCTGATCAGCATTTTTACAGCGTGTTTCCTTATTTTATTCGTTATCTTGTAGGATCCTTCTGTCTGTGTTGTTTTCATTGGCTATGTTATGAAATTCATTCCACTCATCAACTCCTCCATCTTCTTGTACTTCGAGTGTTCTTTGCTGTTTATTTTGTTCGCATGCTATAGTTCTCTTTACTTTCTTGACTTCTTTTCAGCAGAAGCTTATCATGGTACCTTGCGACGATTCCACTATGCAGAGCTTTATCTTTTTTAAATGAAATCTGAGAACACAAAGACCAAACTGCCCATTTTCGTTATCACCAGGAAGCTTCAAACACTTCATTGCGTA
Organism: Rhipicephalus microplus; assembly: GCF_043290135.1. Lineage (NCBI taxonomy): Eukaryota > Metazoa > Arthropoda > Arachnida > Ixodida > Ixodidae > Rhipicephalus > Rhipicephalus microplus. The sequence continues at coordinate 59,178,441 of NC_134702.1, forward strand.
ATTTTAGCCCCTCCTCGTGCTGAAGTAGGTGGTCAGGCACAATTTGCTCACGCTGGCGTGAAGACAGCGTTTTTGTCCAGTTATCTGACCTCACTGCGAAAATTTTGTTATCGCGGTTAAGCGGTACTTATATAAAGGAGATACTACCGATAAGTACCTGTTACGTGCAGAGAGATTGATTGGCCTTTATCTTTAAAATTCTAGCTTATATTAAACACTGAGATTTGTGCTAGTTGGTGGGTGTTAGTGTGTACCTTAGCAAGCGCAGTTGAACAAACGCACACGCAAAAAAGACGTAAGCGACACGGGCGCTTACTTTTCTTTTTCTGTTGTTTCTTCCGCTGTGCTTGCTAAGGTGCTTAAGTTCTCGCTAGTTCATAGAAAGCTCTGGATCGGCCTGCATTGTAGCCCCTGTCACACGAGCCCCTGTCACACATTGAAGCCCCTGTCAGCCTTCATGGTACGTGGAGCTTTATGTCTGCAAATAATTCAAAATAATCTATGAACTATTTCACGAATCAATCAAATTACTGGCTAATATTTTTCGAAATACCGCCCCGCCGCGGTGGTCTAGTGGCTAAGGTACTCGGCTGCTGACCCGCAGATCGCGGGTTCGATTCCCGGCTGCGGCGGCTGCATTTCCGATGGAGGCGGAAATGTTGTAGGTCCGTGTACTCAGATTTGGGTGCACGTTAAAGAACCCCAGGTGGTCAAAATTTCCGGAGCCCTCCACTACGGCGTCTCTCATAATCATATGGTGGTTTTGGGACGTTAAACCCCACAAATCAATCAATTTTCGAAATACTGTTGCAATATACCATAAAATACTCTGTTAGCTCACCAACAGAGATATCTGCAACTTCGTTCCATCACATGGTGCTGACAAAAGAAAAAGTGGCCGTTGCGCATGATAGCCTATGTTTTGTCTGGCTGTATCTTAAGCTAAGGGTTAGGGATACGAAGGGTATGTACCGCGAAGATCTCTCGGTGCATTACAATGAATATGTTTTCCTTGATCATCGTGCGAACGATGACCGTACACTCCAAGTGATTTGATTTCCACCTCAACCAATTTAACATATCTCCTGCTATGTTTCAATATTTTTCGAAAAAAAAAACCAGACTAGTGCGCATTTCTAGCTTCGATAACTTTGTTTTGAAAATTTACAAGTTTTTAAAATCTTTACACAATCTATTTTGTATCATTATGCGTAATGATGTCTAGGCCGTAGCCAATGATCTTGGTATAGATTTTCAGGGTGAGAGGTCTGCGGTAGTTTAGCCTCGGGCACCAGCAGTAAGAAACAGTGAGGTAAAGATTGGCCCCGTATCTACATGTTAATCTGCAAATGTCGTCGAAAAACGATATTCTTGCGTGTGGATAGAGTGAACGAAACAATTATTTAATGTTCTGCGCAAAAAAATCGTTGAATGATACTCTGGAGGCACTGCGTTAGAGTGCCTCGAGCATGCAGCGGAGGCGAACGAGCGCATCAAGCCGCGTCACACGTGAGACATGAGCGCCATCTAGCAGTAATCTTGGAAAATTAAGCGCGCAGCCCTGAGACGGGTGTGCTCGCTGGTCTCAGAGGTGATAAGGTGTAGAACGCAAGGCGACGGGTAGGTGGCACCACCATGTCGTCTTAGCAATGCGTTGGAAACACTCGCCTTTTCGTGCAAGCGTTGCGTGGTCAGCGCAGCGTGATAAACGCTACGGTCTTCAGAATTACTTATGTATGCTTTTTCTAGTAAAAGACGCACATGCAGAATGTATGTGTTTTATGGTGCCTCAGATACGTGCAATAATTGACTTTTAATGGACAATCGAACAAGTATGAATGCTGAATCTTGAACAACATTGGTTGGCCCTGCCAATGGGGTCGGCTGTTCGGGGTGCCGGCTGGTGCTGTTACCCGGTTCGCGTTAAGGTGGCTAAACAGATAAATGTACAAACAAACAGACCAACATTTTTGCGTCGAAGATCCCCAAGAAAGACTGCCATCTTTAATATAGTTAGTTCCGGCACAATCCAAGTGACGCCATTGCCTTGTCATTTCCTGTAAAGCGTGCTCTGCTCCGTGCTGAAGCGTAGTTAGGTGAAACCATACTAAAGGAATGGGTTGATTTTATTTTTATCGCGGATCAAAGAATATAGACCGACGTTAAAAAAAACCAAGGAGCATGCATTAGTTTTCAGACTGAAGCTGTTTGCGAGAAAGGTTTATGAAGTTAGCATAGCTAGATAGCTTTGTATGCAGGAGTCACATATGGCCACACTTCCTGGCAACAAAATCAGTCTCGAACTGATGCTTAATGTGGGCTGATGGTCTAGTCGGTGAGCTATAATATTAATAGAGCAGCGTACAAATAGCACGTAAACACAGAGAATAGGAGGACGCCAGCATAATCATGGAATTCTCTTTAAATTGCAGTTGGTGCAAGAAGCCACAAAACTATCCTAGGCATAGGAAAGAGAGTACGGGGATGGAATAGTACAAACTGCGTCAGACAGCAGCATTCTTCAATTCTTGTTATATGCCCAATAATGAAACCTTTCGAAACATATATTTCATATGACGCCCCATAGACAGCATGCTACAGCTGCCAGTAAATGAACAAACTTTGCGAAAGCAGCTGCCCAAAGGCCATTAAAAATAGCTAGCACTGTACGCATGTGCCATATTTCCCCATATTTCCCGAATATAGTGTCGCAACATATTTCAACCCCCTTTATTTTTAAAGTTGAAACTATGCATTACGTTCCGCTGCCTTCAAATGCACGACCGACGTCTTTCGCGAAGTGAAACACGACTTTTTAAAGAAGTCGCTGCTACGCTTCCCTGCTCTTCGCTTCCAAATTCCGCATCTATTATTTACGATCACAGTGCAGAAAATTACGTTAGGGAACAAGCTGCGGCTGAACTGCTCAAGAATTTCGTGCTCGGAGTTTTGTTGTGAGCAGCAGCTTGCTTTAAATTATTCCGGCATGCCACCATCATATTTCCCTGCTTCTAAAAATATAGGCATCAGGAGCTTGAGCAATATCAACTCGAAAGTTGTAACGCTAATGAAGTTTTTGCAGTTCTTTACCCTGAAAGCGCAAGCATCAGAAGCTTAAAGAAAGGTTCGTTATTTGATGGCGCGCACAACCTGTGTGCTAGACCGAACACATGTCCCCATGCTATAATATTCCCAGAATAAAATATTTTGAAGATTTTTGAGATTTTGTCATGTTGTTCAAGAGTTAGTTAAATTTTTCAATGAGGCTTTCTGAAGCATTTCATGGTGAAACATTGTGCAAGCGGTTGTATTGATAGCCATCTGTTATAAAAGTTGAATCCTCCTTAGCGAAGAATAGGGTACTTGGAATCTATCTATCTATCTATCTATCTATCTATCTATCTATCTATCTATCTATCTATCTATCTATCTATCTATCTATCTATCTATCTATCTATCTGTCTATCTGTCTATCTATCTATCTATCTATCTATCTATCTATCTATCTATCTATCTATCTATCTATCTATCTATCTATCTATCTATCTATCTCTCAGTTTATGCCTGGGTGCTTTCGTGATCACCTCCATAATTTGGGTGGACCAAAACTAATATAAAAGGTAAGAGGATTTTACAATTGTGTCAGGCTGGTCATGACAATATTAATGAAAAATTTCCGCCGCGTTCCTCGTCAGGCCCTGCCCTCTAGACTCCTGTGGCACATCTTTGTATACCATGGGCCGAAATACCAGCGTATGTGCCACAACTGATTGACAGGGTCTACTCAGACATGGTGAGAACAGACATTAGTAACCTAAATGTCAAGGCTTTGAGAAAAACTGACGTCGCAGCGTTGAGTCGTAGAATTCAAAGTGTAAATATCAGGGTCTCAGCAGTAATCGAACCCAATCATTCCATGTGGCTATGAAGTATTCTACACAAAGTCCACCTCGGGGGTCAGTGGCTATGGTGCTCAGCTACTTACATCAAGGTCGCGGGTTTGATCCCGGCCTCGGCAGCTGCGTTTGGATGGAGGCGAAATGATAGAAACTTGTGTACTGTGTGATGTTAGTGCACGTAAAAGGGACAGCAAAGTCAAACCGCAATTTACTTCAAAGTGAATGGTCAATGTGCGACACTGTTTAAAACAACGATATTATGAATAGCAGTGCCCTACTGACCGAGAAATCAAAGTAAATGTGCAAGTATACATGCGCCGCAGTAGCGAATTCTCAAAATGATCCCGATGACGTCAGACAAGCAACCTATTGTTAATCACTAGCAAGCGATCTATACCCTAAATAAAGAACGTTCCGTGCATCAAGGGAAGTACTAAAGTGCTGCTTTATCGTTTCTATTTGATTCATGGTAAAAAGAACCGCCGGGCGTTACTATGGGGAATGGCGTGAGTGGCTTAAAAATTCAATTTTTTTATGGTTAAATTGAACAGATCGTACCACATCGCGGGGCCGAGTTGAACGGAGAACGCTTGCAATTTTGAAGTCCGTGGCTAAAAATGTTTCAATGGTCATTGTTGCTGCTGTGGCTCCCGCGCCTTTCTGCTGCGGCTGCCGCGCCTTTCTTTCTGCTGCGGCCACGCAAACAAAACTGAGTAACGTTGTGCATGTCTAGAATGGTGTCAAATCTTCCGTTGAGGCAGGTAAATCGAAGTGCACTAACCCGATGTGGACTACTAAAACACACTTTTATTTCAAAATAAACTCTTTCTCGGCACAGAAGTAACACCAAGACGTTTCTGGACTGCCGTTTCAACAATTAACCTGGACCTAATGGTTGCCTTTACTGTCTTTTTAAAGAGCATCAGAGAGTCGGCATTTCTGGAGCCCTCCAGTACAGCAATTATCATAATCATATCATGGTTTTTCGACGTAAAACTCTACATATTATGATTTCTATTGGTATTCTACACATGTAGAGCCACGCTAGGTCGCGGATTTGCTTTGGAAAAAGACCCTGTGCAGGCGTAATGTTGGTGAAACGTCCCCGGCGCTTTCACTTTTGGCTATTTAGTTTTACAGACATGTTCTATCTACTCCCATGATACAGACGTGATATCGGGTTACAAAAATTTTAGTTAAGCACCATACACTGAATTATGATGAGTACGTAGCACTATCCAGGGCTACCATCCTCCCCAAAGAAGTGCTGCATATCAGCCTATTGTTTTTGGTGTCGGCAATACTCGTGTTACAGATGTTATTGTTGCGCAACTCTAACAACTGGCTACATAAACATTTTGTCAATGTGCAACTTGTGTCTGAGTGGAGAACATATGCACACATTTTTAGCGTCCCTGCGAAATATTTAATCATCGTTACCGTCCCTTCACATGCTTCCCATGACACTGGCTATTCTGGTACGGGGGATCTGTCAAATGTTTTAAGTGTTGTTGTGTATGTACATAAAATATGATGGGGAATATGTGTGCATGTAGGTGTGTGTGTGTGTTTATTGGGCGTGTGTCGCAAATCAGCTGCTGATATTGTCCCGCGTCTTGTAATTAATCAGCCCAACTTGCCGTGCTTAAGACACACCTCTCGTTTACGGCAGTCATGACCGTAACCTTGTTTATGCTAAAGACAATCAATCAATCAATCAATCAAGTGATGAATCAACCAATCAATCAATCACTCAATCGATTGATTGATCCGTGCAGAGGAACGAGAATGCTATGTGGCGGTAAGAAACTATACTCAGCAGAAAGTGCCTAGCATTAGCCGTTGGCTTTAGCACTGTGACAGAGCCACGGCGGTGCCCGCGGTACATTGCTAGAGCCAATGGCTAATGCTCAGTACTAAATATCAAGCCTGCTATAATGTCAGACTTTATGATGAGAAATCAATCGCCTTAATGTGACTAATAAAACCTTTTCGAACAGCAACAGAAAAACTAGGCGTATCACAATACGAATTGCGTAACGATTGGGCCTTCGAATCCCCCGTCCCCCTTACAAAAGCTTCAGACATAATTCTTAATCGTCATTAGTCACAGCAACAAAAAATGCATGAATTTTCTTGCAAGTGTATAGCAGTTACCACGCTTCTCCGAAATACGACAGAGGAGGCACAATAAATGCTTCCCTATTTCACCAAATATATAACAATTTATGGCGTAAGGTTTACCCTTTGCAAAAAAGGCTTTGAGAGGCCACTCTGCCAGTTTTAACTGCGTCTTTGCTGTGCTTACCATGCACAAGTGACTTTATTTTTAAATTTTTATATAAACATCTGTGGTTTAAAGTTGATGAAGCCTGCAGCGTACGAAGCATGCAGCGTACATTTGATGAAGCGTGCAGCATACGAGCGCCTTCTGAAATTTTTCGTTTCAGTTCAATATGATTCAGAGAACCTTCATTCAGCGAATGTCATATGATATTCAGTTGTGAAACCTGCTTGCTTACTGCGCAAGAGTAAAAGGAAAGCATGAGGCAGACAATGAAGACAAATGGTTGTCGCTGTAGTTTGGGATATCGCGATTCGGAAGCAATTCAATATAGGACACACAAGAAAGGCATCCGAATAGATTGTCCGCTTGCATGCCATCCATTCGTTACGCTCTCCAACATGGTTTCATCTTTTGTCAAAGGGAGCTGTACACTCCCTGGGGACATTGTCGCACACCTCCGACTCTGGCTTCTAGGTTATTTGCTTACGTGGTATTATGAAACCAGAATGACCGAGCAGGTGACGCCACTGATCAGCAACCATGTCAGTACTAGAAAATGTCCGGGAATAGAAAACATGGCAATATCTTCGTAAGCGCACTGCAATATAGTCACCAGGCGTTCCTGGGCAACAGTGCTCTGCCTCCCTTTACTGTAGCGGCAGGTAAGCCTATAGTTTCCAGCTATTTTTCTTTTTGCGTTTTCATTACAAACTGCACCACTGAACGTAGGTACTATTTATGTGCACCCCTATTATTTGTTTAGTGCCTAGGTAGAATGTTCTCCTACCTCTGGGATGGTGCACTTTCATTGATTTTTTTTGCAGTTTCTACTTGTCGTGCACAGCTTAGCATAGCTGCTTTTACAAAGCTCCGTCACTCATTGTACATAACTTCGTCGTAAGTAAAGCTTGGCCTGGTTTGACAGGCAGAATATTTTAGCCAACAGATTTTGATGAAAAGGACAGATTGCTACTAAAGGTCTTGATAAAGCCTGACGTTGAAGTCTAAAGGTTGATGATGACAGGGAGCCCAAAAATAAATACTGCTCGAACCACTGTTCTGGTTATCGCGCGATGACTTTTGAGTTTTCTCGTATACGATTTCAATTGAATATGATTGTAATTTGACAACCTCGCGATACTAATAACTCCAAAAGTTTTACTCTCCAAAAATACGATACAAATATAAGGTAAGCCGTAATAGAGAGATCGGGAAATTTTGACCAACCAGTGTGCACCATGCACGCGTGTCAAGCATTTCTTCACCGCCAAAATGCGGCCGCCACGGCAGGGATAAGACCTGCGGCCTTTGGGACGGTAGTAGAGAAACATGACCCGTTCACTATCATAATGAATCGGAAAGTCCTATTAGCTGAAAGCTTGAAAAAACTTGGTCTACACATTACTCACTTCTCTTCACGTTCTCCGAGCAGTACGTGACAAGCCTTAAGCAGTAGTAACAGAAAATGAAATAATGAACTGGTTTTTTTTTATAAATTAACTTCAACAGATTTGCGCACTACAAAACGTTCTAGCAAGTCTTTCAAAGCAATAAGCTATACATCAACTCATTGAGGCACAGACTCGGTACAGTATACGCTTGCAGAAGCTGCTACAGCTGCTGTGCGACTATAGTTCGCCATGCATGCGTGGTGGTGCACCGACTCGAGAATGGAGACAATATCGTACACGTGGCTGCATTGTGATCACGTGATGTGTACGGCTGACCAGTACACGCTTAAAGAAAGGTATTATAAAGGCAGTACCGAATCATTCATTACTCCGATGGGAATTACGTCTAGGTGTCACTGTCGTTCTGCAGCTTTAGAATCATATGAGAGGTAGAAAACATCGTAATTACTGCTAATGGTGTAAAATTTACTAGCGTACGGAACATGTGAGTAAATCTCACTACCTGTGTTGGCCGTAGCACGCTGAGCGGCAATTGTGGCAGTCATACGGAAAACTTGGGCGTTCTACGATTTTTCTCACTGGATTGAATATAAGTTCGGTGGAACGTCACGACACAGTCATTCCAGGCTGGAAAGTATATAATTCGGTGTCCGAAACGTCAATTATATCTCCAAAAGAAAGGCTATTCAATGGTGCAATGCCTCCTACCCCAATATAGAAACACAGCTGTTCTTGAAGTTGCTACCGTAGTCTACGTTACGTTGAAAATGACCTTCGCATGTGCATGTCTTTTCTCGTGTATGGTCTCTTCATGGCTTCATGCCTTCGTGTATAAATTGTTTTCTGAATGCCATTTTGCCATGTGTTCACCAAGGTAATCAGACGGAGCAATTAACAAGTAATTATTGTAACAAGGCTGTGTCATACCAGCACGTTTTTAAATTGAGCTAGGTCTTTTGTGATAGAATCACGAAGGTAGGGACCGTCACGATTGTTAAGTTTCTAGCCTTGTACACTACTTCTTTGTAGGGAGTAAGTGTATAAAAGGGATTGTCATGATAGCGTAACTACGCAGGTAGTGAATGCTGCGGCAAGCATATACAACTTCAAAGCCGGTAAATACTACAACTTTTTAAGGGTTTGTAGTTCGAACACTGATGGCGCCTTATCGAAGATTTCCACAAGTGACAAACGCAAGTGCTAAATACCTTGTGCCCTCGCTCTTGCACTGCAGAAAGCGCCAACACAGATTGATTTTTGGGGCACTGAAGGACACCTTTCCGTTTCCCATAAAGGGTTGTTTGTTATACATCTCCTAATGAAGGCATGCCATGCTTAGGGGTCTGGAGCTCTTTTGCCACTCAGTTTTGGTCGTGCTGATTTGCACTGTATAATAATAATAATAATAATAATAATAATAATAATAATAATAATAATAATAATAATAATAATAATAATAATAATAATAATAATAATAATAATAATAATAATAATGATAATAATAATAATAATAATAATAATAATAATAATAATAATAATGTTGTTGTTGTTGTTCTTGTTCTTGTTGTTCTCGTCATAGTTATTTGATTTGAATATAAAACAAACAAGAACTAGAGGAAAGAGGGACAACGCAGGATGACATCTGCGATCTGAAGGACAATACTCTTTCGTGAGGAAGAGACAGAGGAAATAAAGATATGACAAGAGAAGAATGAACGATGGAAAAGTAATACAAAAATGAACAACTCTTGAGCTTTTCTCTTAAAAGTTGAACGTGATAGCAATATCCCGCCTCTAAGACATACTTCAGCCACTCAGTGCATCTTATTTATTGTATAGTGCTACTGGAGAAGTTTAAATTGTAAGTTACTACAATTGAATCGATAAAGTTAAAAGTGGTATGTGTTAGTGAAGCTTTCGCCTATCACTTCATTATGTGTAATGGGTAGCATGCTTGAAACAACGTGAAATTATGTGCTTGAAGTAACTTCCACCTTGCTGCGCAGGTATAAAAGCAATACGTGTGGTAACGTCTGTGCTTTTTCTATTGGAGGGCTGGCTTCAAACCACGAAGTCGTTTTGTGAATCAGATCTTCTGACACCCGATGGCAATGCACGCTTGTACCATGCAATACGACTGCGATAATATATATGTTGCGAAGCCTGTATAGAAGGCACGTGTTTTTGTGACGAACGAACGTAATTTTAACTACATTACCTAGTGGAGGAAGTTGTTCGCCTAAACCTTCAGGCGAGTCGTGGCTGTGGGGTGAAATACCTGCTTGTAATTTGGTAATTTTTAGTAGTGATTTTTATTAAACAGTTTATTTGCATCTTTATTGATTTATCAGTGACGCACAAGATTATCATTTCTCACTCGCAACCAACGGCCTGCTCGCCAACACCGATGCCGACACGAACTCCAAACTTTATGCGAAATGAGCTTTAACGATAGTTAACGTCAGTAAATGGCGCATGATAGGACAAAAATTTTCAGAATGCATTAGTAAATAGGTGGCTAGATCTGTATCACTAATAAACGTCAGCAAAACTTGATTACTTTAGTCACGTTGATCGGAACACCATCTCGTAAAGAGGCAATCATCAAGAATCGTACGCTTGCTTCCAGAATGTCTATATTCATTAGTCAGTACTGCCCACTGTGTAACTAATACGGGACACTCCAACGTAAGGGGCTCAAGTGTTTCGCAGGAACAACAAAATACAAACACTGCACTGTCAATGGACAGCATAAGACGTTCACTCAACAGCACAGAACCAACCCTTAGCTTATATAAGAATGGTCTCGGGTGACGAGGCAAGCGACGAACTCGAACTCGGGAAGATAACGATCCGTTCGGAACTCGCTTGTATGGCTGCTGCTTTAGGAGGTGTTGGCTGAGCAGCATAGAAGCATGGTTCCTTCAAAATAAGAAAACATACACAGTACGCTCCATAATTCTGTAAGACTCAGTAAAAAAAGAAAATAAACTGCGGATGTACACTTCATAAGGTCCGTATATGCTTCTATTCTTCGCGGAGCATATTTTGATGCTTAGGTGACTTGTCTCTGTGAAAAGACAAGGGGAAGGCTTCGAGAACACTTATATGACATTTCCATCATTGTCAGAAGACCGTATACTATACCTACTCAAGCGAAATTGCTTATCTAGTTCCGAGAGGTAGCGGCAGCGCACAAAAAAAAAGATTATGCCAGGAATTTGTATAGATATGCATGTTCATGCGGAGAACTGTCGTGCTCAGATCATACACGTGCGTGTGAAGAGGAAGCTGGTTCACTATCTGAGGTCTTTAAATCCGGAGTTACACCATTAGTTGTTTCATCGCTCATAAAAGCCTATAGTGGGGGGTGGGGTAGAAAAAGTGGGTAACGATTTAGAGTACAGGGTACTCTACTATGGGAGAGCTTAAAGCCGTCCCGTGGGCCGTCTAGCAGTTGCTCCGATTCACGTCCTACCACTGTCAATGAAGCTAATCCTAGTAGGTGTTTGTTTCGTTATTCCTCTTACCTGTCTTTATCTGAATCTGACCAAGTGCTTCTGCGCTTTTCTTGATCCCCAACTTGCCTCGTCGTCCGTGCTTTTTCTCTACTACTTTTACACTGACTTACAATGTTCCTAAAAACCATGACTCAGGTCTTCACTGCTGTGTGAGGGGCACTCCTTAGCTACCTTGATTTTTTCTAAGCTACTACCTTTTCTTCTTGCTACTGGTATCAAGTTGCGAAAACATCCCTTTATAGCTACGAGATCTGCATGCTACATGGTTTGTATGATGCCTTGTGAAGCAGTGCATAATCACGCTGGTGTTTATGGACATTATTACAGATTCAGATGCTCGGTAGTCATAAATTGAGGGCTGTATCTTTTCTCTTTTTTTCGAAAAAGATATACGCCACTGAGGCGCAGAAGTGGACGCGTGTTCTTTATTTTCTTCTGGTGATAATATATCAAAGAAGAGGCTCATGGCTGTTCCGCTGAATTGGCAGAGCCTCTCTTTGCGGGGCCTAGGAACGCCGACATATCCTGTCCATGAGCACTAACGACTATGATAGCCACAAGACGAGCTTTGTGGCTAGTGGAAACGCACCCAATATGGGGCGCTATTAATAAGTTGCCTGGTTCGTAGAAATACAATGCCTATTCTGCTTGCTCAGCCTATATAAACTGGCTACTTTATCCTTACGCCAATGACGTACACTGAAAAAAATAGGGAATAATAACATCTCGAATTGTACATGCCAAGGAGGAGAGGGCAGGACAAGAACAAAAAAAGAGAATGCAGGTTAACAAGGCACATGCCCGGTTTGCTACCCTACGCTGGTGGAAGGAGAAGGAAGAGTATGAAAATAAGAGAGAAAGAAGAAAGAGAAGAGAAAGAGACAAAAAGTGGTTAGTCGATGGGCTGACGCGTACGCAGTGGTGTCACTTTACTAAAGTTAGAAACGTTCACATAGGCCTGTAGTCCTCAAAAAGCACACGACCGCTTTGACTGCTTTTTGAGCAGGTGAAGGACGAGGATGGCAGCATCTGCTCAGAGAGTGGCCGATCGTCCAATTGTCGAAATGCATCAGAAATCTTTTGTCTCTCAGAGGCGAATTGAAGGCAATTGCATAGCAGATGGTCGATGTCTTTTTGGGTGCCGCAGACGTCGAATCACGGACTGTCAGTCAATCCAATGCGGAATGTATATGCTTTTGTGAAGGCAACCCCCAACTAAAGCCGACAAAGAAGCGAAGCATCACGTCGATGAAGTCTGGATGGAGATCCAAGTTCCAGTCGAGGGTTTATTTGGTGGAGTCTCGTATGACTTATGCTTGGGATGCTCCACTCCAGCAGACACAGACGACGTGCCAGGTGACGAAGTTGCCTTGCAGCATCTGTCCTTGACAAAGTAATCGGAAGGATGTGCTCTTATTGGTGGGATGTGCGATCTGCGTTGTCTGCGGAATCATTGCCACTGATGCCACAATGACCAGGTGGCCACTGAAAAATGACCTCGTGGCCCGTTTATGTGACGTGGGGAAGAAGCTTGGCAACCTCGTACGTTAAGTGTTCGTGGGAACCCTGTCGAAAGACTGACTGCATGCTCTGTAAGGCCGGTTTCGAGTCGGAAAACATGGCTCGTTTACTTGGTCTGTGGGATGTGATGTGCTCCAGGGCACCACACAAAGCCTCAAGTTCTGCCGCCGTAGACACCAAATCTATTATATGACTATGCAGCACGCCGTTGTGGAAGGCTCCGCAAATTTCACACCTCGGGGTTACCTTAGCATCCACTGACTTCACAAGGTACACGGACTTTAAGCATTCTGCCCCTAATTACCTGCAACCGCCATGGCCGAAACCAAACCCGCGACCTTCGGAACAGCAGGGGATAGGCGTGCAAACACTGACATAAGTAGTTCAGCATTTCTAGCCAACATGAACTCCGACTATAAAGAGAAGGTACTGAGACGAAAAAGAAAACAAACGCAAAACTTATCACCCCATGCTCTGAAGTTGTTCAACGATGAGTTCCTGCCACCTAGCCCAACGTTTTACCGAAAAGTCCCAACTTTACCGCCAGGGCGAAACAATGAACGCGATAGCAACGAATTGAAAGGTCACGCGCATAATGGCAAGCAGGTAGAAACGGTGCTCCGCGTTTCTCACGCACAAATGACGCACAAAACGTACTAACAGGTACAGAAGAACGTAAGCGTCTCAATTGTCAGTTCGCTGTGTCTGAAAAGCGCCCCCTAGCCCCGCCGCGGTGGTCTAGTGGCTAAGGTACTCGGCTGCTGACCCGCAGGGCGCGGGTTCGAATCCCGGCTGCGGCGGCTGCATTTCCGATGGAGGCGGAAATGTTGTAGGCCCGTGTACTCAGATTTGGGTGCACGTTAAAGAACCCCAGGTGGTCTAAATTTCTGGAGCCCTCCACTACGGCGTCTCTCATAATCATATAGTGGTTTTGGGACGTTAAACCCCACATATCAATCATCAAAAGCACACCCTATTCTCAAACGGAAACTGTGGAATGAGTGCAGTGGCCTTTTGTGTGCCCAGTAACTACAAGATAATCATTCCGGTGAAAGCCCAAGGCGTACGATTGTACCCACTGCAAGATAAGCAAGCGCACGCGTGAGCGTCTAATCTGCCCCTTCTACGCGGGGCGAAGTACGCGTGGGAAATAAGAGCGCGAGCTGCCACTTCTGGACGATGTGGCGACGTGCGCTCGTTGCACCATCTTATTAGGAATGCTGTAAACACGCTACCCGCAAATCGCGGGATCGAATACCAGCTGTGGCGGCTGCAATTTCCGATGGAGGCGGAAATGTTGTAGTCCCTTGTGCTCAGATTTGAGCGCACGTTAAAGAACCCCAGGTGGTCGAAATTTCCGGAGCCCTCTACTACGGCGTCTCTCACAGGCACATGGTGGTTTTCAGACGTTAAACCCCATATATCAATCCATATTGTGAACACGCTATTTCCCCTAGAGATGCCCTTACCAGCGGTACGTGGTAGATATTTATAGTTTGCCGTTTGAACGTTGATGGAGTGGCTCGTTCTTGGCACAGTGGCTAACGCCTCGCACTGTGAATTCAGAAGTCCGACGTTCAATTCTGTGCACCAGGGGCTTTTTTCTGGATTATTGTTCTTTCTTGCGTTCTGATATATATAGATACGTGTACGCGTCGGCCATAAGTGATTGACGGCGTCACCGAAGCCCACGTCGACGCCGACGCCGGCGGCAAAATTCAGCCGAGAGTGTTCCTAAGGTTGCTATCGCAATAAAAATACAGCTTATGGGCATTTACACAAGAGTAGAAGATGACAGGCGCACGCTAGAACCGTTTTTTTTGTCGTTTCTTCAACCATGCACCGACAGATCCAGAAACAGACTCTCCTTTGGTATGTTTGTTTAAGATGAGCTTATTGACGTTACATCTCAATCATTGCAGGTTTCGAAAATAGTTTAGATATTGCAATATATTTGGGTTAAAAACCACCCAATGAAGTGAATGAACATAGAAAAGAATACTGGATGGCATACTATCACAGCATTTCTTGTGTAACATTTTTTTTGTGTGCAGGCGTGTTGCCCTACGGACGCGTAATGGGTACATAGCCAATTGCCAAAAGGAAGAATCGTGCTGTAGCTTGCAGTTTGCAAAAGTGCTTGCAGTAGTGATTCTGGAATAATTCTATATAGCCCATGTTACACGCACACATTTTTTTTTCGGACTGAGGTGCCCACAGAGAAGTGAATCGATGATATAAACTGAGAAGGCGGTGGTAACTAGGTTCGATTACTCTGTCGCGTTGTGCCGTTGAAGGCGCCCCTCAAAGGTATCCTAACTTTCTTTGTTTCTACTAGATGTTGAAACCGCATAGGTCAAGCTCGGTTAAAAGTGGCACGACTTCACCAATACTTACTTTTTTTTACCTACTCTGCAAGGTCATAAGTCTGAGGCTGCGAATACTGCCAAAGAAAACTTCAGGCAAGCTTGAAGGCAAAGCCACAAGCTGCCGCTCCTTAGTACGTACATTTTTGAAAACGAGAGTTGTTTACTTGACGTCTTTTCAGTTTTATTTAGCGGTTTGATGTTGCAGCAACGTATTTAATTTATGGGTGTTTTTTGAAGAAATACTTATTCATTATGTATAAGTAAAGGCACATTTTCGTTAGTCAAAGAAATTATTCTTCCGTGTAAGCATAAACTAAACCTATAAGGCTGAAAAAAAGGGAGTTATTGAGGAAAGACTAATGTTTCGATGATACAAGATTGATCAATGATCAAATAGAAGAGTCGCTTTCTAACAAATCACAAATGTACAAGGAGACGTGTCTTCATTGAACGAAATTTACGCAGAGCTAACGTACCTTTAAACTTTCTTGCTGTTCTACTATATAAAAGGTTACCGATAGAGCTGAGGGAAGTTACTTAGAGATTTATACGTGTGTTTGCTGGCTCATAAACAATTTGGAATAACGCTAAAAAATGGCAGAAAACACAGAGAGAAGTGTGTCCTAAATGTCTGATGTCCTGTTGCTGTTGTTTTCTGTAGCTTTCTGACTGAAGGCAGTAACCTAACTTCATTGGTATAATGGCGTGGTATGTAACTACCCTGCCGTTTGTTGCAATCGGCAAGCGAAGCGACAAATTTTTCTTTTCTTAGTGACACCCAAAATTCAGTTGTATTTTTTATTTCGCTGTCTGACGCGACATTTACTTCATTCACGACCGTTCAAACCGTTCAACTTTTCTGTCTGATTGAGTTACCCAACTATCCCGCAATTTCTCCCGCCACTTCGTTCTTCAAAAGGCGTGCTTCCAATCACACGCTGCTCTATCTATCTCAACTGAGCTGTCTTTGTCAAAGCTCGAAGGTAATCGAGGGAAATGAAATATTGACACCCATGAAAACGTGATTGGGACTCAAGTGCGTAGCTTTTGGTTTTTAGTCTGCAACGACGTAATAATGATGTATCGTACCGGGACGTCCATCTGTCTCCGACACCCTGTATTTCCAAAAAACAGAACACACATTTCAAAGGTTCCAAAGAACAAGGAAATCTGAGGGGCTTCGAACTTTTTCGTTCACGTCCACAGTATACAGATAAGGCGCAGACAATGAACACGTAGAAAGCACGGAAGTAGCACGTTTGTGCCTCTAGAATGTGAATATATGGTGAGCAAACAAAAACAATTCAGCAGGCTTTCCACAATCGAAAAAATAGGTGCAAGCAAAGCTGGGCTTGTGCGCGCCTGTCCGACCACCTGTCTTTCTTTCTCTTTCTTTCGGTCTTCCTTTCTTTTTTTTTTCTCTTTTCCTTTCTTTCTTTCTTTCTTTCTTTCTATATCTTTTTTATCCTTATTTTACCCTTTATTTCCTTTTCTTCTTTCTCTTCAACAACTTCCTTATTTTTCTATCTATATTTATTTTTTCTCTTTCGTTATTCCTTTCTTTTTTCTTTTTTTCTATACCCTTCTCACTGTATTTTTTATTTCCTTATTTATTCTATATTACCACACTTTTTTTAGTTCTATGTATTATCTTCTGTCTCTCTCTTTTTTTTTGCATTAAACAATGATGTTTACAAATTCTACTTTTAATGCTGGAAATCTGCATTCGTGAGCTTTGCCGCATAACACTTTTGTCGCGACAGGCAGCAACGACGACCCCACGTTCGCATCCCGGTAGCAATGCAATGTGTTAGCTCGAAATGCTAACTTACCTCATTAAAGGATCAGACTGTCGTTTCCTAAACACTTGATCCCTGGCAAGTCCCCGATGCAGCGAATGTCATTTATTGGAATACGGACGCGTACACATGCACAGGCGACCAATGTGCCCTCTTTGGCCGCACATCTGTGCCATATTTTTTGCGTGCAACAAAGCACAAAGCAACAACAAACCAAAACAAAGAAAAATTAAGGTTAATGGAAGGAGCAGGGCGGAATCTCAGCTCCGTCTTCCACGCTGGTCACGTGTACGTCGTGCTGTAGCACGGCGGTGCCTGTAGTAATTAGGTTACCTCGGCGTTCACCCGTCGGCTTTCTTGTATTCCATGCATTCACGCTCAATTCCGCAAGTGCTAGCCAGCAGTACTCACGTTCCTAGCAGGTCCTGTTATGGAACATCCTTTTTGGGAGCCACCGGAGGCACATAACATGGGAGCAGACGCGGTGGCACGTGTAATGCCACGAATCCTGCGTTGGATACGTGGAATGCGTTAGATGTGGGTTACGGCTCCGACTTGCCGCAAAAATTTTTAATGCCGTACAAGCTCATTTTTTGTCCTTTACTGATCATTTTGTGCGTGAGAGATCACAGTCACAATAGCCTCACGTGTAGCAATCTCCAAGACACGAGGCCGCGCTGTTTTGCAGACTTACACTGGTGTCAGGAGGTCATTTCTTATCACTCCAAGTGTAGGCTAGCCACTTGAGCCAAGCTTGGTTAACCTCCCTGCATTTCTTATCTAATTCTCAATATCTTTCCCTCTATCTCTGATCACTGCTCGAGCATGATCTGGTCAAATTTTCAAAATAATATTGGCATATTTACAAAAACTGCCGTAGGAAGCCAATCATTCTGGAGTTGTTGGTTCATAATCGGGCTTAATTGCGATTAGCAGTGCATCTGTGCACCTGTATTATTTAGACCGCGTCAAATCAAAGGAGCTCCTTTAGGCTCGATAAACTTGTGATATTCCTGGTACAAGTGGACGTTGAAAAAAAAGAAAAATAGAGCCATGTATCACATTGTCCTGGCGCTGCATTATTGTGCGTTTGAGCGTGTTGGATATGCAGAATTAGAGAGCGTAGACAACATGGAAAGTCTCAGAGGCCATATTCACAAAAGCGTTGGAATTCACCATGTGCTCGTGCAAGGCAAATCGGCGTGCGAAGGACTTCTTCTTTTTGTCTTGAAACGTAGACCTACACGGCTTCAAGACAATGCGAAGCATATCACCAGATATATTCGATTTATTTATTTATTTATTTTATTTGCATACACTGATACGCAAGGACACAGAGAAAAGAGAGAGAGAGCAAGCTGATAGCTGCCACCTGGAGGGAAACAACGCCTGCTCACTGTTTCGGGAGGAGGGAAGAAACAAAGGAAACAAAGATTAGAGGGGAGAAAGAGGAAAGAAGATGAGGAAGGAAATAAATGATGAAGAGTTCAACAAGTATGGGTTAAAATAAACAAATAAAAATAATAAAAAGTCTTCTCTGACCGGGTGGCCAGGTCCGTTCGGTTCATAAATGTAAGGAGAGTTTTGTGGGCTTCGCTACGTCGGGAGGCACAACCGCTCCGAAAGAGGTAGTCATCTAAGGTAGTTGCGCACTCATGTCCTAGGAATTATTATTCCTTGATCAGCAAAGACCGCTGCGTAATAAATGTGGGACAGTGCACTACGAGATGCTCGAGTGTTTCGCAGGAGCCACAAGCTGCACACAACGGAGAGTTCACACGCCCTTGATGGTGTAATCGTTAACGCACCAGCAGAGAGCTCACTCTTAGTTTGTACAATAGTGGCCGGTAATGACGAGGCAAGCCACGGCCCCGAACACGGGGAGGGAATGATCCATTCGCCACTCGCTGGTCTGGCTGCTGCTTTAGGAGGGGTTGGCGTATAAGCAGATGAGCATTGCCCATCGTACACGTAATTTCCGGATAGTCACAGCCATCCTGGTTGCATGACGAAGCATGCCGATCAGGTTCTTCATTGCCCGCAATTCCTACGTGAGAAGGTAGCTACTGTGCAGCAAGGCACATCGCACGTGACCTAATATTATTGATGCATTATTTTATGCTTCTCAGAATAGGGCTGTTGGTCTCCTCGATGGTGAGTCTGCTAAGAGCACCACGAGAGCTGGTGAGAATGACAACCTTCGATGCTGGTAACCCTTCTTGTACGTATTTAAGGGTGACATCAATCGCTGCTAGCTCGGCCGTCACACACGATGAGGCATGCGGTATTTCAAACAACTGCGTGATATTGGTTGAAAGGCAGAAGACAGCTGCAGAAGCGCTGAGGCCATCGCTACGTACAGAAGCCTCCGCAAATACTTTTGCATAGTTTTCTAACTTTTCAAATAAGTGCGAATAGGCTAATTGGTATAGTTTTTAAACACGTTGGTCACACTTTTTGCGTATTTATGGAATGGACAGGTGGGTAGGAAAGGCACATTGGCTGTGCTCTGTCGATGTTGGCAACTCAATAGTTTCGCCGGAATTGCCAGTAATGTCATCGAATAAAGCCGCCATTTTACTCATCCGAGAAAGTGGGTGCTGTAACAGCCTGTTAAGGAGTGTCTTGCCATCTGGGGCTTGATTCATACGCTCAGTATGATGTAGCGCTGTCTGGTCAGCTTGCAGGCTTAACGGCAACTGGTGTGCTTCAGTCAGAACTGGGATGAATTGTGCTTAACGATGTAAGCCAAACAGTACTCGGAGGACAACATGATGATCCCGTTCCAGCTGAGACAATAAAGCAGGTGGTACATTCAAGACTGGTAAAGAATACATCACGCAAGAGAGTACAGCTGATTGGTAAACCTGTAGTACCGTCTTCTGATCAATGCCATCACCGCTAAGAGTCAAGGCGGCTACATACTTGAACGGGGACAGGAACTTTCGCCTCAAAGTTTTAACAGCAGGGCGCTAAGAAAAGCAATCATCGATGATTACACAGGTAACCATTTTCGGGTACCCACTGTATTGGTGTGCCTCCGAGGTAAAGCCTGGTAAGGCTTCGACGAGCGCGTTGCCTTGGATGATACGCAATCGCACCTGACTTCACAGGTGAAACCTGCTGGCCAAATTCCACCAAGTATTCTGAAGTTGCATTGAGAGCTTGCTGCAATATAACACAAAGATGTAGACCATGGTGTGGTTGACCACTGACCTAGAGTGCGATGCCATTAGCATAAATCGCTATGCCTATAGGAAAGTCACATTCTTGCGGTAAGTCCAGCAAGTACGCTGTTAAAGAGAAGCGGTGACAAGACGCTGCCTTGAGGGACGCCACATTTAACAGCGCGAGGTTCACTTTGTACTACGCTGCCTTGCGGGACGCCACAATTAACAGCCCGAGGTTCACGTTGTACTTCTCTAATGCGCACTTTCGTTCCGAGCTCAGATAGAAAATCGAGGAAAAAGTGTAACACACGACCCGAAAAGCCTCCCTTAATCAATGCACACATAATCGCCTGACGCGGTACCGAGTCAAACGCTTGCTGTATGTCAAGAAATAGAACATACGCTGAGTGTCTCTTTGCTCTAGCAGATTCAAGCGATCATACAAGATCTGCTATGCTGTCGAGGGCTGAACATGAGATGAAATTCGCTCATGACATCAGGGAAGAAAGTGAGCTCTTGTAATCTGGCGTCCAGGCAAAACGACACCATACGTTCCATCAGCTTCATAATATTAGAAGTTAGTGATATTGACCGGTATGACTTCAGGTGCTGCGCACAGCGACCAGGCTTTGAAATTGGCTTCACCACAGATGATTTCCATTCAGCAGGAATAACACTCGTTTGCCACACTTTGTTGTATTCTTCCAGGATACATTGATGAAAGACCTCATCAACGTTTCGCTAGGCTTGGTACGTATCACCATCTTCGCCTAGGACAGTGTGACGATCACCGAGGCTAAGTGCATGACGCAGCTCGGCCAGGGTAAAGTCTTTCTGATCCATGTCGCATGGAGGTCAATAAAAAAATTGTTACGCAACGATGACTGGCGTTGTGTCTTGACATGGGACTGGTGTAAACATTGTCAAAATTTCCCG
Source organism: Rhipicephalus microplus (assembly GCF_043290135.1). Lineage (NCBI taxonomy): Eukaryota > Metazoa > Arthropoda > Arachnida > Ixodida > Ixodidae > Rhipicephalus > Rhipicephalus microplus. The sequence goes on from NC_134702.1 coordinate 59,199,355, forward strand.
CAAGAATTTTTCGAGACCATCCAGTCGTGATGCACAAGGCTGAAGTAGGGTTCTTGCAGACCTCAAGTGTTCAGAGACTCTTCAATATGTGCCATACACTCCCGAAATTGCTAGTCATATATGCAACGAGTTACACAATATGGCCCAGCTTCTTCGACGAAGTTGTTTTGTGTGCCACCTAATGGCTGTCTAAGTGGTTATAAAGTGTCCAATCAGAGCTTATTTTGGAACGCTGTGCCCTCCTGTAAGCACTTCGTCGGCAAGCACGTCGTCTCAAGAGCATTTCGTCAGGGTTTGGCTTGTCTATGTTTCGCAGTCGTCGTACTGTAGCTTGCTGCAGACATTCACTCTCTAGTTTAAACATGTTATCGTCTGATGTCGCCCCTGTAATCAGCTGACGGAACTTGTCCCAATTCGTCACTGTGTATGCAGAACTCTGGCTGATAAGATAATTCTCTGGAACTGGCCAAATTGGCAGATGATCTGAACCCCATGGGTCAGCTTCGCTAGGCCAAGTAAAACGCAGATCTCTCATTGATATAGCATGATCACTGGTGGATTGTTCTTTTTCTTTCTCTACAAATGTGAATAAACCGTCATTAAGGATCTGCAGATCATGTTTGACAATAGCTTATTGATTTCCACTCCACGATTGTCTTTTGGGCGAAAACACCAACGAGGATGATGGGGATTGAAATCTCCATACAACGGAAATGACGAGCCACACTGAGATAGCAGGCCCTCTAGCAATGTAATGTCCGAAGATCACGTTGGCAGAAATTATATACTTACCACAGTCGTAGTTGTGTTCCTGAGATTAATAGCAACTACTATACATTCAAAGTCGGTTTCGCAGAGGTCTCTTGCATCAATCAATGCGAAATGAACATCAGATCGTATGTATAATGACGCTTTCGAAGCATTTCATGGATGCGTGGTGTCTGTACACTGGAAAGATGCACAAGCCATCACCGTGCATCGGGTATTGCTGTGAACGCCCATGTAACCCAGAAGGCTGAGCTCGTCATTTCCCACATTGGTTTCTTGGAGAGCTATAACATCCGGCTGATTCTTCGTTGCAAGAAGCCTAAGAACGAGATCAGAATGGCGCGGTAGTAGAGACCTGGCGTTCCATTGCAGCACACAGGGACGGGGCTTGTGACAGGTGTTCATGTTGCTTTCAGTGAAGACTGTCGAGAACTGGAACGAGAGCCTTCAAGAGCTGTTGTGCGGCTGATGATGCCTGCGTTTGACGACCGGCTATGAGAGATCTGACGACGTTAACAAGCATCTTAAGCATGGTTACAAGTTCGGCATTATCGTTGAATGGAGCCGTTTCTGGCACCCTGTTTACAGTATTATCTACTGCAGACATGGCTTTGGAAGAGCTGGTTTTGACACTTTATGAGGCGTGACCTTTGAAGAGGTTCTGTCCAACGGCTTTGATGGAAGCGCCGGCCACGATGTTGCCGAAATGCTGAAACTGTGCCGCCCTCCATCGCTTCGATTCGCTCTGACTACTACTCCTCGCACGTACAGGTGCATCTTTAGTCGTGCCGTTGCCAGCTACTTGACAGGTGGTATGGCTAGGCGTAATTTTTCGTGATGCTATCGTTCTAGCTTTCTCTTTCAGGACTTTCCATTTTTTTAGCGTTGGACATTCTTTGTTCATTTCCAAGTGTTCGCCATTACAGTTAGGGCAGCGAGATGTCACACAGTCACAAAATTCTGCTTTGTGATTTGCGCCACATTTAGCACAGACCACAACACTTTAGCAGAATCCCTGTACACGTCCAAGCTTGAGACATTTGCGCATTTGTAGAGGCTTTGGTATGAAAGGTCAGACCGGGTACCGCACTAGTCCGGCCTTTATGTGACTAGGTAGCTTTTCGCACCCGAAAATAATGTTCCACACTTTGAAGAGCCAAACCTTGAAACGCTCATGACTCTTCATGGTGGCGTGTGAACTGTCGTACTTTTAAAACGTCTTCCCAAAGTTCTAGGTCTACATCTGATATAACCCCAGCTGTTACATTAGCGCCCTGCGGAACAAAAGCCCGCACGTTCATGTTGCAAAGCTGAGATAGACCTAGCAGAGTTTGCACCATCTTCTCATCTGTTGTGTCTACGGTAATGATATTTTTTTTTCTACGATTCACTGAAACTGCTTGAATCAGACCAAGGACAAGTTTGAAAAAAAAGTTATGAAGCTTCTGTTTGTAGGTGGCGTTCAGACTTACCATGACGTCGACAGGCACTGTCGTAGTCACAATGCTGTTGTATATTACGGTCTATTCACTTGAGGACGATGCCACTGACTTTCGTCTTGGCCGTCGATGCTTAGTAGGTAGAAATGCATCCGAGTCATCTGACGTAGCATCATCGCCGAAACAGATAAAGTACGCCACATACAACCACGTAAGGGGACAACTTATATAGTTCGTGTGCGTATAATATGCGTGCTGTTTCTTATCCTTCTTCGTCATGACTTATAGCACTCCTGGAAACTGTAAAAAAAGGAAATAACACAGTATTAAAAATAGCAGCATATCCATGGGGTGAATGATGGAGAGCGGGTTGAAGCATCCGTCCGTCCATTCGTTCTTGCTTCGGTCCTTCCATGCGTCCGTGCATCCGTGCATCCATCCGTGCATCCATTCGTGCACCATCCGTGCATCCATCCACCCGTACGTGCGTGCGTCCGTTCGTGCGTCCGCACGTCTATCCGTGCGTCTGTCCCTGCGTTCGTCCATGCGTCCGCCCCTGCGTCCGTCCATGTGTCTATCCATCCGTGCAGCCATCCGTGCGTCCGTCCATGCATCCGTCTGGGTGTCCGTTCGTCCATCTAGACAACACTCCAAGTACCACTATCTCGCATCTTTTCATCATATACTCCGCATATAGAAGAACCGCCATCCAGCGGACTTTCCAAGGACTAAACGAGAGGTGGCACACGCATACTTTCTTACGGCTTTTGCTTTGTGTCGACTTGCCACTTTTAACCACTTCGAGTTCATGGTACATACAAGTTCACTGTATTCATGGCACTGCGGCCCAATGCTCGCTAAACCTTTCTAAAACCAAGGAGGTAACGCCCAGCGAGTATAACGTAGCAACCATTTCTTGTCAGATAGTGCTCAATGTACATGCCAATGGCAGCTAAAGGAGAATGAGAGACAGGAGAATTCGGCTTTTAGCTAACGCAAACGCTGCGAATTTTTATTGTTCAACAACGCACAGGAGAAATGTCCCACCGGCACCACCTTGCAGGTCAAAGCGTAAAACAAGTTACGTACTACGACGAGGGACGAATGGGTGCCGCTTTAAAAAGCTTGGCTCCTAAAAGATACATCCTCTTCTACCCCCGCCCCATCTTTTTTTCGCGAAATGTTTCTTCTTGTTATGGTAACGTGCTGTGCTGCAGGTGATGGTACATCCGACATGTGCCGCTGACTTCTATTTGGCTATATGGCAAACTCTCTCTTATGTTAGAAGTGAAGCTGCCAAAGCTTCAGGTCACGGAATGGAATCCCGGATGCATAGGCCGAATTTTCGACGGTGGCAAATATGCTTGAGGCCCGCGTGTACTTGGATTTAGGGTGCGTTAAAGAACCTAAAGTAACAGACATTTCGCGAGCCCTCTTATACGACGTCTCTAATAATCATACCGTGGTTTTGGAATGCTAAACTTCATCTTTTCTCAAAGCCAGCGATCCTCTATAAAAACGTAAGACCGGTAAAATGCTATCAACCTTATAGATGGTTGTGTGGCACAGACATTTGGACAATCGAATTTATTTGTGCCGATAGACTTGTTCAATAGAATTGGGTGAACTCGATATATTTGTGGCACAGTGCAGACATTCAATGAACAAGCAAGAGCCAAGAAGCGGACTGACATTTATTGGGTAAAACACACCAGCTAATGTAGTGATCAGCGTAGAGGTCGGGTACATAGGTTTGCTTTTAGCTGCGGCTGCTTCTACATAGGACAGATGGGCCATTGTGTTGACGAGGTATCATTAGAACATCAGAGCTCGCTAAACAGAGGCCGACCTTTTAGTTTATCTTTACTTGTCAACAGTGTAAGAGATTGCCCGATTTTGATAAATGGGTAGTTTTGCGTACGCACAGCAATAAAGAAACGCGTCCTATGATTGAGATATGAGTGATGGCAGTATAGCGCAAGTGAGTCAACCCTCGATTAACTAGCATAAAAAAAAGACATCCAACGTCTAAAGGACCTCTAACCAAATCCTGAATAGCGAAGAACGAGCGCGTTATTTCCTTCCGGCGTCTCACGTCTTCGCGGCACTATACATACTCATGAAGCCAGCATTTTGTTCGCATGACGTCAGGTTGAAATAAGCTCTCCATTGATCACTATACGAAAGACATCTGGTGAGAATTGTCTCCCGTCCTGCTTTTCCATGCGATTGCATGCCCACTCCGCCTTCTCTTGCATTATGGTGCCCGATTAACTGAATTCGCTCTATTTCCAGTCTTTGTGATGTAGCAGCAAGTAGCCGAAAAGCCCGAAATCTTGACTTGTGGGTAGTGAATGCTGACATTCCACGCATGTTAGCAAAAACATAGGTGACGAGGAGGAGATAACGCTAGTAGAAAGGGTAGAGAAGGTGAAAAAAAAAACTACGGTCTCGCCCTTGCACTCGGTTCGGGTTATAGGCCCTTTATTAGTTTAGGGTTAACGCCTAAATATGGCGACATGGCAACTCATTCATAAAGTAGTGCTTCGTTGTGAACTGAAGCAAACGCACTGAAACTCGCAATCTCACTTGTTTTAAAAGATGACGCAATTGCATATGCGTTAACGACCACTTTATTTAAGACGTGTTGAGGTAGCATTCATACTTGAAGAAAAGTTTAATTTTTCTGTTCGAGTTATCTATTCGGGTTCTTTGTTCTTCACTTTGGCATAACTGTGATAGTTCTCATTATAAAAGAACGAGATATCTACAAATCGCGTTTATTTAGAAGTACAGTGCCGAAAGAGCTATTGCAGCAGGAAATTGATTGCCCACAAGCACGTAAATATATAAGCACACGTGCATCAAACATTTCCGTCTCTATCGAAATGGCAGCCGACTTGACTGGGTTTCACCGACAAAGCTAGTTTTAGAATTGTCTGTGAATTCTGGATTCAAACGCAATTTTGCTGAGCTGACTGAAGGTGCGGATTTTAATATTGACCATTTCGCCTTCACCGAATCGCACTTGCGCAACAGTGGGACTAAAACAAATGCTAGACTAGGTTAACGAACGCAAGCCTACATCAATACGTCATAAGCAAAAAAAAAAAACCGATTGGAGTGGCACCCCGTCCGAAACATATGGTATGTCTAAGGACTGGCACTGGTCGTGCAGTTTCGTAAGCTAAATGGTGTCCCGCTGTCCTTAGCCTAAACGGCATATTGCGTGAAGAATGACCCGTGCGTGGATCCATCGATCACGATAAAGATTTCTGTGTGCCTCCATAAGGAAAGCACTTTCGGAGCCATCAAGAATTGTCATCACTTCCGACTCGACTATGTTACGTAAGGTGCCAGCGAATACTTCGTGCAACGCTCACATTTCGTCTTTGTTCTCCATGCATTTTTTAACAAATAGAAACTACTGATAACTAGGTTAAAAGGTGAATTCGCTAACAAAATCACAAGTGCGATTTCATTCTTTATTAATGAGTCGCTTTTCCGAACGCGTCGCCCAACTGCCCTGAAAAGACGGTTCTGCGAGCAAACAACGGTGTATAAAAAACAGTCCAGCGCGCTTGGCGAACTCGTTTTTTTTTCGAAAGCATGGCACTCGGTTGGAATTTCCATTTAACTTCATATAAATACTGTTGAAAGTCGGTGAGTGTAGGCAAAGGGCTATGGGGCCTGAAGTAAAATTAGGTATGTTCTATCCTGTGTACTATTGATTCATCGCACTGATCCCTTATGCATTGCAAAATGTGAACTATGCAGATGTGGTCCCTGTAGGATAAAAAGTTTCCTGGCTGTGTCTCCTTCTGTTTATCTAGGTCACAAATCATGTGCGAAAACATTTAAATGATCTATCTATCTATCTATCTATCCATCTATCTATCTATCTATCTATCTATCTATCTATCTATCTATCTATCTATCTATCTATCTATCTATCTATCTATCTATCTATCTATCTATCTATCTATCTATCTATCTATCTATCTATCTATCTATCTATCTATCTATCTATCTATCTATCTATCTATCTATCTATCTATCTATCTATCTATCTAAAGTCTGATATTTCTTCATATTTGCACTCCTCTGTTGAAAGGCACGTTGTAAACGCAGTCAGGAGAGGTCGAACTATAATATCGGAACAATATCAAGGAAGGTGGCTTGCTCATACTCATAAGGTTAGTCATAATCAGAAAAGCTTTCCTCGCCACCACGAGAGGGAACACTAGAAATCAGTCTGAGGTGAACCTTCATTTTCCCACTGCACAAATTGAGTTACACAAACGGTGATTAGGCCACAGGGAACATCCGGCTCTTTAGCTTACGAAACTTCAAGAGCGGAGCTGAACCAATCCCTGTTGGGCAAGCACTCCCCGCCATTTTTTTCAACGTGTCTCGCATCGCACCTTAACTGCAGCTTGGCTTCCTGCACAGCCGCTTTTCTTGTCTTGTTCGATCTTGTTTCTCTAGTAGGCTTTTCTATTGCGTGAAGAACATATATGCATAAAGGTGTAAAGTGCAGTATCTAAAAGTCGAGCGAAGAGGAACAAAAAAAATTAACAAAACTAAACATTACTGTAAATCAAGTTATACCCAACTTAGCGATGTGGATTTTGCAAAAGCTTCATTGGTAATCACGCAAGCTTTCGCACTTACACTATAGCAAAAGACGTTTGAAACTTGCTTGTTGCGTAGTAAAAATTTCAACACCGAACGGCGACCAAGAGGGTTGTTAAAAATACATATAATAACGTTTCGACTTGCACATGGAAGCTTCGTTCACCAAGCATAGATGCCAAAACTTTCAGTTTAAATCAGCGTTAATATATAGAGCTAGACCTTTAATATAGAGGGAAACAGCAGACGCAAAGATTTAGCGTTAGAGCTAGCATTGCGTGTTCCAAACTGAGATGTGCGGTATGTTACCGTAGCCCGAACGCTTACATAAGACGCTATTTCTAGAATATAGCGTTGAACGCTAACGCACTCAAGAGATACCGTACTTAAGTTAACACGCACGGTGTCTCTTGAAGCGATAGCCATCCACTTCGAATTTTTACAGTCGTCAGCATGCGTTGTTGAACTTTTTCCTTCTCAAATACTCGTCGTATTTGATTTAGATTTGAGTAATGAGGCTGCGCCAACTGTATACTGCCAATAAAATAGCTACATTTATTTAGATACACAATTGTGCTGGGTAGCAGAAGGCTTATTGAAAGTTGCTAGAAATCTCGCTCGTGTTTTTGGAAGCCACACAGAGATGACTCTCCAATGTATTACTTGAAGCCCCTAGCGTATGTAGGCGGTAGGTTGCCAACGTTAAGGTTAAGCATCTCTCTTGCTGCAACGATATTCAACGTTTCTAGATATTGCCTGTTATTCAGTTCCTTTCCCGGGCTTCAGTTGCCGCCAGGAAAATGTTGTATTACTGGGTCGCAGGTGGCGTGCACGCTATCAGCGTGACACAGTGTTCTTCTTTTAGGAAACTGGCGTGCACTAGGTTTTCGAGAAAAAAGAATAAATGGAAGCCACTTACAACTACTGCTGTCGGATTTTTAGAGTTTAGAGTGCAACTGCATTTGGGAGTGAGTAATTGTTACGTAACGCGTTGATTAGTGATATTGATTCTTTGCTTATAGTGCGTAATTTTTGGTAATGGGTATATTTTTTTCAGTCTGAATAAATCAGGCCCATCACAGAGTTTTCGATGTCGAAGTTGGTGTCGCCATCGCTGGTAGCGAGTGAAAAGTCGGTGTAGTCTGTGACAAAGAAATTCAATATGCAAATAAAATAAATATAACCATAAAAATCAGGAATAAACGTGCCCTCCCATACAGGCCTCCAGCGTGGCAAGCATGTGTTCTACCAAAGAGCTACACCAATTATTGAAGCTGCTTCGACAGAAAAAAAAAAACACTTCATCAATGCTGTGCAGTACCCCAACGCAATATTAGTACGACGTTTGTTTAAAAAACGTTTATATGTGAAAATTATTCCAATATGCTTCACTACGGTCTGTCATAAGCATCCTATTGCATCCCTTTGCGAAATCAAGAAACCGCCTGCTTTCAAAACACTAAAAGCAATTCTTAGAGATCACAAAAGTGTCGCTCTCACTTGAAACATTTGTACCATGCAGCTTGTTAACACACTTCGACTGTATACATATATAGTAACATCGCTGTGATAGTATCGTCAACTCGCCGCCACGCTATGCCCTTTGAAGACGTTTATTGAGAAATAACAGTTTGTGTTGAAAGCTTTTCGACTTTAATCAAGCTTGAGACCGACTCTATAAGTCCTTATCGCTCACAGATTCCGTTCTTTTTTGTTTTTGTTTAGTATTCTCTCAGTGGCATAAAAAAATGTCTTGTCAGAGGTAAAGGCGAACAGATTCGATTCCTGCAAATGTGCCCCATCACGGTGGTAGTGGCTAAGGTACTCGGCTGTTGACCCGCAGGTCGCGGGGTTGAATCCCGGCTTTGGCGGCTGCATTTTCGATAGAGGCGAAAATGCTGTTAGCCCATGGGCTCACATTTGGGTGCCTGTTAAAGTACCCCAGGTGGTCCAAATTTCCGGAACTCGGCACTACGGTTATGATTCATATGGTGGTTTTGGGACGTAAAACCCAACATAACAATTAATCTTGCAAGACGTCTACCTGCAGGATTTTGTGCTCTTGGATTCGCGCGTCTTTTCTTCATCTCTTTTTTTTTCTTCAGGAGAACCTGTTCAGGGTAAGCGTATCCAGTGTAATACTTGTTCCCTTGTAAGTTTGGAGACTTGAAAAACGTCATACTTAGTTTTCACGGCTTGCATGAGAAATCGACGCCCACAAAGCTAAGTGGAAGTGCCATAATTGAAAAAAAAAACTGCGTAGCACCAGTCATGTGGTGCTGAAAAAACTTTCTCTTTTACGTTACCGCTTTCACGCGATAAAAATCTCACTGAAATTTGTGAAGCCTTACAATAGACGCCAGTAGACGAGCAATCCCTTTCGTGCTAATGCAATAAACTTGCACTCGGTCTAGGCCGAGAACGTCCTATTTGTCTTTGAAGGCGCAGTTTATTACGAAAGTCAACACGGCTGTGGTTTCTGGACGTGCCGATTACGTCACCACAGGAAGGCGGTAAGCGTATTACACTATAAAATACGTGGTGACGCTGGTTGGCGTAAATGAGCAAATAATTGTACACATACATACATACATACATACATACATACATACATACATACATACATACATACATACATACATACATACATACATACATACATACATACATACATACATACATACTGTTACGGAGCTCGCAAACACACGGAAGAGAGGAATGAGCGTATTTCCTATATTTACATGCCAAAGTGACGCTTCAGAGCTGCCAGTCTCTCGCGCGGCGAGTCCACTTCTTTTTCATCGAACTGTTGTCCACGACGGTAGAGCCATGCCCACTGCCTCGTAATATCACCCCCGGCGAACAAAGCGCCGTCACGGCGCCCCTAAGTCAATCAGGACTGGCAGTATAGTAGGGCTTTAGGCGCGACACATGAACAACATCAGTAGATGGTGTAGCAGAGGATGAGTGCGGTTGAACGGGAGTGATGAGGTAGTCGACGTCGGTGACCTTGCGGAGAACTTTGTAGGGTCCTGTGTATCGTGGGAGGAGCTTCTCGCACAAACCTTCACGTCGATACGGCGTCCAGAGTAGGACAAGAGAGTCATCAGGGTAGTCAACGTCGCGGTGCGAGTCATCGTAGCGGACTTTTTGTGCGGCCTGAGAAGCACTGAGCCGAGTGTGCGCGATTTGGCGAGCGACGCGGGCTCGAGAAGCAGCGTCCTGCGCATACACCGTTGGTTGGATAGTAGCAGAAGGAAGGAGTGTGTCGAATGGCAACGCAGGGTTGCAGCCGTACAAAAGAAAGAATGGAGAGTAGCCGGCGGTGTCATGTCTTGACGAATTATATGCAAATGTAACGTAGGGGAGCATTGCGTCCCAGTCACGGTGGTCAGCAGAGACGTACATAGACAACATGTCTGTAAGAGTTCGGTTGAGACGCTCCGTGAGACCGTTAGTCTGGGGATGGTAGGCAGTAGTAAGGTGATGTTCGGTAGAGCAGCTCCGGAGGATTTCGTCGATAACTTTTGCGAGGAAGCAGCGGCCCCGATCCGTCAAAAGCTGGCGCGGAGCTCCATGCCGCAGAATGACGTCATTTAGGAGAAAGTCTGCGACGTCTGTAGCGCAGCTAGTTGGCAATGCACGAGTTATCGCGTATCTGGTCGCATAGTCGGTTGCGACAGCGATCCACTTGTTGCCTGACACGGACGTCGGGAAAGGTCCGAGCAAGTCGAGGCCGATGCGGAAGAATGGTTCCGGGGGAATGTCGATAGGTTGGAGCAGGCCAGCCGGACGGAGAGCAGGACGTTTCCGACGCTGGCAGCGCTCGCAAGCAGCGACATAACGGCGCACAAATTTATACATGCCAGGCCAAAAGAACCGTTGCCGCACGCGGTGATAGGTGCGTGAAAAACCCAGGTGTCCCGCCGTCGGTGCGTCATGCAGATGTTGAAGAATAGTGGCACGCATGTGTTGGGGAATAACTAACAAATATTCCGGGCCATCAGACTTCATGTTGCGACGATACAGAATGTCGTTGCGAAGGACATATTGACGGAGAGAAGGGTCGGAATGTCCTGAAGATACTCGCTGAATGACCTTCTTGAGGGTTGCGTCCCGGCGCTGCTCTGTGCCGATGTCGTGCAAATCAGATATGGCGAGCACACAAGAATCGCCTTCATGGACAGCGAGGCTAGCAGGGTCCACCGGATAACGCGAGAGACAATCAGCATCTTGGTGCAACCTGCCCGACTTATAAATTACGTCGAAGTTATACTCCTGGAGACGTAGAGCCCAGCGACCTAGGCGACCAGTTGGGTCCTTGAGCGACGACAGCCAACACAGAGCGTGGTGGTCCGTAATAACTGAAAACTCGCGGCCATACAAGTAGGGGCGAAATTTCGCTACAGCCCAGACCAACGCAAGACACTCGCGCTCTGTTATCGAATAGTTTCGCTCAGATGTGGAGAGAAGGCGGCTGGCATACGCAATAACACGCGTTTGGCCTCCCTGGTGTTGAGCGAGGACGGCGCCGATTCCGTGAGCACTGGCGTCTGTGCGTACTTCAGTCGTCGCAGACGGGTCAAAGTGAGCCAGTATTGGTGGTGAAATGAGCAGGTCGATCAGCGTGGAAAACGCAGCTGCTTGGTCTTGGCCCCACGAGAAGGGCACGTTCTTTTTGAGAAGATCAGTTAGTGGTCGTGCAATTGTAGCGAAATCGCGTATAAAGCGGCGGAAGTACGAGCATAAGCCCACAAAACTCCGAACATCTTTGGTTGAAGAAGGCAGAGGGAAATTCTTGACAGCGCTAATCTTGTCAGGGTCAGGTCGGACGCCAGCAGCACTTACAAGATGACCAAGGATCGTGATTTGTTGTCGGCCGAAATTGCACTTTTTCGAGTTCAGCTGGAGTCCTGCTCGACGAAAAACGGCTAAAATGGTCGACAAACGAGTTAAGTGAGTTTCAAATGTTGGGGAAAAAACAATCACATCGTCGAGGTAGCAAAGACAGATGGACCATTTATAACCACGAAGAAGAGAGTCCATCATGCGTTCGAACGTTGCCGGGGCGTTGCACAGCCCAAAAGGCATAACCTTGAACTGATAAAGGCCGTCCGGTGTGATGAAGGCAGTCTTTTCTCGGTCTAAGTCGTCGACAGAAATTTGCCAGTAGCCCGAACGCAGATCAATAGATGAGAAGTATCGCGCGCCATGAAGGCAATCAAGGGCGTCGTCGATTCGTGGCAGCGGATATACGTCTTTGCGGGTTATCTTGTTCAAGGCACGGTAGTCAACGCAAAATCTCCAGCTGCCATCCTTCTTTTTCACTAAAACAACAGGTGACGCCCATGGACTTGAAGAGGCCTCTATGACTCCTTTGGAGAGCATTTTCTCGACTTCTCGTTGTATGACCTGGCGTTCGGACTGGGAAACACGATACGGTCGCCGTCTAACAGGATTAGCATCGCCGGTATGTATTTGATGACGCACGAAGGACGTTTGCCCTAAAGGGCGGTCATCGAAGTCGAAAATATCTCGGTAGGTAGTCAGAACGTGGTGAAGTTGCGCCAACTGACAGGGCAGAAGATCAGGGGCGATCATCATCGTGATTTCGTCGCTAGGTGCGTTTGCTCGGCTGGCTGCAGTAGGGGACGAACAGTCTTCAGGGTCCAATGCCACGATGCTACATGCATCAAGTGGGGAAACGTGGGCTAACGAAATGCCTTGCGGGAGAACTTGGGTCGAACTACTGAAGTTAAGGAGCGGAAGCTGAACGTAGTTGTCCACAATAGTCACGATTGTATGCGGCACAGCAACACTTCGAGCCAAGAGCACATCCACCAATGGAGACACTATGTAGTCACCGTCAGGAAGAGCTGGTGATATCGTTAAGGCAACACACGTGGTGGCTTGCGGTGACAGCCGAACATAATCAACAGCGCACAAGCGGTGTGACGGTGAGGACGGCACAGGTCCAAGTCGAGGCAGTTCAAGTTGAAGAACGCCGGTTGCACAGTCGATGAGAGCAGCATGGGTGGACAAGAAATCTAAACCAAGAATTAGGTCATTTGGGCACTGCTCAATAACTGCAAAGAGAACAGATGTGGGGTGATCGGCGATAGTGATGCGTGCTGTGCACATTCCTGTGATGGCAAGACTTCTTCCGTCGGCGACACGAATAACGCCAGGGGCAGCCGGTGTGAGCACTTTCTTCAGGCGGCGACGAAGTCGGGCACTCATCACAGAAATATGCGCCCCAGTGTCAACAAGTGCAGAAACAGTCAGGCCGTCAACGTCGACGTCGATCAAATTTCGTCGTGTCGGCAGTACAAGGAGAGGATTTGAGGTCGGTACCGAGGATGCAGCTTCACCTCCAAGAGCTGCACCGCTTAGTTTCCCTGGTGAGAATTGAGCGGGGAGGTCGGGCGTCGTCGTAGAGGAGAAGGGGACGACGGGCGACGTCCTGGCGGCGAACGAGACTGGTGACGTCGAGGCGACGGTGAGCGGCTGTGCTGCGTTTCAGGGGCATCGCAGGCGTAGGAATCGACGGGCAGAGGCCGGCGGTAGTTGTCGGCGATCGGCTCAGGAGGTTGGAAACGACGGTAGCTATCGGTGCGGCGAGCAGTGTTATACTGGTTTCGGGACGAAGACCAATGGTTGTGGCAATACCGTGCGACGTGACCTATGCGGCGGCAGTTAAAGCAGATCGGCCGATCATCCGCAGTTCTCCATTCGGCCGGATTGCGAGAGCGTGGATAAGACCTTTCTTGGGGTGGTGACCTGGGGCGAGGCGGCGACCTTGAACGGAAGCCAATTGGTCGAGACTGAGCAACGGCGCAGACATCGAAGCCCAAATTGCTCAGTTCTTCCCGCACAATCGACTGTACCAAGCAAACCTGAGGTACTTGCAAATCGACGTGGCCGTTGGCGGGAAGAGTAGGTGTAATTGCTTCGATTTCCCGCCGGACAATTCGCGTAATTTCAGACGCTGGTGAAGACTGCCGATGGGAGGACAGTCCATCTTCGCAGGAGGACGTCGCTGCGGTGTTCGGCAGTCGAGTAAATGATCTTGAAATCCGCCTGCTTTTGGCCAGTTCAAAACGCCGGCATTCCTCAATAATTTCGTCGACGGTCGCACAGTTCCGGCACATTAGCAGGTTGAACGCGTCGTCCGCTATGCCCTTGAGGACGTGGCCAACCTTGTCAGACTCCGACATGTCGTTGTCAACTTTACGACATAGAGCCAGCACGTCCTGTATATATGAGATATACGGCTCTGTGGACGTCTGAGCACGTATAGACAACTCCTTCTTTGCAGCCGCCTTTCGACCGATGGGCTTCCCAAATAAGTCGCGAAGCTTTTCCTTGAAGGTGTCCCAACTGCCGATCTCCTCCTCATGGTTCTCGTACCAGACTTTGGCCGTGCCTTTCAGGTAAAACAGCACATTGGCCAGCATAAGAGTCGGATCATACCGGTTGAGAGCACTGGTGCGTTCGTAGTCGGCTATCCAGTCGTCGACATCAACTTGGTCCGTACCGCAGAACGTTCCAGGATGCTTCGGATGCGTCAGCACGTACGTGGGTGGGGGTGGGGCCAGTGGAGGCGTTGCCGTGGATGGTGCGGGCGTCGCCGAAGCCGATGGAGAGGTGGCCGTGGGATCAGTCCCGTGTTCCATCACGGAAACTCCGATTTGACGACCACTGCGGAGCTCCGTTGTATGGCGCTTCGTTACCCAGCACTCCCACCAATTTGTTACGGAGCTCGCAAACACACGGAAGAGAGGAATGAGCGTATTTCCTATATTTACATGCCAAAGTGACGCTTCAGAGCTGCCAGTCTCTCGCGCGGCGAGTCCACTTCTTTTTCATCGAACTGTTGTCCACGACGGTAGAGCCATGCCCACTGCCTCGTAATAATACATACATAATCGACATAAAATGAAATTTGAACGGTGGAACACGTGAATAAAGCAGTAGCCAAGATGTAGTGGGTGAAGTCCAGTCATGATCATTGAGATGCGTGCATATCGGTTTGGCAGCACCGCGCGATATCCCTGCATAATTTCAAATTGGTTCTAGGTCTGATATCTGAAACAAAATAGAAATGTAAGCAATGAAGGAAAATAAATATGAAAACGACCAGAAGCATTCGGTACACACGCGTTTGGCTGGAAGCAGGGGATCCAGGTTCGAATCCCATTCCGTCCTAAGTGTTTTTTCTCTCCCGAGTTTTTTTTTTTTTGTTCTTACGTCGTGCGTCAGTGGTTAACACCGGTGGCAGTGGCGGACAACTATGGTGCGAACGTGACCCATGTTGTGATCGCATAACAGCCTTCACATTAAAGGGGGAGGACATGTGTACAATGCACATGCCCACGAAGCATTCTCGCAAGTCATCCATCCACTATACTCAGAAACTGGCTTCGGTATGGATGCAGACTTACAGAGCCTTGTCGAGCAAGCTTCACTAGGCGTGAAGTATGTGACAGTGAGTTTCGTTTGTTCTTTTGTTTTTATATTTTAAATTTTTGTATATTATTTTTTACGCAATGACATTGGCACTTCTCAAGAGCGTCATAAGTTTAGTCGATCCTCTGTTTTTAAAGGATCACCAAATAAAGTTTCCCAACACTTGAGTTTTGTAACAAGATAAGGCTGTAGAGTCACGCCTCCTGTTAAGATCGGAATGTCCTAAGTGGCGTCACCGAAACACGTGTGACTACCTTGCGTCATGCTTTCCCTGCTTAGATCAGAAACGGTGCGTGCACTCTGGGGGCTTTATCACATTACATAACTAGCGAGTAGCGCGTTTTTAAGCCACACAGCACGCGTGAGTGCCCCTCGTGTCAAAAGTAACTTAGTTGACAAACTCCATTGTCTATGGAGGAGGGCTGGGAACCCAGTACGATCGATTTCGTGGTAGCTGTTAGCGCGTGAAGGTGCGCAACGAGTAACGGCGCTTAAACTGTTGACGTCGTTCCCGACTAAGAGGCCTTGTGTGGGCCCGTGTTTTCGTTTCACCATCGAGAACGCGTCGTCGCTATAGCGCGAGATAATTGCCATAGAGCGGCGCCGTGCGAAATAGAGCAGGATGGGTTCGCTTGGTGTAGACGCCCTTGTTTAATGCGAGGCGAAAATGAGGTAATAAGAGGAGAGTAATTTGTTGAACATGAAGAAGCCACTGAGTTGTCGCAAGACACATTTTGCTAATTGCCCACATACTCTTTTTATTATTTTCGGCTCTTAATTAAGCGCAATGCATCTTGCGCAACTGTTTCGTAACGGCCAAATTAGCCTAAATGTTTTTTTTTCAGCGATACGCTAAAGAAAACGTGCCTTTTAGACTGAAAAGTGTGTGACACGGTTGTCGCTCTCCCTGTATAATTCTTGCTGAACACATCTCTATATGTCGGCTGCAAAATACTACCCAAACACTGGCAAAGGCTGATAAAATTTAGTCGTCGCCTAAGTACAAATGAATCTGGTGAAGATGTGGCAAAATGCAAATGCCGCCAATAGCCATCACGAGCGAACTTACCTGAGGCAAATTCAACACTCGGGCGTGGTAACAAGGAACACTTATTTTACCGCAATTAGGTCCAACGTCACGCCTCAGTTTCTCTCTCTTCTTTGTGACATCCTCGCCCAATATGAAGGGCCACTCATCTTTCATTTCGCTCTTGGTGTTTTCTGCTATTCTTCTTTCTTCAATCTTGCTGATCCCTGTCCCTGACGCGTAATAATGCTCAAGAATACACCATACTCATTGGAAAACAAATAAATATTTTTCCAAGTAACCACACTAATCAAGAACACATAGAGGCTATATATGTATATATTTTGTTCATACCTCTGAGAAGACGAAAAGCACAAAGTGTCAGCTTTAACAATCACCCGAAAAATATATGAAAGCGTGTTCTTCAGCATCCACGCAAATGAGGCAGGTAGCACTCGACACCGCAGGCTAGTCCACAACGAGACGACTTCCTTCTCCAATAGACGGCGTGTGGCATGTGTCATATACACTGCCGTTTGTTATGAAAAGGAGCACGCGAGCGCTTGGCCTGAACTCTGTGGCGGCCGCCTACAGACAATGAAAGCATGCCCTCTTTTGGCGACATTTATTGGCAAACAGAACGACGAGCCTTATCTGTTTCACAAGTGCTGCTGGATTACGCTCTCTCTCACCCCAGTCTCGCAACGGGCGATGCCTCCAAAGGCGGCCGTGTTTTCTTTAGGTGTCGCTTGACGGTGCTTAATACGCAGCCGCCACCGAGCGCAGGCCACGTGCTCTAGCGTTTTCTTTGTAATGTAGAAGTAGTGGACGAACTATACCTTTGATGAAGGACGACAGTGTACAGTGGTAAAACAGCTTGGATAAGACATCAATCGACCCCATTAACGTGACTTCCTGCGAAACTAGCTCTACAACCTACGCAAGTTGGGGTGATTTTTTTTTAATTAAATAAAGATTGGCTCAACCTTGCAGACAAGAAGGAAGAGGCATAAAAAGCACCCTGCTTTTCCCTCTAGTTCCCCAGATCTGCGCCATGTCTTTCATCTGGTTACGCATGAACTAGCCCCGCATACCGTGCTGTTAAGCAAATTTTGCTGTCAACTCCACAAGGCGTGGCGATATCGCCGAACGTTCATTAAAAGCAACAATTTGCGAACTATTTTTCTCACCGGCGGTACTCTTCACAAAAGAACGCACCCTCAGGCAACATACTCCGCTTCTGTTGTGGAAAGGGGCCCCCGATAATTTTCATAGCACCAATGCCCGCGAAGTGAAACGACCCTCGCGCCAGTATCGAAAGTATCGGTGTAGCAACAGGTGTAGCCTGCGTCATCAATTTAGGTTCGTGCATCACCGAAAGCGCAGCGAGCATTTGCATATGACTGGGAACGCTGTATTACTCGACTTAACTGGAAGCGAGGGTGGTACCGATGCGGAATTCGGTTGGTCATGTTTGCAGTTGCTTATATGTTCAAGCCTTACAGCATCGTCGGAGAATCACAGAGGTGCCTTTAGGGGTGCCCTGGTGTATCATGTGATCCAATCATCTCTCTGCCTCGACACCTCATAGCTCACCGGTAGGATTAGTAGGTATGTTGCTGAAAGTAACGTAGTTATGAATGCTGCAAAAGTGGGATGAACTTGCCTACAGGTAGACAACTCAAGATATCTTAAAAAGAAAGCATTGATACAACTGCTCTCTGAAGTTGTGAAGCGTGCTGATGACTCAAATTGAATATTAGGGAGTAATTTTTACGCGTACATGACGGCAAGCACAGCACCTAGTTACAGCTGTGCATGAATAGTCATTGCATGGAATGCTGTGCAGTGCAACTTCTTTACACTTGAAATAACACAAGCGGTTAACCTAATATAGTGCAGAGAGACTACGCCTGTGACTACGCGTGATAAGGTCGGCCCCTGCCGGCCGCAAGTGCTATTTTAGTACAATTCACTTTCAGCAGATCATTATCAAAATGACTACGATACACTTAGAACAGTACAATTAACCATCTCTATACCTTCGTTAGGTAGTTTATTCGCTAGTTTTTATTACAGTTTCGATTAACTGTCGCAATTGCGAACGTCTCTACTAACCAGCTGGGACATGCATGACAAATTATATGAATAAATGAAAAAAAAAAACGAGCCAAATGGCAAATACTTCATTGGAGAAAGCATCACAGAAGGTTTGAAGTGGAAGGGTCTTGCTCACTCGAAGGTCAAGGTGCCAAGCAATCGGTTCCTACTTCTACCTATCGGCCTTTTTTGTGAGGGATATAGAGCAGACAAACACCGTTCAAGTTCCCAGGTGATTGAAACGACGCTTATGTACACCGACCAGGCTCCTAAGGAACTAATGAACTTTCACGCCCATCTCAAGCAATAAATGCCTTTGGCGCAAGTGCTGGAGCACTGATTGAACTCCCTCGTCTACCTGTGCTGTCAACTTCACTACGCAACGCCGTGCACATGTTTGTCGCCCATTCATTGCGTAGACCTTCTCTGTTTATTCTGGCAGGAGTGTTTCGGAAGCAGCCTGGAGAAATAATGTCCACTCTCTCAAGTCACACGATGACGGGGCTCCCACAAGCCCCCGTATGAAGGTCAAGCGAAAATCAAGAGGCGTGTTGACAGCGCAGTTTAATGAAACTGACTCCTGGCTTGCGGCAGCGGCTTGCAACAGCAACGGCTTGGAGCACTGTCAGAACAGGGAGTAGAGGTTGGAATCAGCCAGCCAAAGAATTCCACGTCAGACAACGAAGTTCTCGAATAGAAAGTCTAGCGAGATGAAGAGACCTTTGTCGCTTCGTACTCGATAACACGAACATACCGCCAATGCAAACTTCGCTCACAGGAGCTCACGTGAATGACGAATATATTCAGTAGACTAAGCAAAACGTCGCTATATTTCTTTTATCTTATTACAATAGCAATTATATCGACACTTTGGGTTTTCGCAGTCACCGTCATGTTTCATATAGATTTGAAATCGATAACTTGACCCGCGCGTCCTATATTCTACTCGCGCGCCGTTGCGGGTGTCTAGGAGCTTAGGTACTCGGCTGCTGACCCACAGGTCACGGGATTCAATCCCGGCCGCGGCGGCTGCATTTTCGATGGAGGCGAAAATGCTGTAGGTCTGCGTGCTCAGGTTGGGGTGCATGTTAAGGAACCTCAGGTGTTCAAAATTTCCGGAGCCCTCTAGTACGGCGTGTCTCATAATCATATGGTGACTTTGAAACGTTTAACCATACGTATAAATCAATATCAATATATTCTACTCCCGAACAAAAGCTCGCAAGCGTTAGAAACGAACGCGGCCGAAGCAGAGCTGAAACGAACCAGCCATCTCAATCGCACGTAGGTAGAATGCAATAACATCACCCGACGTGCGAGGTTAGCCCTCTATGGCACACCAAGCAGAGACGAAGCACTCTGGCCGTCTTTCGTTGGGCGAAGCAGTGAGATAGAACGCCAAGGAAAGGAGTAAAGGGGGGGGGGGATACGGGGCAGGATAAAATGGAATATAAGGGCGCCGAGGGTAATGAATGAAAGTGAGGACAACAAGAAGAGCTGATTTAAAGAAACGTACCGCCAAAGCAGTAGGAGGAAACTGTAAAAGAAAAAAAAAGAGTGATCAAATAAACAGAACAATGCATAAGTGTAGACTCTGTGATAAGCGCAGCTGGATCGCACTGTGGAGGCTACGACGTAAGCAGAGACCCGTTTGCGGCGGCTGAAACGGGGCGCCGTCGCTAGGCCCCATACTTGGAAATGAAGTGACGAATGGGCGACAGTCCGTCAGCAGCTGCTAAAGTTAAATGCGCCCACGCCGTAGAAAGATGTACGTGCATCCGCGCTATTCATGTCAAATTCTTAACTGTAAGCAAGCTAACCTTACCTGTTTCTTTCTAAATAATGATGGACACCACCAATTGAACTGTTTTGTCGTGCCCTTGCGTCTAAAGAAGCCCAAGCATAAAGTGAGTGATGAACACGCCAGAAATCTAGCGCTTCGTACCACGGCAGAGAGGTAGCTTTGTCACGCCTATAAGACTGTCAAATTAGTTGTCTCACATATAGCGAAATCGAAGCCCCCCATTAAGCTGTGCTCACCAGTCGCATTGCGGACTGTTGTTCTCGTCAGTTAGCATATTCACTGTATACCTTCATGTACTCACTTTTGCATGATCATCGCTTTGCTCGTAATGAATGTTGTCTGCCTCTTTCTTCCTTCAAAAGCGGGTACACTTATTGCAATTACGACGGTGCTTTTCTTTCTCTATTCGGGTCCTACACTTCGTCAACGTTCGCGGTCCGGAGATACCAACCTTCCACGTTCTGCGAATCCGGCACTCTCTTTAGCATGTAAGTGTTATCTAGAACCAACACTGGCGCGAACGTGTCGTTCCGACAAGTTCCGTCAACGACAGATGCTCGTACGGTAAACACGGAGCCGATATAACCACATAACAGCCCGGCCGGCCGCACTGGGCCATAGCTCCAGTCAGGCTGCGAGGAGCTTCGGACAACAAAACGCCCACGCCGGGTCGTATACCGTGGAAAGTGCCGGCGTTGCTTGGCTGCTCGCTTCGCTGAAAAGTAAACAAACAAAAAAAAGAATTGGTGAATGAAGGCTTTGCCGTACTGAGACCGGCAGGCCCGCTCGCCACCCACGCTCGGAGGATGATGCGTTCCAGCAGGGCGCCTTGCAGCGTGATGACGGCAGCTAACTTGCGCTGGTCGGTGTTTGCACGGCGGCGGCTTCGCCGCGATTCATGAACCGCGGTTTGCACCTGAGGCCGCTTGCCGACACGCGTTTGAGCTATGGTCATTTCCGATATCCCGCGGTGACACGTCAGTGTTTGAGCATTCGTGCTTCGCCGAATGTGGCACTGGACATCGGCGTCCATTACTCGGCGCATAGCCTTCGGCAAGAAAGCTTTTTCATCAAGTCTTTCATTGTGAGAATATACATGCACATATTAAAAAAAACCTATACGGTGAATCCTTCTCGCTTCCTGTTCACGCGTAACAGTTAAGAGGAAGAGCTTTTTAATGCGAAAAGAAGCTCTTTATAAAACAGAGCTTTTAAACGCAAAAGCGTTATAAAGCTCTATTAGCGATATAAATGCGAAGCATTCCCTATTGAACTTCGGTGACATTGAGCGTATCTATCTATCTATCTATCTATCTATCTATCTATCTATCTATCTATCTATCTATCTATCTATCTATCTATCTATCTATCTATCTATCTATCTATCTATCTATCTATCTATCTATCTATCTATCTATCTATCTATCTACATAGCTGCCTATGACTTTTAGCTGTCCTGGCCGTTTCGATAATACTATCAATACCAAACTTGTCGTGGCATAACATGACTGTATAAAGAACATATTTGACTAGTCATAACATGAAAATCATGACATGTATGACCTGAATGTGATGATATACATTTCCTTGTCCTGCAGCTCTTGCGATGGTTTTGTGAACATGGCATGTTGCAAAGGTGGTATTGTATGACATGATTGCGTGGCAAGCACTAACGACAGACCCTAACATGAAAATCATCACATGGGTGTCATGTAACAACATGACTACATGCCACGCTCATGATGCGCTCGCGGTCGTTTCGCTAGCGTCACATGTACCAAATTTGTATTAGGCGACGCGAACGGATGACATAGGCAAGTGACAGATCTAAACATGATAATCACAACATGCGTGTCATGTAACAACATGACTACATGCCACACTCATGATGCACTCGCGGTCATTTCGCTAGCTTCACTTAAGCCAAATTTGGTATTACGTGACGCCAATGAATGACGAAGGTATGTGACTGGTGTAAACATGATAGTCATGAGATGCGTGCATTGTGTTAACATGACAACATGCCACTGTCAAGGCGCCAATACATTTAGACGTGACGTGCTGTATGTGCTCGCCGGCGTTCATTTTATCACGTCACGCCAGCGTTGCCACGCAAGTCGCCGGTCCTGCCATATACTCGCAGGTGCGCGCTTCCCTGCGTTGCTTTGACGCATGCGCGTTTCAGCGCGTCCGGCATCCCTCCGTCACTAAAAGAGGGAGACGCAGTGTTGTCTGGGTAACGCATCGGCGCGAAATGCAACTTGTCGCATTTCGCTCCGGTTGCCTTCGGGCCGCGCCGACGGACGCTGGTCGCGCCTGGCGTCAGACTATAGAGTGACCGCCTTTTGCTAACGTAGCTTCACTGTGCACAGCGTGTACGCGCGTCAACGCTACATTGGACCCTTCATGATGCGCTCGCGGCCGTTTTGCTCGCTCTGCATACACCAAATTTGGTGTTTACGTGACGTCAATGGATGACGAAATATATGACTGGTGCAAACATGATAATCATGACACGTGTGTCATGTAAGAACACAACATACCACACTCATAGCGTACTCGCGGCCGTTTCGCTAGCTCCACGTATACTAAATTGGGCATCACGTGACCTGAATAGATGACGAGGGTAAACGACATATCCAAACAAGATAAGCATGACACGGAAGTCAGGTATATTATCCTTTACCTCCACCTCGTAACGTTGTGCTGATCTTCAAGTGCACATATCAACATTTCTCATTCGTGCTTCGTATGTCATCGATTCCCACTGTACGGAATTTGGCAATATTTTTTAGAAGTTGATGCCGTTGATTGTGAGCGAAAGATTGGCATATTACGTCAGAGAGAATTTGAGGTCAGTGCAAATAAAGAACGAAAAATTCGGCAGATCCCACCTACCTTGGGAATAAATGTCATGCGAATCACGCGGATGGAAGGTGGCTGTGCTCTAATTATTTTTTTAGGGAAACGTTACGAACTGGCACTGAAGATACGTACAGATGCACGAAAAGACACACTTTCAACCCCCGCATATGTTTTTTTTATTATAGCCAGTTGTTTACAGTTTTATAACCCAACAGCCGCGTGGGTATTGGAAACACTAGAAGCGGTAGGCTGATATTTAGCGCTTGTGCTGGTGAGCATGGTGACTGTGCTGGACACAGGTACATAAATCGACCTCAGTGGATGGCGCTTGACTACAATAGACGCTAACTTGACGTATGGCTGTATCACAGGTGTACATGTGTGATACTTGAAAAAATGAATAGCCATCACTACAACCACAACTGACGTTTCACGAACATCATACCTGCACTGGCTCTGTTTCCGTAGCAGCTTCGACACCTGGTGTGTTTCTGTGGTAGAATACTTGGTTGCCACGCTGATTGCCTGGGTTCGGTTCCTGTGGAGGCCCTGACATTTATTCTCTGCTTTCATCGGGCCAACGCTGCCGATGTCAAATTTTTCCTAAAACCTCGCACTTAAAGTACCAATATCTCTTCTCGCTGTTCCTCGGAAGCATTAACTGCCAAACACCTGTGGCACATACTCGCACACGCTTGGCACTTACCCGCCTGCTGGTATGGGCCACATGTCTTGCGGAAAGGGCTTGACTAACGTACGCGACAGGATGTTAACATTATTCATGTCTTGACTAGTCAGTCATATTCGTGAAACCATGTTAGACTGCCGTTCTAATTTTCGTTTACCAGTTGGTAAAGAGATACTAATGTGAAATAACAATTTACGTCAGAGTGAAAGCTCAATGCGTGGCAACATCTAAAACGACAATGATATCACCAACAGTGCCCTACTTACCGAGAAATCAAGGTAAATGCACAAGAACACAAGCGCCGCAGTAAGGAAATTTCCAAAAGATCCCGATGACATCAGATGGACGGCCTACAACTAATCGCTAGCAATCGATCTAACTACACTAAGTAAAGAACCTTCCGTGCATCAAGAGACGCAATAAAAAGCTGCTTGTTTCTTTCTTTTTCATTCATGGAAAAAAGAACCACCGGGACGTTACTATGGGAAATGGCGCGAGTGGTTCAAAAATTCAATTTTCGCGTTGTTACCCGGGACAGGTGGTGCATACTAGCGGGGTGCAGTTGAAACAAAAACGCCTGCAATGTCGATGCCAATGGCGGAAAATTGATCAATGACTGTTGTTGCTGCTGTGGCTCCCGCTGCTTTCGGTCTGCTGCTACTAGTGCCGTAAAGCCGGGCAACGCTGCGCACGGCAACAGTGACGTGAGCCGGTCCGGTCGGTACGTTTCAAGAGGCGGGTAATTTGAAATGTGATAACCCGATGCGGACGACTAAAACGCGATTTTATTTCAAAATAGGCCTTTTGGCACAAAAGTCTGTCTATGCCAGACAGACCGACATAAGTACATACATGCATACATACACACATACATACATACATACATACATACATACATACATACATACATACATACATACATACATACATACATACATACATACATACATACATACATACATACATACATACATACATACATACATACATACATATAGTTAGATAGATAGATAGATAGAAAAATAGATAGATAGATAGATAGATAGATAGATAGATAGATAGATAGATAGATAGATAGATAGACAGACAGACAGACAGACAGACAGACAGACAGACAGACAGACAGATAGATAGATAGATAGATAGATAGATAGATAGATAGATAGATAGATAGATAGATAGATAGATAGATAGATAGATAGATAGATAGATAGATAGATAGATAGATAGATGCTCAATGTGCTTGTAGTACGCAAATAAATGCTTCACATTTAAAATTTGTTGTTCTGAGGCTAATCGAACCGGGGACTTCTGCGTGGCAGGCAGGTCAAAGTCATGCTCATGATCCGTATTCCGGATACCTTTCAATAAATGGAGAGAGAAATAAAACACAGAACGGATATTATGTATAGGGTGAGGAATGTCATTAACACATCTGATTTCGGGTCACAGAAAAGTATAGTCACACTGGATGCCAAGTTGTTTTTGGTGTGATGACTTGAAAAAAATTCTCAGATTTCGAGGTGCACATTGGCATAATTATTTATTGTTATCAGCAACACTCTTAATAATGTAAGTAGCTGTGAGACTGCACGCGTTGCAATGAAGTACACTTGCGACCACTCGCAAAAGAACCAAATTATATCTGTCGTAGTAGGCACACCTCAACTGCATACTCACACCGTTCACAAAAGAATAGTTTTAAAAGGCCAATATACATGCGCACAGGTGTTCCACCCCCTTGCGGCGGGGTTCACGTGTCTACTAAGAAGCGATGCCAAGGTAACGACTGAAAGCATAATTGGGATATGATTCGATTACGCTTTTGCATTCCGCTCCTGATGAGGGAGCTGAATCATCTTGCAAGTTTTTATTGTTAAGTAGTTCTATTAGTATGCTTCGGAAACTTGTCTCACTACCACAGCATCTATAAATTTGCTTCTGCGGGAAATAAATAGTTTTGCTTTTGTGCATTTTTATAACAATTTTTTTCTTTCACCCTCTACTTTCTTATAGCGTTGTGTGTTACTGTCTTGTTCTAAACTGTGCGGACAGGTAGCTATGCATATGATTATCTTTGTACACAATGACCGGACCTGTGCGAATTGTTATCGTATAGTGCGTGGTTTTATGGAAATTATGAAACAGCTGCTGTCATACTGCCTCGTTTCTTGAATTGCACATAAAAGTCTTAGCCTCCGGATAACTCTAGACTAGCTAACCAGAAACAATATTTTGAAACTGTTATTCTGTGCAGGAAAACTACAAAGGGCAACGAAACATTTGTTGCGACCACGAGAATTATTCTGTGAGATTCCTAAGTTTTGCGCTTTTATAGCGTTTGAAGCTGCAGATATGGATGTGTGCTTTTTTGCGCGCCTATTTACAGATACTGAAATAATTGAGCCCACTCGACAAAACAAAATAATAGCCACAGATTTCCTAGAGTCCTACGGTAAGTACAGCTTAGACGTGTAGATGACGAAAGTACTCGACAAGAAAATTTGATCTTGAA
The DNA here is from genome assembly GCF_043290135.1 of Rhipicephalus microplus. Lineage (NCBI taxonomy): Eukaryota > Metazoa > Arthropoda > Arachnida > Ixodida > Ixodidae > Rhipicephalus > Rhipicephalus microplus. The sequence goes on from NC_134702.1 coordinate 59,225,665, forward strand.
ATACGGGCCTGCAGCATTCTGCCAAACGCTGCGAAACCAGAGTAAAAGAACATTCTGTAGCTAATTATATATGACTGAATCTATTGATGTTCCTAATAAACTCTGTTTCAGGATACTTTATTCTCCATGGCCTAGTAAATAATTTTGTTCGCTATTTTCATCGGTAGCTCGTGGATAAATATCTTGTCAGCTGCGCTAAACAAGGCTTGCTTTGGGAATAGAGGCCAAGTTTGCTCGAGTTCGTCACCCCAGATACCCTTGCGGCGTAACATACGTAAACAGCTTCCGAAGGGCACGTGTGTGATGTACGGTTTATGTATCGCAAGTTAACGGTGGCATAAACCGGCTGTTGGAGGCGCGCGCGTGGTCTGGGTATACATGCGTGCTAGTGACCTGCAATGTTCCGTTTCGTGCCCTTACCTCCTGCGTGCAATTTTTCTCTGTTCGCACCTGGCGAGACCGCCGTAGGTCGATCGATAAAGCCCGGGATGCGAGACCAAGCCTCGCCGTCCTGACTTGCGTTCGCGCCTCGTTTCCCGGAAAATGTTTCATCATGCTTCGCCCTCGGTTTGCCGACAGTTTTCTGTGTCAAGTGCAGAGGGGCCTCACGGTGGACACTTTATAACATTAAGATGTTTAAAAGACACCTGTTTGTTTTTTTTTCGTGCTCTAATATCGCGCAGTCTTAATGTGCTATGGAGAATTACTAATAATAATAATAAGAATTGTTAAGGTATAACGCCCCAAAACCACGATGGATAATGAGGGACGCTGTGGTGGACAGCTCCAGAAATTTGGCCTAATTTCTTTGACGTTTCTTTAAATCTGAGTACAAGGGCTTCGAGCTTTTCTGCCTTCATTGAAATTGCGTCCGCGATGACTGGGAGTCGACCCCGCTACCTGCGAGTCAGCAGTCGAGCATCAGACGCAATGAACCATCATTGCGGGTGTGGATAAGCATACTTGACATGTTGTTACTGAAATTGGCGCAACTGTGTGGGAACGATCGTAATGCATGCATGAGCGCTATGTCGATCGGTCAATCAGTTTTTTTCTCGGAACAATAAAAAGAAAGGGGCCGGCAGGCAGTTGTTGTAGTACTTGTTTTCATTAGTGAAGCGGAACCCACCAGGTTGGTTTGGTGTTTATAGAACTCGACTGCTCACTCGCAGGTCACAGAATCAAATCCTGGCCATGCCGGCCGCATTTTAAATGAAGGAGAGTATTCTTGAAGCCCGTGTGCTTAGATTTAGTTGCACGGTAAGGAACCGCAGGCGGTGGAAATTTGTGGAACCCTCCACTAAAGTGTCCTATATAACAGTAGTGTTAACCCCAATGTGATACATACTGTTATTATGAAATCCCAATCCTACCAGTCAGGGCGTCCAATGACGGAATGGTAATGTCAAAAACAGCGTGAAACACTTATAATAATTCTCCTTGGTGCGGTGAAATTGAAGCGATGAACATAACACATGCTTTGAGCAGGGCGAGTTGTGATTTGCGCAGTGGCTTGCGGCGCTCTCATGTTGACGTGTTCCGCACATACGTTTCACTAACGGCCACAAAGGCCGTGCCGCTTCTCAGCGTCAAGACATGTTCCCTCCTCATCAGCTCAGAATTAAGTGGCAATGGATAATGAAGTAAAAACTCTTACTTTCAGCATCATTCGTAGTGCGTGCAAAGGCATGTAAGACTGCGTACAGCAAGCGGACTCTATGTAGTGTCGTAACAATGCTCCCCTAATAGACTACATGACGTACCAAGTTTTGCGACTTTTGAGCCAAATATAGAAGTATATGTGGTTCTAATGAAATGTAGAAGTTGACGCTTCTATTTTATTTTTTAAATTTTAACAGTAGCAATAGCATTGTAGTTTCAAGTAATGGAACAATGCAGGGGATATGTAAGAACGACTCTGTAGAGTAATCATGCCTATCCTAACAAGTTTATACCAACCATCTATTACGTCAATACGCTCGCAACGTCAATATATTGAGAGAGTGGTACGGAACTTCGCCAGATATAAAGCCGAGCAGCCGGACTGAAAACTGATGCCCGCCAGAAGAAATCAGGTGTAGAACATGGCTACAACTTTTTCGATGGCTGCGAAAATGCTGCAGGCTCGTGTGCTCAAATTTCCGGGCCACGTTGAAGAACCCCAGGTAGTCGAGTATTCCGGAGCCTTCTACTACGGCGTCTCCCATGATCATATGGTGGTTTTGGGAAGTTAAACTCTACGTATCAATCATCAAGGTAGCTACAGCTTTGAAACATTGGTCACTTTGGGGGATGCCAATTTTATGGTAACTTTCGTATTTCTACCGAAAAGTCGCATGGTCCTTTCACCAAACATGAACGAGGTGTATGCGTTGCGTTCGCATCTCGCCTGGCCAATGCTCGGTTTTGTTCGTTATCATAGAAGAAACACAAAAGGAGGAGGGAGCATGACGTCACACAGCCAGCTTGACAAAACAATCCGTTTTCAAGCCAGCAATGTCGGTTCAACACGTCACCTTTCACGTCAAAATGACGCAAGCAGTGAGATTTTCTGGGACTTCGGGGTTCGGCACCCGGTATAGCTCTTAATGTGAGCGCACTTGTTCGGCGCAGACCGGCCGGCTCACGGGGATGGTTCAAAAACGGAACCCCACACCACCGCACGCTCTAACGTTTTGATCATGTGTTGGGCTGAGACGGTGGCCCTATATATGTCCACTTGCTCGTTCATTCTGGCGTTGCAGCCGCATCGGAAAACTCCACTGCAAAGTGCGGTGGACTGGGCAACCTTCATTCAACATTCTTGCCGTCACTGGCTTGTGTTGTGTCACTTGGCATCTACGCCAAAGACCGCAAGAAAGCCATCACACTGAGGACTGCGCAAGATCACCATGATGCCGACCATCTGTCGGCATCGATGCGTAACGGCGCGACAAAAATAGAAACGCTTAACCGGGCTCGTTGCTCTCGGAATGCGCGGGCTTCGTTCACGTATAGAGGAATAAGCAAGAGTACGAGCACTGAAATGATCTGCTAGCGAACCTGCGGTGTGTATAGTGCGATAATTAACCTGTAGTAGGCCCCGCTGCAGTGGTCTAGTGGCTAAGGTTCTCGGCTGCTGACCAGCAGTTTGCGGGATCGAGTCCCAGCTGCGGCGGCTGCACTTCCAATGGAGGCGGGAATGTTGTTGGCCCATGTGCTCTTATTTAGGTGCACATTAAAGAACCCCAGATGATCAAACTTTCCGGAGCCCCATCCACAACGGCGTCTGTCATAATCATATGGTCGTCTTGGGACGTTAAACCCCACATATCAATTAACTTGTAGTAGTGTTTGTCGAGTTGGGAAATCGAAATTGTTTGCGTTGAACGTCCTGAATTCATGATATAGTTATGAGAGTCACCATGGTGAAGGGCTCCCGAAAATTTCGGACTGTTTCTTTTTCTATTTGGCACATGAGTTTAGGCACATGGACCAATAAAGCATTTTACCCCCTTCAAGAATTGGCCATACGTAACAATCCCCACCTTCTAGGTTTGCAGTGGGGTGGACTTTAAAGGCATCAAGACTAAAAGTTCAAAATTAACCAAAGTAGCCATGTCTTTTGTGTTATTGCCCAAATTGTAACCAGGTAGGATAGGAGAGGTATTATTAACAGAATCTTTATTATTATGTATAAATAATAAATGATCTTGAATATGTAAAACGAGAAGTTTAGGCGAATTCAAAAATAACCATGGCAGCAGGCAACTAGAAATTTCATCGCCAAACAGGTACAAAAGTAGCCACTATAGAGGCACCTCTGCCCCATTCTCAGGCAGAAAGTTTCAAGGTTGGTAGATTTGACTACTTTACGCCAGAACGGCTATTTTGAAAATGCTGTGGTGACAAAACAAATGATGTTGACAACTTGGCTACTTTTTGGCTTTTCTTTTGACGCCGGCGCGCTGGCATCATCAGCTAACCTATGCTAAAACTAAGCGCAACTATAAAAAAATTTTACTAAGTGTTCGTTCACAATGTAGACCTCAGCTCCCTCGAAGTAATTGTTTTGTTTTTTTCACTCAGTATACCGAATGCAATTTTGTGTGTCTACAGCGCGTTCCTAAAGGGAGAAAGCATGAAGTAATGGGCCGGATAAGAGTGAGTCTATAAATTAAAAAAAAAACGTGTTTTGGGCCATTGATGCGACCTATAAACGACAATTGCTACAAATTTGTCAGCCTTTATAGCGAGTCAAATCCTGCTGCAATTACAATCACTTCTAGTTTTTATGTGTATATTTTATTTTAACTAAATTGCGACTCCACCTCTTTTTGTGTCCGCGCGGCACAGATACTCAGATCGACATCCAGGAAAACTTGGAACATTCCTGTCATCGGTTAACCACGTTTCAGACGACATAAGCATACCAAAGCTTACCGCCGCGGTATCTAGAAAATTCTTTTGTCATTTATTGTATTTTAATACACCTTGCATTCCCATGTAGAGCCGAAAGGAAGTTCTTTTGTGGACAACACGGTTTTAACTACAGAATATTGTAATACATATGAGTTTTCACTGAAAACACTCATAGGGAACAAAAAAAAAAAACTGGTGCGCGCAAGATAAACTGCACAGACTCAGTACATTTTTTTCTATATCTACTTGACAGGTGACAATAATCACAGCAGAAGATTCATCTTTACGGGCCAGCACTCTACCACCCGAAGTCCAGAAAAAGTCTCTCCCAGCTGGCTCGCCGGAGCGATGATTTTGTGCATGCGGCCCTCCTCGTCGCGACACCTTAGGATTGGCATCCTGAAGTGGCGCAACCATCGGGGTCAACTGGACTTACTCTGTGAGTTTGGAAGACCTCATTTTTCTTATTGCCCATGCTAAGTCATGCGCATCTCCTGTGCCGTGGCTTTCTCGATTGGCAGCGCGTTGCGATCAATGTGGCTCGTGTCTGGGGACGAGAGTCGATTGAGTCTCATTTACGAAATGTTTTTTTTCTGCGGTCTCCTCTTCTTTTTACCTCACCTATTCATTTTATTTCCACCACCCCATCCCTTTGCTGACTTGTTGAGGTGTCATCGTAAAGATAGACAGCTACTGGTGGCACTTTTCTCTTCTTTTTCCTTCCATATTCACTTAGAGACAAGCTTTCGTTGTTTTCCTTTTTTCTTTGGATGGCAGCTGTAATCAGTGCCTTGTTCACTTCAGTTAGGTGCTCAATTACAAAAATAGCAGCCCCTGGGCTGAGCCCAAGCATTGAGGTGTCCATCTCCTCTTTCGGTATTTTGCCAGAAAATCATTTTTATTTCCCCACCTGACGATCTGAGGTTCATTGTTCTGAACCCAGGGACAAATGTCAATATGTGACGCGTCAATAGTGTCCTCCACGGTTACCCCAATCATTTTCAAAATTACTGAAAGCATCACCACCAAGTGGTATGCCTTTCCTATCTAAATTATTTCAACGCTGATACTGCTTTAGCTCGTCGCAATTTTTCTACAAACACTCGTTCTCTATTTCCAGTTTCCCGTTTTCAGTAAGCAGTTCCTTCATTTCCTGCCCTAATGTCCTAATATCCTCTGCGACATCTTTAACATCATTTCGGATATCACAACATTATGACATTCCCTCTTTCAGTTTTTTTTTCATTTTTACCAGGAAAATACGTTTGAATTTCTCAAACGCTTTGGACAAGTCGCGTAACTCTTTGAAATCTACAGCATCTTTTTCAGAGTCATTACTTCCCATTTCCGAAGTGTCCTGCACAACAACAGCAAAGACACTATGTACGGCAGCACTGCACTAGTATGCCAGTGAAACAAATGAGCCTACCTGCAAAAGCAGTAGGTTAAGCGTCGGACGTACGCCTTCCTTGTGCACTGCTGTTTAATGGTAAGAGAAACCACCCAGACCTTAACCTTTCACGCATTTGAATGAGAGACAAAATTGTCGGCAGCTATAAGCAACGTTTATTAGTCATAAGGGAAATAATCTATGGAGCTGTGGATTTCATTTTGCCTTTATTACTACTGCTTTGTAGTCCACGAAACATAAAGTCAATGTTTCTTCAATCAGATCTATCATAAAGTTGGCAAAGACGAGGCCTATATGCACGTTCCCCTGGTGGGTTCTGGTTGTTTTCAGACGTGCGAAATGCATGGTAGAGCATATCGAGACGTTATATACTACGGCATCTAGTCGTTGTCCGTAATGCCAACATTTAGGTCTTCAACAAGTACGAAGGTGTTGTTGTTTTACTTCATTACATTATTGCGCATGGATCGATGTACTTTTCTACGTTGGCTCAGCCCTCGGGAAAGATTCCGGGTCAGGTAACCTGTCATGACGATAATATAGTCGAACAGCCTTATCGTAGCGTGTGCGTCGTTGTGAGGTACACTCGCTTTGGTAGGTCAATATTAACTGTGTTTTCTGCTGATTTCACGTGCTTCTTTGAAGTGTTCAGCCGTTGAGCGCAGTCCACAATGATATGGATCAATTACTACCATTATGATGTTACACAACGCCAGTTTAGTTCAGATATAGAGGCCACTATAGCTCAGGCCCATAATAACCACAATACTAATAGCAAAAGATCATAATCAGTCTGCAAGCCTGCCATGCTTTTAATAATGAGGGCTGACATCTTGTAAGTGTAAGTATTGTACAGTCACGCACAATAAACTTTAGTATTAGGAGAACACCCCCCTCCCCGTTCCCCAGCAGGACACGAGAAATTGTGAACTATACAGTCTCCTTTGTACGTTGCCAGAAAGTTTGCCGGATTCACGCAACAACGCCTCTAAACCCTGCCGTCTCAAGGAGCCGCGTATTACGCACTGCATCTAAACTTCGCGCCTCTTTTACGTCACACTAGACACATTCAAATACGTGGTCACGATTAAACTGTCTCGTCGGTTTGTTCCAGTTACTCACGGGCGCGAGAACGTTACAGGTCAAGAGTAGATGTAGTAAAACTTTTGTGTATTTACGGCGTAACGAGCAAGTCCGGCCGCTCAATTCCGGCAAGTCTGGCCGCTCGTGGCTATTCATCATTACAAAGGAACTGGCCACAATGGTGCAATGACCGCAAAACGCCACCACCCTTTTAGAGTTCACGCCCTCTTACGCGCAGCAGAAAAACCTGATACGCCTTGCAGACTAGGTCATTCAATGCATGTTCACCTTTTTGTTCACGTTTTATCGTTGCCCCCATGCCAGACCATAGGCCCAGGCAAGAACTGTTCATGAAGTCACGCTTCGTGTCGTCGGCCTCCACCGTGGATATTTACAGGCTTCGATTTGCGAATGCGTGTAAGTGGGGCACGTTCTCTTGGCGCGACCTACTAGTCTTGCAACACGCCCACTCGTTGACCGGCTTCTGCGTCAAGAAACTGTGCCAACTCACACGTTGCCTGTGCTGGTTGTAGTAAAGGGGGTATATGAAATCGCATTAAACAGTATGATCTGGGCCATGAAGGTATATTGGTCTTGACTTCAGTCAATGCCGTAGAAAATACAGGGAGTTAACTTTTAAAGAAGACACCCCTTAGCTGCTCGAACCACACCCTATAAGGCTGGGTCTTCAAACACGCGGACCGCGGATCTACCGAGCTACGTGTTTCGCGGAAATCTAACTTTGCCCCATTTTTAGTTTTAATAATGAGATACACAAACGTGAAAAAGAACATAACCATAGAACAAAACCTCTACTCACAATGGGTTTTCGAATTTCAGTTAATCAGGATATCTGTATTGATATGTGTTTCCGTCAAATCCCCTTCTGAAGGGACTCATAGGAAGCATATGGTAACGTCAGCTAGCCTACTTTGCACTTCTCTTTCTTTTACTCTCATGCCAACCTACTCCATTGTTTCAGTCCATAAGGAGTTGAAATTTGGTGGCATAATAGAGAGCTTAGCCAGTGTTCACGTTAAAAAGACAGAGCGTGCAAAGCTGAATACAAGGAGCTCCCCTGATGGACACAATGATGCAATACGCCACAAGCACCACAAGGAATTTGTGGTTTCCTCGCTTGTACTTTCTGTGCCCATGTTCTCATGTCAAATCTTTTTAACATGGCTTTTTTACAGCAGCCCAGTAGGTGAAGCGAGACCGAGAACAACCTCGTTTCAACGCGTGTAATGAAAGAGTGGCGCGCGCGCAAAAAACATTCGCTCAAAACTGAAGGATCAGTGTTCATTGTATTTGTTATAACCAGTGAACAAGAACCAGCAATGCGCTTTGGAAAACTGCTAAATTGTGGTTAAGCTCTGTATGAGTCATAGACTATACAGGGTGTTTCAGCTAAAAAGCATCAAGCAATAAAAAATTTTAAAAATGAGTGCTACGTGTCTTCAGATAGTGCAGTATTGTTCTTAGCTGTATGTAGCACGTCAGAATATTTTTTGATCTTCCAATCACGGTAATTAACAAAGATTGATTAATGAAATTCTTAAATACTGACTCTAGAGAAAAAAAATCATACCAAAATTGATGCTTTTATTCAGAAATAACAAATTTTAAAGTTTTTTGCGGGGTTTGTTTAAAGTGCGCAAAATTTAAGAAAAAATACCACGTGATTTCCGCCTAACGCTCAACGCTTTTAGTGCCTTCAAACGTAAGTTGAATGAATTAGTGAAGGCTTCTCACGCACAAAGGTCGCTTGAACAGGCTATCGGTGATTACGATGGACATTAAGCGATGGTTGGAAGGTACCATTCAATGAAATAAAAGCGGGGGGGGGGGGAGAGGAAGAAAGAAACGAAGACAGTAAACCTCGACGAACAAGCGGCCGCCACGTGCAATGCCATACACGACCGGAGGCAGCATCATGTTGATCGGTGGCAAATTAAAAAAAAAAAAACGTCTACGCTGTGCCGAATGCTGCGTACGGCCTGCCCTTTTTTTCTCGTCTAAGTTTATTGCCATTGCTTTTTTCTTTCACCCCCCTCCCCTTGTTTTTTAATGGTACCATCCAACTATCGCTTAAAATCCGTCGTATTGACCGATAGCCTTTTCAAGTGACCTTCGTGCGTGAGAAGCCTTCGCTAATTTGTTCAACATACATTTTAGGGCACTCAAAGCACCGCGCGTTAGGCAGCAATCACATGGTATTTTTTCAATATCGCGCATTTTAAACAAACCATGGAAAAAATTTACCGCGGTGTGATATTATGGTAACTTAAAAATTGTTATTTCTGGATAAGAGCTACAAGTCTCTTAATGAACTTTTTTCTCCGGAGTAAGTATTTGAAAAGTTCATTAGGCAATTTTCGTTAAATACTCTGCTCAATGGATAAAAGATATTCTCACGTGCTAAATACCGCTAAGAACAATATTGTGCTAGCTGGAGACGTGTAGCATTCATTTTTATTTTTATTGCTTGGTGCTTTTTAGGCGAAACCCTCTCTGCACATTTTTTATCGTAACGTAAGCTAGCAATTTATCATATTTTACAGATAGGACTCAACTGCTTCTTATGTTTTATCAGAGCTCCATCTATGTCTTAACAGTTTAAACACATAACAATAAGTAAGTATTGAGCATTTGTCTTGGCATGCTGAGATGATGATTGATTGATTTGGGGGGACTAACGTACCAAAACCACCATATGAATATGACAGACGCGGTAGTGGACGGCTCCGGAAATTTCGACCACCTGGAGTTCTTTAACGCGCACCCAAATCCGAGCACACGGACCTTCAACATTTCCGCTTCCATCAGGAATGCAGCCACCGCAGCCGGGATTTGAACCCGCAACCTGCGGGTCAGCAGCCGAGTACCTTAGCCACTAGACTACCATGGCGGGGCTGCCAAGATGATGAGCCAGCGCAGATTTGAACACCAAGCCATACGGTATCGTGAAATTTACTGAGGAGTGGGCTTTTGCACTTGGCTGCTTGAGTTCAAATTACTAGATATTAGTCTGGCCTGACAACTGTGCTAGGCCTCTTGTAAATGATTCTGTGGGTCTTTACCAGCTTGACGCATGCGCTATGAGCTCCTTGAAATAATCTCTCTTATGCACGTTCGAGCGTCTTATAGCGATGTGGCATCAGTTTTCTACATGTACAGTGTCAACTTTTATGAAAGGGAACGGGGCGATTAGGGAGCCTACATGAACGGCCGTTTTTAGGGTGATGTCAGCCTTTGACCCACTACATGCCGCCAACGCACCGCCGCCCACCAAAACACAATGTTGTTAGACAGCAACGCCGCGCTGTCGCCCCATCTTGGTGCCCGCACTGTGTCTACGCCCGGTTGCGTTTAGTGCTCAATAATACGGCGTCGAACGTTGCGGTAGCGTGTTAAACGCTGCCGGTGAAGCCTTAGAATGCCTGGATGCTGCGTACCGCTCTGCACTAACCACAACAGAAAGGGGGTGCGAATGTTCCGCTTCCCAGCGAGCCCTGGCCGACGACAACTATGGCTGGCTCAAGTGAAGCGAGACGGCTGGGAGCCCACCAGTGCGTCTCGTATTTGCTCTGTGAGTACTGCGTATTTCGTTCCCTGTTTTTTCCTGCGGCACACGCATATGTGTTTCGCGGTGTTCGCGAATGAGCAGATAACCGAAGTTGTCGTTGCTGCGTCCATGCATTGCGAGTAGGAAGCCCACAAACGGGACGCGTCCACGCGTTCGTACGGAGACGCGCTCGCTAGTCTGAGCTGTTGCCACGCTTGCGTTCGTGTCAGCGTAACCTCAGTATTATGTCGCAAGTGTTTGTGTGTGGGCTGCGAATTTCTTCGTGCGCTCACTTTGAGAACTGGGTCGCTTACACGACCTTTTTGTTGCGCCGTACTTCGCGTAGCTGGAGCGAGCGGCGGCTGGCTCCAAAATGGCGGCGCACAGAAAACTATGCTGAATTTGGTGGAAGCTGGCAACAGCGTGCCCCGCTGGTTTTGGCTGAGTTTCTTGAAGGCACTTATTAAGATGTCTGCACCCTAAAAACGGCCGTTCATGCAGGCTGCCTAGGGGCGATGCGTGGCCTGCGTGCTCCAGCGGCCACTGCTAGCGCGTTCAAGCGATAGCAACCATAGTCTTTTTTCGCGTCTTTTCGCGGGGAGAAAAACTATTATTCGTGTCTAATATGGAACCAGCGGCAAGATCGCGACCCCCTCCCCCTTCAAAGTGATTACGCAAGAGCTGGTAATCGCTTTGAAGGGGGAGGGGTTGCAAGCTTGCCGTTCTATATCAGCAATGAATGGTTGTTTCGCTCGCCACGAGATGACGCGAAAAGAGACTGTGGTTGCTATCGCTTGAACGCGCTGTCAGCAGCCACCACAGCGCGCCGACCACGCGTCGCCATGTTCCCTTTCATAAAATTTGACACTTTACACTTGTGAGTAAAGTATACGAACCACGAGCACGCGTGCCGAGATCACCATCTGCGCCTTCTAGTGGCCACATTTGCAAGTTTTTTAGCGCGAAAACATCAGAAAAAGGGGACAGGGTAGATAAAAAGAACGCTGTAGTAAAGAGTGCACCGCTCTTTCTGTTTATTTTGTTTCTTTTTTCCTTTGTTAGTGCGCTGAAAAAACTTACCAAAGGGCTTCGCAACAAAGAGCTCCATTTTCTGCTTTTGTAAGTTACACTAGTAGTAGTGATCCGTCGGCTGTTGAGAACATTGTTCTATTTATTTATTTATTTATTTGATTTGCATACACAGATACACAAGGACACAGAGGAAAGAGGGAGAGAGCAAGCTGGTAACTGCCACCTGGAGGGGAACAACACCTGCTTACTCTCTCGGGGGGAGAGAAGAAACTGAGAAAACAAAGATTAGAAGGGAGAAAGAGGAAAGAAGATGACGAAGGAAAAAAAATCACGAAGGCTTCGACGAGAATCAGTAAAGAAAAAGATTGTCTATAAACGGGTGGCCAGGTTCGTTTGATTGATAAATGTAAGGAGAGCTTCGTGGGCCTGGTCGCGTCGGGAAGCACTATCACTAGAAAAGAAGTAGTCGTCTAGGGTCGCGAACTTAACTCCTAAAAATTTATATTCCCTAATTAGCAAAGACCGCTACGTAGCAAATGTGAGACAGTGCACTACAAGGTGCTCAAGTGTTTCGCAGAAGTCACAAGCTGCGCACAACGAATTGTCCACACACCCTTGACGGTGTAATCGTTCACGCACTAGCACAGAGCCCACTTTTAGTTTGTACAGCGCTCGGGAACTACGAGGCAAGCTACGACCACGAACACGGGGACGGAATGATTCATTTGCCACACGCTGGTCTGGATGCTGCTTTAGGAGGTGTCGGCGTATAAGCAGACGAGCGTTGTTCATCGTACGCAGAATTCCTGGACAATCACAGCCATCATGGTTGCATGACGAAGCAAGGCGATCCGCTTCTTCATTGCTCGCAATACCCACGTGCGAAAGTACCCACCGGGCAGCTAGGCATACCCCAAGTGACAGAATATTGTTCATGAATTTCATGATGCTGCTCAAAATAGGGCTATCGGTCTCCTTGCTGGCGAGTCTGCTAAGGGCACCACGAGAGTCGCCGAGGATGACAACCTTCGATGCTGGTAACACTTCTTGTACGTACTTAAGGGCGACATCAATAGCTGCTAGCTCGACCGCCATTTGTCATGCATACTCGTACCATTGGATCACATCAACACTGTTCTACATCAACTGAATGGAAGTGCGTTCACTGTCAAGAAGCTATTGGGACCATTGAATGGCCCATCACAATTCCTAAGGACATTGAGCACACAATCACGTTTCACGAAAAAGAAACACTGCTTTAAAAGACACCATACGCTAACCCCGATACCACATCAGCTAGTTTGGAGGTGACCCTGCGGAGCTGCCTCCTGACCGACCAACTACATGAAACGTCCAGTAGGCCCGCGGAGTGGCCGACAGGGTTGGCCTGATGGTCATGGCGTGAGAGTCGCCCACTGCATGATAGCGAGCGTCTTGCCGGACACCAATAACGTTTAACACGTACCCACCCACTGGTGTGATCCGTCCTGTGCGATGTCAGAGGTGTGACTGTTTCGTCGCTCAGTCACTTTTTTCTCCTCTTCTCTAACGTGCCTTACGTCTTCCCTACCTCAATAAAGGGTAATCTACCGGCATAGGGTTAAGTCTGCATATTAACTCTGCCTGCCGGCCTCCGCCCTAGTTAACTTTCCTGTCTTTATTTTTTTGCTATTCTCTCTATCTCAGATGTATTCTGCCGACAACAGACGGTTCGCAACTAGACGGTAGAGGTATACAAACCGCAATGATCAATACAACCTGGCTTATGAGTGTTGGCATTGCGAGAAGCGCAATATCTGCGAATGCATATCACATTAGGACAGCTCATAGGCACTCACGTGTCCGTGTATTCCTCATTGCTTATATACTGATGTATATGCTGCCTTCCATTTCCTTATTGTCGGAGTCTTGTACGTGTTCGGCCCAAATACACCGTGTATGGGTCTTTTCTTACTAAGGATGAGCAGGAAAGTAAGGAATGATAAGCAGGGAAATCAGGCACATGTTTAGTTTGCTTTCCTGCGCTGGACGAAGGAGATCACGAGAAGAAAAGGTGTGAAGATGACAAGAACTGGCGAGCGTGTGGAAATTCCTGTCAAGTTAAGCAATACTGTTGCGTTTCCACTGTCAAAATTCTTACATGCCAGACCTGATTGCTAAGTGGCATTAGTAGACAATTTAAAATATAAAACATCTTTAGGCCGGCTGACTACTGTCAGGCTAACACATGCTCGAGTAAAGAGTGTATTTCCCTTTGGCATTGCGGAAGGAAACAGTAGGCCCTAGGATAGCCCAGCATTGTACTACATTTCTCATCTTGTCCTGGTGAAGAGCAATAGCCGTATCGTAGCCTCAAGAGGGGAGTGGTTAGATTTTCCTCTCCCTCAATGTTTTCATATTTGCATGTACGTACACGCACACGACGAACAGCACAAATAGCATATGTAAAGTATGCCTGATTTTTCACCCCCATTCTCATCTCCAAAAACATTTCTGGCTATGCTAACTGATAAAAACAAGAGAACAGGAACAGCCGGAGCTATACCTAACTACCAACATTTCGTTAAACACACTTCATGAAAAAAAAAATTTCAATGCCCTAGAAACAGCTTTTGCGAAATGAAAACAATAAAGTTGAACGATATTATGAATTTTAATGGCTCTCCTGTAGCAGACGTTCATGAGAGATAGATAGATAGATAGATAGATAGATAGATAGATAGATAGATAGATAGATAGATAGATAGATAGATAGATAGATAGATAGATAGATAGATAGATAGTGAATGACGCCACAGATGAATACATATTTGTAAAATACTAACATTACAAACGAGTTCCGTAACCGCAAGTTAGAAAGACAATAATTAAATCAGCTCTGCGAAAATCCTCAGTGAAACTTCACTAAGAGAAAAGAAAACAATAAACGTCTAACAGACACCGTGCCCAACGTAGAAATGAAATTGGAACAGGTTTCTCAGACATCAAGCTTCTCACTCCGGCAACATCCCCTGTTTGTGGTAAAAATTTCTCTAACTGCGAAGCATTCATTCTAAGAAACCCAAAATATTTCCTTGAATAGCTTTGCCTCTTTCACTCGTTATGTACTGCAACATCTTCTACACCACCGGTAGCGTGGAGAGAGTGTAACTTTCAAGCAAAAAAGAACAAATAATGTAAATGTCGCGGACGTATGAAGTCCTAAAACTCAAAGGAAAACTTCCGGCGCTACACAAACAGATACGTTTGCGTAGAGAAGAATACCGCGCAGCGCACATGCCTTTCCGCAGGGGAGCCGTTTCGACATCGGGGGCGTGTGTTTAGCTTTGTCCTACGCGTGGAATGAGAAAAGGGCAAGCGAGCAGGCTCGACCAGCACGAGGCGTTTTATTGCAAGCTCTACGTATTCGGGCTGTTTTCGCATCCCCGGTCGATTCTTAGAACTGTATAGCAACGAGAAACTTTTGCAACCTGTCATCCTCACGGGTGCCTGTCGCATTGCGTGAATTACGTAACGGAGACAGGCTGAGGTGCAAATACGCAAACGTTATATAATTAAATTATTATGATTACCACAGCTAATGTTAGCCTATAGAACCCAATGCTAGCCAACATTCAGCTACTAGGCGAGCAAAAATGACGCGCTTTGCACAAACTATGTACCTTTTTTTAAAATTTGAATGACGTCTTGCGGCATTTTTCGGCTAAATTATATGTGAGAGCTCTTACGTATTACCTTGGGTCAATGAAGGAACGCAGGCTTAACTCAAGGGCTTGTCTTCTTAGAAACAGTAGACAGATTTAGTTGCACCTCCGCAGGAGCCACACGGATGGAGCTTGGTAGCTATATTCAATAACAGACCTCGTCCGTACGGCTGCTGCAGACGCGCAACTAAATCTTTCTACTATTTATGAGAACTGACTGAATAAAAAAGATATATATATATATATATATATATATAAATATGAATATATATATATATATATATATTGCATGAAGCAAAGCAGAGAGGTTAATCTAAAAGCAAGTATATGGTTTGCTCCCCTGCACTCGTGAAGAGATAAAGGGAGACAGAGAAGTAAAGAAAACGGAATGACAGGAAGAGAGAGTGGTAGAGAAAAGAAAAGACAGACACACTAGAATGTCACAATTGTTAGACGAGGTGGGTCAATCGCAGAAACTATCGGAGGGCCTTTGTTGCTTTTCGGCCTCGAGCCCGATCTTTTGGGCATTACAAAAATTTGTTTTTCCGAAGGCGGCTGATCGTCAAGGCGTGTAAACACTGCTGACAAGGGATGTCTCTCACAGTTGTACTGAAGGCACTGACACAAAATATGTGCGATGGTTTTGTCAGCGCCGCAGTCATCACAAGTAGCCCATACGACGGGGCAAGCAAAGGCGTTTGTATAAGAAACCTCAAGCCACAAGCGGCAGACAACGGTTGTCTTAGATCTGAATAAACCAGATGGAATTGTAAGTCGTGGGTATGGATGCAAGCGGTAAAGACGGCTGTGGAGAAATCCGGACATGTTCTACAGAGGCCTGCCGAGATTGTGCGCGAGCGTAATAATCTTTGCTGCTGCGTCACTTCTCGAAAGTGAAATGAGATACATCATGTCATTTTAGTGATCGTTCTTTTCTGCATTGTCGGCATGCTCATTTTTGATGACTCCGTAGTGGCCTGGTAACAATTGAAAAGTTGCATCATGTACTTTCTGTAGTACGTATTGACACAGCTGTCTTGCTTCCAGCACCGATTGGTCGTGATGTCCTCGACATAGCGCAGTTGGAATACAGAGCTGGTTTTGAATTGGTGAAAAGCCACCATTTTAGACGAACTTCTCGATCAATACCGCACAGGGCACAATGGGGTGCTGCGAGCTCTGCGGCTGTGGATAATGTTTAGTACACCGTTCCGATATTGAATGATTTCGGCTTTTGCTGAGAAGGTCACAGCTTCTGCACATCTCCCAACATTTGTCGAACCATCCATATAACGTTCAACGTGGTGCTTGAGTCCCTCGTGCAGTGTAAGTAAACTCAGCTGCTTAAAAGCTAGTGTCGAGAGATCCGTCTTCTTGCAAATTTCTGGCAGACCAATATGCCAAGAAAACTATAGGGAATATTATTAACAGTTACTTTAATGTGAATGTGAAGAAATAAAAGTGATTGAAAAGATAACAACTTGCCATGGGAAAAGACCGATCCTCCACCCTTCGAATAACGCGTTCGATGCTCTACCAACTGAGCTACTACCGCAGCTATCACTCGCATCAACTTTATTGTGTATATATGTGAATTAAACGTGGGAGTGTCAGTCAGCGGCGCAAGTTATTGCGTTACTGCGCCCATTACTACAATAACTTACCCCCGGAAACTTATCTTTTCATCCACTTTTGTTTCTTCACATTTACATTAAAATTAATTTTAATGATTCTCCTATACATTGCTTGGCATGATTGTGTGTCATTTCTCAATATCAATGTTTCTAACAAAGAAAACGAGCTCTTAAGTTTGTCCTTCTTTGCTTGATTCATAGCTAAAGTCTAGTTTTGGCAGACTTGATGCCTTTAGGTGGAATGAAAGAAATTATTGGTCAGCTGTCAGCCAGAAATTAGTTCACATGCTACGGGACGCCAAAAGGCAAAAAGAAATGAGTGTCCCACACTCGCCGCAATGGCAACGGGTGGCGCTGACTAACGCCCCCACATTTAAATCACCTGTATACGCAATAAAGTGAACGGAAGTGATAGCTGCCAGGGTAGCTCAGTTGGTAGAGCATCGAACATGTTATTTGAAAGTCGCAAGTCAGTTCCCTGCTAACTGAAAGTTAACTTTTCATCAGCATTTTTGTTCACCTCTACATTACAATTACTTCTAGTAATATCCCATAAACTTTCCTTGGTGTAATTGTCTGTCAGTTTGAATTATTAGCGTTTCTAATTTAAAGCCAAAGAGAATTTTAAGCCATGTTTTCTTTCGTAAAACGGTGGTTTTCATTCCGTCTAGTAAGTTCCTCCCGGTAGCTTCACTATATTTTGTATTACCAAACAACTAATCAAACATGCACTACTTACCCAGAATGCCTTGCTATGAATGTATTCTTGTTAAAACTTCTATCTCCCCCGTAAATTGCAGCACTATTGAAATTTTTGATTGGCATTGCTCAGTTGGTTTCTCGTCATCAAAATATTACGCAAGAAGACTCATGAGAACTTGCGTACACGCGTGATACTTTTCCGTACCAACCACTAAATTCTGTCCTTTTCAGTCATCAGTATGATCAGCCTTGCTATGTTCTCTAAGGAACGCTTATCTCCCTTATTTCTCTCTAATTCACCCGGTCGTAATTGTGCTTGCTGCACTCACATTGTCTCTGCAAGGATGCCATCCTCCTAAAATCTACCTCGCTATATAAAGAAACACGCCCTGTGTAGAAAAAAAAAATTGGATGTTCTCAGAAGGTACTCGCCTCGCTTTCGTACATACACATGCCCATGTAAGCTTTAAGAACATAAAGATCTATTGAAAAACTCGCGGAACACATATCAGCAAATTTAGCCACAGATTTGTGCTCAATAAACTTGTAACCAACCAAAAAGTTATGCTCCAAGTACTCAGACTGATCGTTCAGGATGTGACAAACTTTCCGTGTAATAAAGGCCACGCTAATATCCGCTTATACTCCCACGCTCATTCTTATACTCTAGCAGCATTCACTTTTCAGGATTTAGGAAGCGCATTACGTGCAAGTTCAGGAAGACAAAAACTGCACTGATATATAAGACAAAGACGTCAATTGAAAGCTTCTCATGGCAGAGGATCAATCACTCTTTCACAAATAAAAGATTTTGTTTCGAAAAAAGAGAGCAAATGGTGCACATATGTGTGGGAAGACGGGAGGGCTGAACCATCACGGTGGTTAGAGTGACTTTTGTGGAGCGGGAAATCGTTCGAGAACTTCCAACCCAGTTATTGCTGTTTTACCTAGAGACTCGAATACGCCGTCGCAACATTGCGAGCGCGCATGCGCACTCGGTGCTACTCGTGGTACGATCGCGCATCATCCAGCTAGCAATTAGGAGAGTGCCTGCTTATACCATGGGCAGATGAGAAGCCAACGTCGCAAGAGGCTTGGCCGCGCTCGGCGCCCGCGGAGAGTTAATTTCCGGAGTGTTAGCTCGGCAATAAAGTGCGCCGGCTACGACCCGGGCCCGGTTGCCACGACACGCCGCCGTCAGCTTTCACCAGGCTTTCTAGCAAAAGCACCCTCGAAGGATACGGCGGTGAATTTCCGCGCATGACTGGAATTTCCGCTGTTCTTGGCTTTCGGCACACTTGCCCGGTAAACCGTGCTATGCAGCTTGCCGCTGCCGCTTTCAAGTGTATGACACCTCCGGTGCTGTCTGACATCCACCACTTCTTTCTCTTCTCCACCCTGCCACCGATGGCATTTTATTTCCTGGGATTGGCATTTCCTTTGTTTTAACAGTTCTTTCGTCAGCTAGGCGGTCGTGGCCGTTCCTATATAACGTTGTTCTATAGAAAGTTAAATCGTTCCGTTGCCATGGAAAGCCGTCGGGTCGTGAAGCGGTTTCATGGTATTTTATTTTGAGTGAAGCAGCTATGTAGACATGAGAGGAGGGTTCGATGAAATGATTACAAGGAACCTGAATACATTGTTTCAACAAAAAGAGAGACAAGCAAAGAAAGAAAAAAGAAAGAAGGAAAGATACACGCACACATACACAAGTTGTGTGAATGCAGCGTGTATCCACGCCGAATCAATGTTCCGATTATAAGGCTGGGTATTCAGTCGTTGAGTACCATAGCCTCATTTTCCAACCACTATGCTGCAAGTGTACACTTTTTGGGAGGAATGAAACATATTTACAATCTCTCGCGTTAAAAAAAAAGCACGTTCAAACGTCAGGCTAAAGATACATGGAGTTTCAAGGCGCCGTTTATTGGAATGTGCACTTCCGCGATTTAAAAGCACATCAGACGAACGCTTTGTTTTTTATAGGTAAAGCTGATACAATGGCTAGTTCATTTTCACTAACGACGAGTGCTTTAACACCTAGTTTACGAAAACTCGAGTATTTTTGCTTGTTGCGCTGACTTGTGATCTTCACCGGAAGCGTAAGCGATCCAGGCAGCTTTGTCGATTGGCGGAGAGTGTCTGTGGAAATATAGTGAATCGTATTCCCATATCCTCTAACATATGCGCATCAACACAGTCGCAGAAAGTATGAAAGAAAACTCCCAGCACTGAATTCCGAAACATATGCTTTCCCGCAGATGCAGTAGCTTCTAAAATTATATGTAGGACACGAGTATAATGCCAAGAACGCGTAAGTAAGTGCGAAAAAGTTTGCCATGTGTGCTCCCTAGTTTTTATTTTAGTCTGTCTCGGGAGAATGATGACTACGAGGCTCGGCTGCTCTCCCGGAGTTTTTCGGGCTTAATCACGGCCACAGCGGTGGTATTTTAATTAAACCAAAATGCTGAAGGCCCGTAGACTTTGTCATGGCAGTGCACATAAAGGACACCAGATGCTCAAAACTTCGAGAGCCATTTATACACATGACTCATAATTAAAGGCCGGATTTAGAGGCATTCGGAAACCAGACTTTAGGCACGAAAATAGGCGGCCAAGACATTTTGGACCCCTAAAATAGTGAATAAGGGCAAAATAAACTTTCGAGAAAATTCAAATGTTCGAAAAATTACGTCTGCACTCTGTGGATACGACAGGCATTATTCACTTTCTGATGATACAAAAGCACCAATTGTGTAGCATAGCCAAGCAATCGTTAATGGGGAAAGGTGTTATGAGATCACAACACGGGTCACGTGCAGTGCTGTTGTTGTGCGCCACCGCCATTGTCCGTAACCACTACCGCACAAAATAAGAAAAAAAAACGCCAGGCCTGCGCGGTAGGCACATCACAGTCACAGCGAAAGCTAGAAGAGCGCCTTTTCATAGCCTTTTCAAACTTTTCAAAAGATTCATTGGGTAACTACTGCAAACACACTTGCTTGGTACCCACTATAATATTAATAATATACTTTTGGGTAGTATAGGCCGGCATTCGCTATGCTGTTTTCCTTATTCTTCGGAGAAGCGGGGTATCCGCTAAACACTTGCTAAGAATTTTGTGCCCATTGTCCATGCAGTGGCTCACTACGATGACGAATTATGACTGAAGTGGGTATGCACCACAGTTGATAAAGAAACAAGAACAAGCTGTTGTAATGGGTTGGAGCATTAAATGGCCCACTCGTTACGCTAATCGCATTGTGCGATGACTGTTCGTTCTTTCGCACTTGTAAAACGCTTTATAAGTCGTATTAACGAGATTGCTTTCCCGACATCAAGCCTGCCTATGGCAAGTTCTGACAAGTCACAAGCACAGGAGTAGCTCAGCTTGTTCGAGAAGAGAAAAAAGGAAGGAATGGCGAACACGATCTAAATGTTGGCAAAGTTGTTATTAAAGGCGGTAAACTATGCTATAACGGATGCTCAACTTTTCTGATAGTTAATGGTCAACTCTCCAAGCCAGTGTCTATACGCTCTTCTGTAAAACATGGATGCCCGATGTCACCTCTTTTATTTGCACTTTATCAAAACCACTGTGCTTAAGCTTAATACAGTCGAGTTGCATTCGTGGCTTTAGTGTATTAGGCAGTGAGGTTAAAGTATTGGCTTATGCAGACGATGTTGCATTCTGTTGCACAGATAAACCAAGTGTCGAAAATGCGGTATATACTATTGAAAAGTTTGGCGTAGTATCAGGAGCTCGTTTAAATGCCTCTAAAAGTTTAGGACTGTGGTTTAGCTTGTGGGGTAGCACACCAAACCACTTTGCAGGGATTTATTGGACAAGAAGTCCTCCAACATACCTCGGTGTACCATTGCATGCATATATATAGATTCAGTGCGCATTACTGGAAGGAACGCGTCCCTAAGCTTGAACGACAGGCCCATACATTTGTTCCCTTTCGACTTTCGATATTTGGGGGAGCTGAAGCTTGCAATACTGTCTTAGCGACAAAGCTTTACTATGTATTGCAACTTATTCATTGCGCGAGATTCTATATACAACGCTTTCATCGAATTTTCGCTACTTTCATATGGTCTTCGACTTTTGAGCCCATGCGTCGTGATAATATATTCAAGCCAGTTAGTGAGGGTGAGTTAGGACTAAAACACCTTTATCTATGGCAAATAGTGTCCGAATTCTTTTTTTTTCGAGACAATTCTCATTCTGTAATCCGTTCCTTCTTACAGGTTACACACTTGTTGATTGCTTACCAGTTTTAATTGTTTCATCAAACTTCTCCGAACGTCCATGCTTGTCGGGATTCAAGCAGGAAGTTTACCTCGCAGTTCAGTTACTTAAAGCTCGCTTTTCTGTAGAATACCTGTATACAGTATCGCGCAAGGTGCTGTATAAGGACCTACTGAGTACACTCTTCCCACCTCCATTGTACCGCTCACTGTACTCCAATCTTCCAGGCCACGATGTGTTGAAGCGAGTGTGCAAAATTTACATTTGACCGAATTCAAAAACATTCTTCTATAAACTCCACTCTGAAACATTGGCGGTAAACACGTGGTTAGAAAGAAAGGGTATTTTCATTCCGTCTGTTAACTGCCGTTTATGTGATGTGCCGGAAACGATCGAACATTGCTTTGTTAGCTGCAAAGATGCCATGCCCCGCCGCGGTGGTCTAGTGGCTAAGGTACTCGGCTGCTGACCCGCTGGGCGCGGGTTCGATTCCCGGCTGCGGCGGCTGCATTTCCGATGGAGGCGGAAATGTTGTAGGCCCGTGTACTCAGATTTGGGTGCACGTTAAAGAACCCCAGGTGGTCAAAATTTCCGGAGCCCTCCACTACGGCGTCTCTCATAATCATATAGTGGTTTTGGGACGTTAAACCCCACATATCAATCAATCAAAGATGCCATACTGTTTTGGAATGTCCTTTAGCGAGCACTGAAAAAACGTTTCGTCACTAATTACCGCACAATTCGTTATCTCCTACCAGCAGCGCTTGATGAAGTACCATATGATATTTTTTTTTCCTCATGGGTATGCACGGCTTGTGGAAGACACGAATGCAAGACCGCAATGCAGAGCCCGCCACCTCTTCAAGCGCACACTTCATTCAAATGGCTATCCACCTAAAAAAATCTACGACGAACTAGACTTAAGACCAGACTGGTACTCCATCTTAGAGAACTGCTTGACCTCACCCGTTTTTCGTTTGTATAACACGATGTGAAGAACTCTCCATGTGAGGAACTCACGCTGTGTTAGCCATTTAGTGTTTATGAGTTACGCTTGAGCGCTCATTTTCGCGATTTGATTGTACTTTTGTTCCCTTGATTTTGTCTTTATTGCGCAGATACTTTAATAAATACCATGAAAAAAACACAGGAGTAGCTCGGTGATAGAATACTGGGCTGGAACCCAGCGGACCCGGGTTCGAGCCCCACTGTGCCCTTGGTGCCAGGTCATGCCTGCCGAAAGCAAGTTTGACAAGTTACAAGCACCGGCGTAACCCAGTGGTAGAATGTTGGACTGGCACCCAACGGCCCCACTAAGGTTTTTAGGGGTGAAGCTTATGGCGAGGCTTGTGCGTCCCTCGTAGTACGTAACCACCAGTGGCACATACCCGAAATAGCGGTCATTACGATTTTGACCTTCAAGGTGGTTCCGGTGGGAGATGTCTTCTGTGCGTTGTCGAACAATAAAAGATAGTGCTCAATGCACATGTTAGTGGCTGCTAAGGGGGAATGAGAGACAGGAGCATTCGGCCTTTAGGTAACGCGCACGCTGCGATCCCCATTAGCAGCTATTGGCATGTACATTGAGCACCATCTGACAAGAAAGGGTTGCTACGTTATACTCGCTGGGTGTAACCCCCTCGGTTTTAAAAAGGTTTAGCGAGCGTTGGGCCGCATAGCCATGAGTACAGTGAACTAGTATATACCATGAACTCGAGGTGGTTAAAGGTGGGAAGTAAACCCGAAGCGCAAGCGGTGAGAAAGTGTGCATGTGCCACCTCCCGTTTAGTCCTTGAAATGTCCGCTGGATGGCGGTGCTTCTGTATGGAGAATATATGATGAAAAGATGCGAGATGGTGGTACTTGGAGTGCAGAATAGATGGACGAACGCACACACAGACAGATGCATGAACGGACGCAGGCGCGGATGCATGGACGAACGCAGGGACGGAAGCACGAACAGATGCACGCACGGACGGGTGGATGGACGCATGGACGGTTACACAGACGTACGCAGGAACGGACGGAAGCAAGAACGAATGGACGGACGAATGCTTCGCCCCTCCTCATCATTCACTCCGTGGATATGCTGCCATTTTTTTTTACTATTTCGCGCGATGTGGATACGGACACCGGCGGCGGCGGCGGCAGTGGCGGCAGTGGCGGCGAACAACATGCAACTGCGCGTGAACCGAGTTGTGATCCCATAACATCTTTCGCTGTAATTCTACAAAACATTAAAGACCTGCGGTGACATAGTGGGATTCGAACTCGGGTCTACTGCGTGCCATACCTGGTATTATACCACTGAGCCACGCCGTACACGTTTGCAAACTTGCCTTAGGCAGGCTTGATGCCTGAAAAGGCATGTAGTTAATATGAGTTATAAAGCATTTTAGAACATCAAAGGAACAACCAGGCGTCACTCAACGCGAGTGTGCCAACACATTCCAAAAGCTTGTTCTTCGTTACCCATTAACTTTGGCACATACCTACTTCAGGCGTAATTATTCATCATTGCCAGCTATTGTATGCAGCATGAAATTCACACAAAATTCTTTTCAAGTGTTTAGCGGATACTACGCCTTTTCGAAGAATGACAAAAGATAAAATAGTGAATGCTTCCCTACTACACCAAAATTATGATTACTTATGGCATTGTTAGTACTAAGCAAGTATGCTTTTAGCATTTACCACAAGAGTGCCTATTAAATACTCTATGAAAGGCCGCTCTTCATGCTTTCTCGATGACTGTGCTGCGCGTTTTGCGCACGCCTGGCAAGTTATTTTCCGCGGGCTTTGCAGAATACGGCCTCTCTTTTTTCAGTCCAGCATGTTGAATTAAGTGTCCACCGTCGAATAAGCACTCTCCTTGGTCTCTATCTTTTCTGTTTGGCTCAGAATGGCAACAAAGAAGCAAATAGCCAGAGCCCTACTTCGCAAGAAGGGTCTTTTCGCCTCACAATAACTTGGTCTATAAACAGCTAAGATGGCATTTTTTTAGGTTTGAGAATTTTGAGCGCACAAAATAAATGCATGCACTGTGCGCTCACGATCTTATCTACCAAGATTTGCAATGCTACGTGCCCCGAAAAGATATGAAAAGTCAGAATCAACGCCACTTGACCTTCATCTTCCTTGCACCCCCTAGCATGGTGGAGCTGATGTGTACAACAAGGAATGATCCGGCGTATGTAAAAACAGTAGGTGACACTGTGAGAACTATTTGAGGTGATGTGTGTTATTTGTGTAATATGTTGTTAGAATTGTAAAGGGGGTTTATTGAAGGACTCAGCAAGCGGGTGGTAGCTCTAAAGGAAGGCAGGCGAACCCAGATGACGGTGCTTGATCGCCGATCTCGTGCCTTTTTCTTGTGCTGATGATAGCTGACCTGATGGTATCAACGTCTTTCTTATTCACTACAATTACCCCCGGCGAAAAAGTTGAAGCCATCCTGGCGATCTAACACGTGGGGACAAGCGGGTCAAAGTACGGCTTCAGACGGTTTACGTGAACGATATCACGTCCACGCCGACGACGGTCGCTGGGTGGCGTGAGGGGTTCAATGGCGTAGTTCACGGGTGAAGTACGCTCGACCACGCGGTAGGGACCATGATAATTGGAGAGTAGCTTGGGTGATACACCAGGGGCACAGGGCAATACATGAAGCCATACAAGTGCTCCAGGAACGAACGTTGGTGCAGAACGATGGTCGTCGTCACGGATCTCCTTCTGGCGCTGTTGGTCGGATGTAGTAAGGCGCTTGGCTAGCTTGCGGCACTCTTCTGCGTAACGAGCGGCTTCCGAGACAGGCTTGTATTCGGAGAGATCTGGCGAGTATGGCAGTAAAGTGTCGATGGTGTGTGATGGTTCGCGACCGTACAGGAGAAAAAATGGGGAAAACCCGGTAGTGACTTGCGTAGCGGTGTTACACGCGTATGTAACAAATGGGAGAACGAGGTCCCAGTTTGTTTGATCAGAAGCGACATGCGTAGCGAGCATGTCTCCCAGAGTACGATTAAACCGCTCAGTCAAGCCGTTCGTCTGT
Organism: Rhipicephalus microplus; assembly: GCF_043290135.1. Taxonomy (NCBI): domain Eukaryota; kingdom Metazoa; phylum Arthropoda; class Arachnida; order Ixodida; family Ixodidae; genus Rhipicephalus; species Rhipicephalus microplus. The sequence continues at coordinate 59,251,503 of NC_134702.1, forward strand.
GGGTGGTAGGCTGTACTCTTCCGGTGAACAATATGGCACTGTTGAAGAAGTGCTTGTATTACATCGGAGAGGAAAACACGCCCTCGGTCACTGAGGAGTTCGCGAGGAGGACCATGACGAAGCACAAAACGATTGAGTATGAAAGTTGCGACGTCTTGTGCTGCAGCTGTGGGGAGAGCAGCAGTTTCAGCGTACCGTGTTAGATGATCCACTGCCACGATAGCCCATCGGTTGCCTGCCGTTGTTAATGGTAGTGGTCCGTAGAGGTCAATTCCTACTCGGTCGAATGGGCGGTCTGGGCATGGAAGTGGTTGCAATGAACCTGTTGCAGGATTTGGCGGGCTTTTCCGCCGCTGACATTCGTGGCAGCCGCGAATGAACTGGCGGACGAAGGTAAACATTCCGCGCCAGTAATACCTTTTTCGTAGGCGCTCGTAGGTCTTGAAAACACCGGCGTGAGCACATTGCGGGTCGGAATGAAACGACGCGCAGATGGTAGAACGCAGCGTTCGGGGAATGACTAGTAGCCATTTCCTACCATCTGCTGAATAGTTGCGCCGGTACAAAAGGCCATCCCGAATACTGAAGTGCGGAGCCTGGCGGCGCATGGTTCGATAGGTTGGAAGTGTCGGTGCCTCGGATAACGCGTCAAGAAGCGAAGCGATCCATGGGTCATTGCGTTGTGCAGAAGAGATGGTGTCCTCGTCAAGCGCTGACAACGTGTTGTCCGAGGAAACAGATGCGATGTCCGGGGATAGGGGAGATCGTGACAGTGCATCAGCATCGGCATGCTTGTGGCCGGAACGATATACCACGCGAATGTCATATTCTTGAAGCCGAAGAGCCCAACGGGCAAGACGACCCGATGGGTCCTTAAGCGAAGATAACCAGCATAATGCGTGGTGGTCCGTTACTACATCAAAAGCACGGCCATAAAGGTATGGGCGGAACTTGACAAGCGCCCAAACGATCGCCAAGCATTCCTTCTCGGTGACGCTGTAGTTCGATTCAGCCTTGGTAAGAGTTCTGCTGGCGTAGGCGACGACATACTCGGCGAATCCAGGCTTGCGTTGCGCGAGAACCGCACCGAGGCCGACACCACTGGCGTCGGTGTGGACCTCAGTTGCTGCCGTAGGATCGTAGTGACGCAGTATTGGTGGCGAAGTGAGGAGACGACGAAGGGTACAGAAGGCTTGGTCACACTCAGAAGACCATGACGAAATATCAGTGGTGCTGCCTATAAGTTTGGTCAAAGGCGCAATGATAGAGGCGAAGTTGCGCACGAACCGGCGAAAGTAGGAGCATAACCCCACGAAGCTCCGTAACTGCTTCATAGTTGTTGGTTTGGGGAAGTCGGCGACAGCACGTAACTTAGCCGGGTCTGGAAGTATACCGTCCTTTGATACGACGTGCCCGAGAATCGTAAGTTGCCGAGCAGCGAAGTGACACTTCTTGAGGTTTAGTTGGAGCTGAGCATTTTTCAGGCACGTGAGGACGTGTTTGAGGCGCTCGAGATGTGTTCCAAAGTCTGGCGCAAAGACGACTATATCGTCGAGATAGCAGAGACAGATTTGCCATTTCAAACCCCGAAGAACCGAGTCCATCATGCGCTCGAAGGTGGCAGGCGCATTGCAGAGGCCGAAGGGCATGACATTAAACTCATACAGACCGTCCGGTGTCACGAAGGCTGTTTTTGGTCGATCGGCATCTGCAAGGGGGACCTGCCAGTACCCTGAGCGCAAATCTAATGATGAAAAAAACTCGGCACCTTGTAAAGTGTCAAGGGCATCATCAATCCTGGGTAAAGGATACACGTCTCTTCGAGTGATCTTATTTAGGCGCCGGTAATCCACGCAGAAGCGAACGGAACCATCCTTTTTTTTAACGAGCACTACAGGTGAGGCCCATGGACTTTGTGAAGGTTGAATGACGCCACGTTGCAGCATATCGTTCACCTGTTCGGTAATAACTTGGCGTTCGGTCGCAGAAACACGATATGGTCGCTGTCGTAGTGGCGCATGGGAGCCGGTATCGATGTAATGTAGAGTGGTAGAAGTGCGGCCAAGTGAAGGTTGAACAACATCGAAAGATTCGCGGTACTGGTACAGCAGTTGGAGGAGTTCAGATCGTTCAGATGGTGACAGTCCGTCTGCGATCACCGAATCGAACACTTTCGAAGCCTGTACATCAGAGTGGTTAAGAGCACTGACGGCGGAGAGGTCACTTTGGGATGATTCTTGCGGCAAGGTAAAAATTTGTCCATTATCAATGGGCTGTACGCATCCAAGAGACTCGCCTTTAAACAGTTTGATGGTATGCGGAAAGGGATTGGTAAGGCAGAGAGCACTGGCTCCATTAGAAATTGAGAGGGCTGAATAAGGGAGCAGAAGTGGTTTCCGACTTAGAAAGAGGCTTGATGGCTCGAAAAATGCTACTTCATCACGCATGCCATCGGAGACCACAGGGAGCAAAACAGCTGTTGTCGGTGGAATGTCCGTGTCTTCTTTGACAACTAGCTTGTGCGCGGCTTGATTAGTGTGGTCGTAGGGCTGGTCGAAGAACGGAAGCAGTTCAAGTTCGGAACGGGCACAATCTATAACGGCACGATTACGGGATAGGAAATCCCGGCCAAGTATGATGTCATGAGAGCACGAGGAAAGGACGATAAACTCAACAATGTAGAGGTCCTCCGCAATTTTGAGTCGGGCAGTGCAGGCGGCTATAGGTCGAACGGGTTCTCCATTTGCTGCACGTAAGAACATATCAAGCGGCGTGGTCACCTTTCGGAGCTTGCGGCAAAGTTTGGCGTCTATAACAGACACAGCGGCACCGGTATCCACAAGAGCGTATGCATGGGCGCCGTCTACAAAAACTTCGACGATATTTGACGGCAAGGTGCGAGGACTTGAAGATTTCGATAGCGCAGTTCTTGCCCCTTGAACTGCGACGGCTAGTTTCCCTCATTTTGAGGGGCTGGTCGTGGACGCATGGGTGACAAGGAGCGTCGATTGGGTGAAGGTGAGCGACGAGAGGAAGTTGCTGGATAGTCACGGGAAGACGTGTTTGACTGACGATCCGAACTTTCATAACCAAAAGGTGGTCGGTCCATGTAGTTGCTTCGTGGTCGGATGTCTGTGTAGGCGGGCACGCGACGACGGCAGTATCGGGAGATATGGCCAGGTCCGCCGCACGCAAAACAGATCGGCCGGTTATCGCGCGTTCGCCAGGCATTTGCAGCAGGGGGCGCCGCCCACGCGGCATACGGCTGAGTCGAGGCTGCGGTAGCGAGGGGAGGAGCCCATGCGACGGAAGACTGAGTAGGAGCGGTGACATGCGGCAGTCCATTGAACGGCGAGGGCTGGTGTGGCTGCTGCCTCTTTACTGCGTCAGCATAAGTAAGAGGCGCGGCGACAACTTGCTGCTGAAAGGGCACTGGCATAGCCTCGGCAATCTGGTCCTGAAGTGCATGTTGGAGCATGGGAGCTAACGGTGTCGGCGGTTGCTCTTGCTGCTGCTGCGGGAGCTCTTGGCGCTGACAAAACGGCAGGAGGGAAAGCTGACGTGCGACCTCCTCACGCACAAAGTCTCTCATTTGTGCTAGAAGGCGGGAGTGGTCAGGTACGACGTCCAGTGCAGCGAGTGGTTGGTTAGACTGAATTGGACGACGGGTGAGAGCTCGTTGCCGTCGCAATTCGTCGTAGTTCTGGCACAGAGTTACCACTTCAGACACCGTGCCAGGAGACTTCGCCAGGAGCATTTGAAAGACGTCGTCATCAACACCTTTCATAATGTGCTGTATCTTAGCACTTTCGCTCATTGCGGCATCGACGCGCTTGCACAGATCGAGTATATCTTCAATATAGGCGGTAAACGTTTCGCCAGGTTCTTGTGCCCGTGAGCGCAGGCGTTGTTCGGCGCGCAACTTCCGCACGGCAGGGCGACCGAAAACCGAGGATATTGCCTGCTTGAAAGTGGCCCAGTTCTCTAACTCGGATTCGTGGTTTGTGTACCACAGTTTCGCCACATTAGCCAAGTAAAAGTTGACGGTGCTCAACTTAGCAGCGTCATCCCACCTGTTTGGTCCACTGACTTTTTCGTAGGACGACAGCCAGTCCTCGACGTCCTGGTCTTCGGCACCCGAAAAGATCGGGGGGTCTCGCTGGTGAACCGGGCCGGGGCAAGTAGGAGCCACGAGAGGTGCTGTCTGTTGGGCAGCGTCAACTTGCATGGTCGACGGCAGAGTGCGGGATCGGAGTTCCAGGGTGTAGGTGATGCAGTTACCCAGCACGATCCACCAAATGTAAAGGGGGTTTATTGAAGGACTCAGCAAGCGGGTGGTAGCTCTAAAGGAAGGCAGGCGAACCCAGATGACGGTGCTTGATCGCCGATCTCGTGCCTTTTTCTTGTGCTGATGATAGCTGACCTGATGGTATCAACGTCTTTCTTATTCACTACAGAATGAACGTATTAAGGTTGATGGAAATATTAAAACATTCAAACGGAATTTATTCGCAATACATATTTTTTTTACTCCGTATCGAGCGAGATGCGAGACTAAGCTGCCTACATTTCGTTCACGTTGGTGTCCTCACGGTTCTCGTGTTGTGTCGCGGTCAGCCCAGGCAGTGCTTGGCTTGTTTTTGGTGAATTTTCCCCAAGAAAAGTTCCAGCAGTACGACGCTGTCTATCGTATTAAGGATACATGATTCATGCCAGCTTCTCCAAACGTGCCCGCATAGAGAGATACATACTACCGAAACAGGCAGTACCTAGAACGTCGAAACGACACAGCACCGCTTTCATGCGCGACCTGGCATGGGCATACGCGAATGCATACAAACTTGCGTGCGCATGAAGGATTGATGCATCTTCGTCATGTGATCCCACGCCTCCGAGTTATTCCGATACCGAACAGGGCAGGTAAGGAATTTGGCTTTCTTAGTCTGCACGGCTGGGTGAGTGGCAGAGGTGCCTAACTCACTTCCTCGCGTTATGCTTTCGTGGCTTGTAATGAATCAACTAAAACATTGTAGCGATGCGAAGCATTTTACTAGGAACACATCAAATTCCAGTGTCTATACTCGGCGACACCTTTCTGTGGCAGCACAGCGAAAACTAGGTGGGCGGAGCTTCTACACATGTGCTACTACGCCCAGTAGTCCGTTTTCGTGTGATTTTGGTTTCAATTGCACAAAGAGCAAATTAATAAAACGTTCATATTTAAGGTAAAGAACACGAAGGTTGTTGAAGCGTTAAGATTTATTTCGGAAAACAAAGGTGCATCAGAGCAGGAACTAGGCGATTGGAAAAACAACACAAAGGCATGAAAACATTTCCCAAGTTTGAGTACATACTGAGTCGTCATTGTTGTTTTCTTTTTTTTTAGAGACGCAAAATCTTTCTTGAGGCACTCACGTCATTTTTAGGAACGAAGCTCTTTAAAGCGGCACCCGTACGTTTCTCGTAGTCGTAGTCGTAGTGTGTAACAAGTGTTACATTTTGGCCTGTAAAGTGGTGCCGGTGGGAGATTTCCCCTGTGCTTTGTTGAACAATAAAAAGTTCGTGGCGTGCGCGTTATCTAAAAGCCCAATGCTCCTGTCTCTCATTCCCCATTAGCAGCCATTGGCATGTTCCAGTAGGAAACTTTAGTTGAAGCAGAAGTGTTAAAAGCCGACTTCTGCCGTCTCTCATTCCCAGTAGCAGCCATTGTTTACCTCCAAGGTAGTGCCTGGTGAGATTTCTCCTGTGCGTGATCAAAAAATAAAAAAAAAATTGTTGAAAACGCCGTTCATTGAAGAAATAAACGAACGAAAGACGCCAGATGTTTTCTAAAAGCAAAACGAAAAGACGCCGGATGTTTCTAAAGCAAAACAAAAAGAAGACGCCAGATGCCTAACGAAAGATGCCAGGCGTTTTCTAAAGCAATGGTTTTATAATCAAAACCATATTGATACAGGTTTGTAGCGGCCGATGCTTGTTGCCGTCGGTGTGTGCTTGTATGGATAAGGATACCGAAAGGGAGGCGCGCAGTACCCCGACCACAAAGCGGTCATAATGAAAGGACAACGGAAACCAGCAATAAAAGTTTGATAAAACTTTTAATCAATCGTTTCACGTCTTAACGGAATGGAAGAAAATTAACGGAAGAAAATTTTACGGTATTACTTCGAGGAGCTTTTTCCAATATCATCATCATTCATCTCGTGGATCTGCCATCAAGTTTTTTAGGGGACGCGAAGGCAACGATCGGTCATAAGCAGGCATGTCACGTTCGTAAATCCAAATGGGTGAAAGGCAATCTTTACTCGGTCAATAACGCTGTTTTTGCACAGTGAACAGGGTAATATACATGAATGCGTTTGTTACCCAGGCAAAGCGCAAAAAACGATTTCCTCCGTAGATGTTACGGTACGCGATCTTCAGCGTTACTGTATCAGCAATATTAGGCAGCCAAAACACCGACCACGTATGCAACGCAATATAAGAAAAAGTTGATTGGTTTTTCGTACAGTTTCCAATCGCAATTTTTCTTTTAAGCAGCTGGTGTTGTTGATGACTGGTAGACCGCTGGTGTCACTTTCGCTGATGATATCGCTGGCACGCGAACTCTCGGTGATTACATATGCGGAGAACAAAATATTTCTTGACGCAGTGCTGTCTTTGTGTCCCCCTGCTCGATGAATACAGATCACCTAATGGACACGCACTCATGCTCGCTCAGAAGCTTTGATATGAACTTGTTGCAACCGAGCGACGCCATCGTTGTTTACCGGGGTAGGGAAAAGGTGAAAATGCACCAGAAAACCAGAAAGCTAGAAACAGCAAGGAATGAAAAACCGACACGGGTTATGCTTCCTAGTAATAATGCGAACAATCTTGAACATAAAAGGTAAATGTCTTCTATTTGAAATTTCCATTATGCTACGCCGTATACAAAAGTTAGCGTTCGTAGAGTACAAGCAGAAGCGTAGTACAAAAAGTGCTTGGGCTTCGCAGCCTCGGCTGTGCTTCCATAGCAAGTTGTGGCAGAGTTTTTTTTTTATAAGCAAAGTTTCTCATGTGACCTAATAGATGCAGTTTAAGAACTAAATGACAAACAGAACAAAAATGCCCCCAACTCCCCAAAAGGAATCGTGAGAAAATGCGACCGCATTGCGTAGTATCCTTAACGGCATTTGGCACGTAAGAGCTTAGCGTTACATGTTTAATGTTTTTTTCTTACAATGTGATGCAACGTGATTTTTTTTTTGCAATCGCGATAGCAAACAGTCCCTGCGCGGGGCGGTTCGCTATCACGAAAAACGCGATATGTGTTTCCTGCTTTAGTAGCCAGCGTGCACGGTTGAAAATACTATGAAGTGAACAAAACAAACAGCGTTTTCAGCTCTACGTTGGCGTTTTATAGAGGCGTCTCGAGCACACATTGCCGGATGTTCTTGAGACGCACCCAGCCAGCGAACGGTCGAGAGTGACGCTCGAGTGGCTGGGAAAGTGGGATGCAGGGAGGAGAGAGAGCGAACAGCGAGAGAAGGCATAGTGAAGCGTTGCAGTACCCTCTCCTACACTTTCTCGCAAAACATGCTTCGGTTGCTAGGGGCAAGGATAAGCGCGCGCACGCACAGCTCTCTTTATGGGAGAGGGCGGTGGATGGATCCCGACGGACGCCTGACATAGCCCGACTAAGAAATGCATTCGCATTAAAAACCACGAAGGCATCCTTTTTTTTTAATCGACACTCTACTTTCCCAAAGTGACACTCCTCAATTTCGCATTCATTCTCCATTGCCCTTCGGCTGCACAGAAGCACTTCTTGTTCCCTAGGCTTGCGAGCAGACGCTGGGGAGATGCCGAGCAGACGACTCAACGTGGATGAACAGTGCGTAGAGGCTAATCGGTCTTTCTAAGGGATAAGAGGTCTTGTAGCCTTGACAGTGCTAGAATAAACTGAAATGGAGTGAAGGTTGAACCCCCTAAAGTTCCAAAAGCTCAACTTTGTCTGGGAGCGAGAATACTGGTCTCCAACTGCACTCGAAAGCACAATTTGATGTTATAAATGTACCGATATTGAAAATAGCCATTTATATGCACTTATAAAAATTTAGGCACAAACTTTGGCCTTTATTCTAGTCGTCTCCACTCATAATCATATCGTCGTTTTAGGACGTCAAACTCCGAACACTATTTTTTATAAGCTTGCATTTTATGTCCGCGTTTTTACGGCTGCGCCATATTTATGGCTGCTGACCGGGGCTTCCATGGCGACGTGTCAATGCTTAAGGAAGGGTTCGAGAAGGCGTGATACCGCGACAAAATATGTTATTTCTATCAGTAATTTTAATGCACTTTATTGCTCATAATCATGAAAACGCAAGGCTTGCTTCCCTTCCCTCTCTTTAGGGTGTTGCCAACCTTCAAATGCACTTCGGGGCAAACACGGAAATGACGTGTCTCTGGGTGGCTTCGGTGGCTGCAAAAAAAATTTGCATTACGTAAATGCCCGGATATTGCAGGGAGGCCGAAAAACAGTACCTGATTCGGAAATACAGTGGTTTAGCTGCACGAATGGGAGCAGCCCCCATGCGGGAATATCGATTGCGTCGGTATGGGCGTGACAGCGTGAACCGAAATAACGCGACCTCGGCATGGGCGTCCCGATGTAAGGACAGCATTTGCCTGCTTTTTTATTGTGATGCGTCCCGTGAGAGACAAAAAGACCGATAGAGGCTGCAACAAAACGCGGTGAAAACGTAAATTTTTTTTTCGTGAATGTGGGCTTCACCTATCGCGAAAATTTCAGCAGCCTCGCAAGCTGTATGCGATCGCTTACGTGGAAGCAATACTTCCCAAAGATCGTGTAAATGTATTGCAGTGAGAAACTGTTATGATAATATATATATATATATATATATATATATATATATATATATATATATATATATATATATATATATATATATATATATATATATATATATATATATATATATATATATATATATATATATATATATATATATATATATATATATATTTCAGGGGCAGTTAGGCCACGGCGAGGTCAAGTAAGATGGATGAATGCCTTCTCTACTTAGCACTTTTAATATAATGAGTATCTTACAGAAGTTCACGGAGTAATTTTTAAGCCCTATTAGAATCGCAAGAGTCTTGAAAAAGTTTCCCGTCACCCCGTAGCAACAGCAGTGTTAGCTCTCGCAGTGGCTTGGCCGTATGAACTAGAGTGTACGTTTCATGTTCTTAATGTAGTAGGAAGGACGACAGTAGCACTTCGTCTCATACTGTCAGCATTTGTGCGTCAAAATGAACGCATTTCGGCGACACAGGAGAGCGAGAGAGTACTCCCTCGTGTAGACGTCACGCAGTGCTTTTGTCCAAAAAGAAACATGAGTTGTTTCTAAAGCACGGCTCGCGAGAGATTCGTCGTTGCATAAAAAAAGAGGGGGAAAAAACTCCAAAGAACTGCATTCGTCGTCTATGTTTTATAACGCCTGCAGGAATTGTGCCTCCAAAGACATTAGGCAGCACTGTTTATATGATATATAGGGGTGTACCAATGTGGTAACACGTTTCGCGGACAGGTTTTGTGCGCACCTACTTTCATTGCTAATACTAGTGTGAGCAGTAAAACTATAAATGAGGGACAGAAAGGAGGACAGAAAAAGACTGCAACGTGATTTTCCGTTCACCATTGTCCCTTGTTTTCAGTTCCGTAGCTCAAGCCAGTGCTTGCTAAAAATTACCAAACTCCACGTAGCAAGCTCCGCATTTGTGATAAGTAAAAAAAGAGATGTCGGCCTTTTTGAACGTGTAAACTTTTTTTCTCTGAGTAGTGAAGTAGTGAATTGAATATTCGGTTTTGTTTTCATTGATGTTTAAACAAAGAAGCAAGACCCACCAGCTCACAATGCGTCAATATCTTTCGAATCTAAAGACTCGTTTGACGAAAGCTCAGAGAGGGCGCTGCTGTGTTTGCTTCACGAAGCTCTAACTCTAAAATGACTAACAATAACTTCCACCAACTCGATAAATGCATTTGTGCAAGACTGTATACGCGAAAACTAACACTTACTGCATGCTGTTTATGTTACTTTCGCTTTTTGATGACATGTTGTCAACCTTTATTTTTACCTCTGCATGAAAAGTATGTATTTACTAATCAAGTTGAGAAAAATCTTGAAAGTGAGAAATTAATTTCTGCGCAAACTAAGCCTACACACATTTTCACGTCGTTACCGTAGTGTTGTATTTTACTTTACTTTTTTTATTCGGAGCAGTTGCATCTTGCCTGAGTGCTTGATTCAATCCTGCTGCAGGTAGAAGAAAACACATTTAAACAGAAGAGTGAAATCAGGAGAAAATAACTTTTAAAACACCCAAAAAATGACCATACCTTCTTCCAAAGCACGGGCTTGACATCTCTTCGCTGTTCTGTGCTTCCACTGAATTTCTCACGACAATGATTTCTGGAGATCACAATACATGAGATGTAATGACTTATCAAAGGCATACTTCAAGTGTCGTCATCTATCTTAATAAAGTTTGTGTTTAGGCTAGTTAGTACACGGCTTACTCAAATACAAAACAATGTGTAGACCTCAAGAATATGACCTCAGGATGCAATACTTGTCCTCTAAGCACGAAAGTTGACACTGGAACTCCTCCCCGAAATACTTGACATTACGCGTACAAATAAACACGCAAAAGAATACATTTACTAAAATACAAGAACACATGTGAGCCCCCCAGGTAAGCCTTTTGACAAATCAGAAAATGGTGTCTTTCACGAATACTTTCTTGGGGGTCATGTGTCTGTTTCGTATTTCTGCACGTACCAATATTCACCCATCGTATTCTATACGATACGATGTGCGAAATATGGGCTCAAAATAGTTCACAGTATGCGTATACGCATACTGTGAACTGTTTTCAGGTGGACTTTTTTTTCAAGTTTAATGACTCTGAAGCAGAACAAGATGTCGCAAAGGAGTGCTCAGATAGCATGTGCCTTTGAATTGTAGCGACGGCAACAAATCGAGCCGCCAGACTGACGCACGAGACTCTAGCGTTAAAGATGAATACAAGCATCAAAGGCACTCTATCAAAGAACTCCTCGGGTGTGCCCCATCCTCTTCGAAGGCACGTTGATACGCTGACCAACCTTCTCGCTCCGATCACCGAAAAAAACCCCAGAGCATGGCCTCCGAGATGGCAGGCGCGCGGCTGGTTTTTCTTCGGCCGTCCCAATCGCAAGGAGAGAGCGTGTTTCCAGAGGTGGGCCTGACCTGCTTTTTTCTCCGCACCGCAACCCTGCTTCGTAAGGTAGAAAAGGCTACAGCGCTGTTGGCGAAGCTTGCATGTGGCGAGAAAAAAAGTGGTTTTGAGCTTTTATGTACCTTAGCGCTCATTCGGAAATGCCGGGCCAAGGAGTAAGAGAGGCAAATTCAATGCTTGGGCGTATATGTTCAGAATTGGACATGACGTTTTTGTAGTAAATTTGCGCCGCTCATATTAGAGTAGCTGAAATTGCGATGCTTTTAAAATAGAGCTTCATCTGCTAAAAACTTACTGTACTTCTAAATTTGCAGGCTATATAGTGTGGAGGGCGCTGGTTAAAAAATTGACAGCCCGATCAACAAGCAAAGTCAAAAGTGTGCCACGTTCTATAGTATACGCTCACGGGTTACACTTGATTAAAAGTTTGGCTTTTTCTTTGTTTTCACAGAGCTAGCGCTGCTTTTTATTGTACCACCGTTTCGAGAATCTTCCCGTCGAGCCGAAGAAGCAGGATACCGTGAGGAGGGTGCAGGCGGTTGCCATGCAACTAGACTATGTCAAGACTGAACGTCACTCGTTCTGCGACGACTACGGGCTGGTTACAGGCAGGTTTTATTCACTTATGGTCGCCCATTCGCACTGTGAATTTTACGGTGTTTAGTGGATACGTTGGGCAATCTAAGAGTGAACATCGAAAGGTTTTGCTTCTTCCACAAGTACGCAGCCCGCGTTATGAGTTTGATGTACCTGGTATGGAACACTGCGGTATTGCATAGCCATGACAATTTGCTTTTTTTAAAACTTCGCTTCCGTGTACCACCTCATAAATATCCATTACGTTATATTAGTAAAATTATGAGTTAGTATAGGAGAGTATTACCATTCAATAACGATGATGAGTCCGGTTGTTCCCCATACAAGTCTCCCGAGAGAACAAGAAAGTAGATGTTTCCATATTTCACGAACAGAGGTATTTTGCACTGAAACAAAACGAACTGTAAAAAAAACGTAATACTGCCACAGACAAAATGATACCTCCTTAGAATTACATATGAGAAAAATTCAGTAGTTGTCATGCGCTTTTCTTTGTAAATGTGACCAAAATAAATGCAGTAACAAAAAATACTTTCTTTCAGTTTAGCCAGAAGATCCCGGTGGTGATTCTTGCTCGTAGGCGAAAAAAAATGATGTGCATGCTCGATTCTCGTGCGTCCTGTGTGTGCCATGATCTAAGCCACCGCCGGAATCCTTAGACAATGCGCCCTCTCGTGATAGCCGGCCGCGCGAGACGATACTCGTTGGTTTTGCTGGGGAGCGCCGTGATTGGGACGGCCGGAGAGAAACACGCCGCGCACCCGCCATCTCGGAAGCCACGCGCAGAGGCTCCGAGAAGGAAAGGGTGAGTGACACCCTGGTTGCGTCACGTGTCTTGGATGGTTCTGGAATAGGGTTGCCCTTTTCCCAACTTCGGCTGTGCAGTGCGCCGACGAAGCTTCTGGAACCCAAGGCGAACATATTTGGGCACGCATCTGATGGTGATGATCAGGAGATGAAGATAGTTTTACGCCAGCGTGCCTAGAGGAGGAAGAGAGTTTTCCTGCCGTGTGGCGAATGCTTATGTCTTTATTGACAAAGCAGAAGATGAAGAGATTTTCTACCTGCGGGTGAAGGCTTGTGCTACAAGCAGAAGAAATGTGTGTGTTTACCACCAGTGGACCAAGACGCTTTCTGCAGTCGCAGCGCGTGAGTGTCCGACGTGTTGCCAGCGAAGAAGTTTTCTTATCGGAGTGCGGACCTTCCACGAGGTGAGGTTTCCTGGAAGAGAAACGAGGGGAGCAGCAGAACGACAACATCGCTGAACTTTAAGTGAGTGTTTCTTAGAAGAGGAGGTAATTCTAGCTTTATTCCAAGTACTTTGAACTGAATAAGTATGACGAACTTTTTAGTCTTTAAATGTCTTGGTGGGTAATGCATAAGATCACATTGTAGCGTGTGTCGTTGTTTGTGTCTATTGTTTTGAGGGTATCTGATTGTATTTTGTAGCCCGTTAGTTGATCGGTGACGTATTGTGTTGGATTATTCCCGAGTGTGCATGTTCGTCTGTTGTGTGATCTCCGGTACTTGAATATATATTTTTGTTTTGTTGTCAACTCTCGGCTCTGACTCGTTCTTTGGAGCACAGCCGGCGTTCACTGGCTCGCCAAATAGGACCAGATCTAAATTGTTTGATAATTGATTTGTGGGGTTCAACGTCCCAAAACCACCATACTATTATTAGAGGCGCCGTAGTGGAGGGCTCCGAAAATTTCTAGCACCCGGGGTTCTTTAACGGGCACCCAAATCCCAGCACATGGGCCCACAACATTTCCGCCTCCATCGCAAATGGATTGATTGATTGATTATGTGGGGTTTAACGTCCCAAAACTACCATATGATTATGAGAGACGCCGTAGTGGAGGGCTCCGAAAATTTCGACCACCTGGGGTTCTTTAACGTGCACCCAAATCTGAGCACATGGGCCTACAACATTTCCGCCTTCATCGGAAATGGAGCCACCGTAGCTGGCGTTCGATCCCGCAACCTGCGGGTCAGCAGCCGAGTACCTTAGCCACTAGACCACCACGGCGGGGCCATCTAAATTGTTTGTGCTTCTGTGGTGCAGTTCGGGGGGCCGATACTTCCAACCTAGGTATTAGCCCGACGATGGCCCCTACAATTAACGGGACCACTAACACTATGACTATCGCATCTTGATGTCACAGAATAAAAAAAATAGTACCAAATGTTGAAAAACAAGGAAGTATGAAAGGTGATATTGAAGGGTAGTAGTGCAATGTTGTAATCTTTGCTCGTAGTTTTTTTTACTTCCTCTATGAATAAATTTATTATGGCACTCTACCGTGAATCAAGAATGCTTGTTAATTTATAGTGTTCAAATAAAGCGTTAGCTGTGCTCAGCTAAAAACAACAAAAAAACATGCTTTTGTGTTACGCGAGTAGTCAGAGTTCCCCCATTGTTGTGCAGCTGCTCACTTCAGTGAACACTGTACGTAATATTTTGCACCTGCACCAGTAATGAGATGTCAAGCAGGATCTAAGGCAGTAAACTCGTTCCCGAGTTGAAGGGGGGAGTAGAAAGTTTCCCTCTTTTGGGTTTTCCTGACCTGTAGTTCAGGGTCCTAATAGCTCCCGAATTAATTACGAGCTCGGAAAGGTCCAGACAAAAGGACGCATCGTGCACGAAAGAAGCGACATAAAATGAAAAGTTGGTTATATCTCCCTTCCTTTGTTCCAGTTAATTGAATAGCCAGCGAAACGTCCCATATACATCGCTCGGGACGTAAACAACAACCGCAGCTCACGCTTGTTGCAACCGCAAGTTTTCGGTGCCGGACGCTGTGTTATTGGAGGATAGCGCTATCAAAGCACTCTTCCTCACCTAGATTATTTTTTTCTACAATTCTTGTGTTTACCACGCGTTAGGTGCGGTTCGAGCGGCCGACTTTCTGAATACACTGAACGAATCTTGGTAATTGGTGCAAGCGTCCACAAATTAATAACTCGTGTGCGCGTCGCCAGCTATGAGCAATGATAGTGTGCAGTACGTCTGGTGGCGCGCAGAAATACCTGCAGATCATTTGTTGAATTTTGGGGAACTGGTTCTCAGAAAATCTTTTGAAGTAATCTGCAGGGAAGAAACAGCGTCTGAGAACTTCCCACGCAGATTAATTTACCCGAAGAGCTGCATCAAAATTTCTCTTTACTGCAACGCCTTCTGTATTGATCTAATGGTTCTTGACGTTGAAACATTCGCATAACCTTGCAACAACTGCTTAATTAAAGTACATCACTGAAACGCTTTCTCATGACCTTAGATTTAAGCGCACGTTAAAGGAACCCAAGATGACCAAAATCAATGCAGTGCCTCCCAGTAACCACGGCGTCTAGATCTGCATAATCCTATAAGATGGTCTAGATCCATATAACCCTATACAACATGTCTTAATTCATAAGGTCTCTAACAAACTTCGTCTTTCAATCTTCTCACGCCTAATTTTGTGTTTTCTAACTAAAAGATGTTTTTTTATTTTATTCGCACTTTTCAAAACATGTTTTTTTTCAATCTATTTCGAGTCAGATAGGTAGAAGCTGTGCAAAGTTACGAACATAGCAGTTTCTGCATTTCAAACCACTTGAAAGAAGGCATAATAACGACTTTGGTCCTAACTCCACCTTCGTTACACGCTGGTAAACAACCCCACAGAAATCATTACCAGTGAAACAATTGTAATCCCAATGTTGTTGAGAGATTTTTATTTTTCTTCCTGATTTTCAGCGTTGGCAAATTGTTACTACCCTCAAACTTACCATTGCATTCAGCGTGAGTTCTAAAATTTGTCGTAACTTTGGCCTCATAACAATTCGTAGTTACGTACAGAAAACAAATAAACCAGGCGATAAAGAAAAGACGTTCAGAAACTATGCCGTAGCAGTGACCTACAAGCGAGCACTTTCGTGTCACGCCAGCGTCGCCGCGTGCTTTAGGCGGATCGATACGGTACGAGAGTGCAGGTACACACAAACGTTCTCATCTGCAAGGCGCATACATACGCAATCTATGGAAGCACGCTTCCAGATAGCGTTACTTCCAGATAGTGAACACGACAACAGGGTTTCTTTTTACGATCACGCAAAGCAAATGCAAATATATGCAAAGCAAATGCGCTCTGCACCGCTAGCGCGACCGCATAGGAAGCAACAGGAGACACTTCAGTGAACCAAGAAACAAGCCATCCACCAGCGCCCCAGAGTGGTGCAGTGGTCTTTTTTTTTTTCATCTTCGAACACATTCCCTTTGTGTTTACACAGCCCATACACGACGAACATTGTGTTTTGTCTGTTGCTGGTTCTTGAGATGGGGCAACTGAAGCGTTAAATTTACCAGACCCGGACTACCGAGGGAAACATGAAAAGAGAGTGAAAGCTAAAGGCAACGATGGAACATGAATACGGCAGGGACTAGGGGACAGGAAGGGTGCTAGCTGTCATTGTGGCTGGCCGACTTGCGGAGACGGATGATTTTTTTTTTTGCACGTGCCGCGAATGTAGGTCGGTCAAGACACACGGGCATAAGAAAGAAGCAACAGTCCTCCCCGGTCGGCCGGTGATCAATAATATCCGAGCGTGCTTTTTTCAGAGGAAAATTGGGGCGAACACTTGATTTATGCCCCATTTAACGGCTTCGGCCGGTTCCCCTCCCTCGTTCAATCCACAGGCGTGGTTCTCCCCATCATGCTGGCCGGCGCGAGTGTGGTATATCTCACGTCGCCGGCGGCAGTGGCCTGTGCCTTTCTACTTTTTCTTCACTCGTACCGGAGTGCGGACACGTAAGGCACGTGTGTGCACGTTGCGAAGCGATGTTGGGGGATGTCCGTGCGAAGAAGGTTCGCTTGTTGCTGGCTGCCTATTATTACTCTCAATTTCGCTTAACCCAGTAACGAGTACGCAGGGAAAAAGTTCAACAGAAGACGCATGCGCGGTTTTTGTGAGGTGGGAGAACGGAAGATAGAGAAGGGAGACGAATGATGTGTGTATAGGGCTAGAGACAAAATAAGCGAGTGTATGGTGGTATTGCAGTGTAAGGGGGGCAGTAGGCTGTTAGGGTCATGCAATATCTTTATACGGACACCATAAGAACGTTGTGCAATGAAAATAGCGGTTAGTTCACGGCAGGTGACGACATTTATCAAGCTACCGGTGCTACTGATAACACTATTTTTCAAGCGGAGCCTACCTTGATTACCTCTTGAGTTTTGTGTTGTTACCAAACCTAGCCCATTGAGCATGAAATCGCATGCATCAAATAACTTTTTTTAAGAAAAAGAAGTTA
Organism: Rhipicephalus microplus; assembly: GCF_043290135.1. NCBI lineage: Eukaryota > Metazoa > Arthropoda > Arachnida > Ixodida > Ixodidae > Rhipicephalus > Rhipicephalus microplus. The sequence continues at coordinate 59,268,685 of NC_134702.1, forward strand.
AGGAAATGCTTTAAAGGAAATGTAAGTGAAAAATGGAAAATAGTAAGCTCTCACCTGTGTGCTGAAGATAATACCCCGGTTATATATAAAAAAGCATGGGCAAACTCTAATACCACAGGCAATGGCTATGTCCCTGTACCTCTAATAGCAGGCAAGCTTGCTTGTCATGTTGAAAAAAATTTGCTTTTCAAAGTGATCCGAAACCTATTTATTGAGCAAAAAGCAAATAAATGTTCTGATGTCATCATCGGCATAAAATGCTGTGGCCGATTGCAATAATTGAAAGAGGATAGTGACCTAATAGAAGTTAGCCGAAAGAAAATAATGAAATTAACAAATCTATGTCCAGCTTCAAGTTGCACAACGCTGAACTTTGTTATGTTCGTCTTAGCAGACATTCTTCAAGATTTCTCTTCATGCACTAGAAATGCTGCATTTTCATGCTTGCTTTTCTGAACTAAATGCTGTAGTTGGTTTCTTAAAAGTAGCGCCTAAAACACAGGAATTGGGGTACAAAATGCAGGGCCACACTTGGCACTATGTATTTTTCGCATTCTTTTTTTTTCTACGGCGCGCTTTAAGTACCTATGACACACCAGCGCGCTTCAGTGGCAACCTCAGTACATAATAAAGAAGGAAGCAGCTCCCAGCGACATAGATTTGTGAGTGTGTCGTATACTGGCCCCACATACACTCGTGCTCGCTTCGGCGTATATTGAATGAGCATAGGTTTGAAGCATCTTTCAAGATATTTCTCATCCCCTTATTTTTAACCGCTAAGTTAGCCAGCGCCTAGACTTGGCCAGTCTCCTATAAGATCATCGCCTATATCACTAAGCACGTATTGGGTGCATTAAGTGAAAAGAGCAAAAAAAAATGAGGGGCGATGTGCAGGCATGCAGCAGTGTTGGTGGCCATTCATTTATAGGCATTTAATATTATCATATTAGCACTGAAAATAAGAATTTCTTCATTTTTTATGAAGAAGATGATGGAGGGTGGGAGAAAACGCTGACATGCTGCTTGACCGGCTCCGGCCGCCCGATAGTGCACTTTGGCGCGTTTACAACAAACTGTGCTTAGCGCAATCAGGAAACAAGAAAAGATCTGCACGGCGACGCACTAATATACATGTCACGATAATTAACAGTGTGAATAGGCAGCGCAAATAAGCAGCTACAAAATTCTGAGCAAATAAAATTTTGAACATGGCTGCCTGGTAGCAGCAGCTTTTTGGCCAATTCGGTTCTGAATTTTCAAGCTAGCATAACTTTGCGGTTTCATATCTCGCCATGAAATTGTAATTTTATGTTTTTTTAACGTAAATATTTCGGAGCATCAATTACCGCGAGGATTTTGTAAATGTGTTTCCTTATAAGCAAGCTGCTGTATATTTATAGGTAAGGTTGGTGACTGGTATTTAGGAGGACACAACCGAAGTTTTCTTTCAGTATCCCGACACAGCAGGGACGCCTATACTGTTAGTGTCTGTAGTTAAGTGTCATTGCGCCTCAGTTAGGTGTCTCTTGTGCCACTGTGCCCAATTTGATGAAGATCGCCGGACTCTCCAGTGTGCCTTGAATAGACTCGATGGCCGGCCATTAATTGAAGCAAATATCTTAGAAGCCTGGTCACGCAGCACATCAGCACAGAAAGCCATACGATCTCTCCTGAGATACTTGACAGAAACTTCATTGAGGGACCGCCTGTGAAACTAGGCATTGTGTGTATGATGTGACATGTGTCTATCCTTCTCTCTCTTTTTTACTCCCCTCTACCCGTCCCCATGTGTAGGGTAGCAAACTGGACGCATAGTCTAGTTAACCTCCCTACCTTTCCTACATTCCTTCTCTCTCTTTCTCTAGGTGTCATTGCTTCTGTGAGATATATAAGATGCCTATAAATAATAAAAGATAACCACAATAAAGCAGGACCAACGCGAGCTTGTTCGAACCAACGAGCAAAAGAAAACCTCTGTCGTATGGCACTACTGAACAGCACTTACTCGACGTAAAAAAAAAAAGCAGGCGACAGCGTAAAGGTCAATTGAAGTGGTGCACAGGTTCAATTTCGTCGAAGTCCTAAATTACCTTTCCAGCCGTTTTAGTTTCTTCCGTTTCTTATTGAATGCAAAAATCCAGACAACTCTCAACAACACATTCAGGGCAAGCTGCAGTGTGTGGTGGCAGCTTGTCTTGACGCGTTGTCCTCCTTCTAAGAAGATGATTTTCTCATCTTCGTCCATACCCGTCGAACACTTTTTTTTTCTTTTTCGCTCAAGTCCTTTCATAAATGTCCATAGGATGTGGCTTGCTATCACGATGAATGGGAAGAAACCTCGCAACTTCACCATTGTTCGCTGTTATCACGCGGCGAGCATAGGTTCTTGAGACCTTGCATTCTAAACTGAATCTTCCAGTCCGTTCTCCCGTCCGTAACCAATATGCTGTTGCGTATAGGTGGCATGGTGTAAGTATTCATTTTTATTTGTTTCTTAAAATAATTTTCAGCACAATTTTCTGTTTCGCGAACACTTCCCCTCAAAAATGCTTTGGCGTGTTCATCGCAGCATTTGTAATTGATGGAGATGCGAACAACATTTGTATACCGAACCATATACATTCTCTGACGATTTCAAAGGTGTGACAAAAAGAGGCAGGCAGTGTTTTGTTTCAGTGGTTCTCTGCGAGTGCTGACAATAATTGTTTATTTTTTTTACTATCGAATAAAAACAATGAACTGCAGCCGCAAAGTAACAAAACTTCTTTAAGCGTTCATTATCCTGTCATTTATTGTGTTGACGTTTGTGTCAAGGTGTTCTTGTTTTCTCTCTCTCTCCTTTTTATGAGACTACCGATATTACTCATTAGCGCTGATGACTTGGCTGAAAGAATAACTCAGCCGTGTATAAATATCCCAAATACATATACAAAAAGGTGATATTACTTTCACTGATGTCTCTTTTTGTGGATATATACGCTTCATATGTAAGTAGTTCAACCTAATAAAGTGTTTTATGGTCTAACTAATCACGATTGAGCAGCAACAACTCAGCGCTGTTTAATAAATTCTCATCAGTGACAAATTCATCTCCCTCCTCCCTCGTTTACAGTACCTCCAGCTTTGAAATCTCGTATCGCTTTACCCAGTGTCTGCAGTAGCGTACGAGTATTCGCATGCCCGTTGTCATGCCTCGTTTCGCTCTTCCCCTCTTCTCTACTTTCTTTCCTTAACTACAGAGATGTGCAAACAATGTTAATACGAGTTAATGAGAGAAAGCACACCGTTCGGCTCTCTGTTTCTGTATCCAAATCATTCATAACACGGCAAAATCACTGCTTACGTGTACTTCGTAATTGATTTTAACCTATTGAAGAGGCCAAACTTGTAGGAGAACTACTGAAAACATTGGTGCTTTCATGACATTTTATTTGAATTCAAATGGTTTCCGAGGCACCTCATTCATTGTGGTAGAATAAAGACTGGGGTGGGGCAGTGCTAATCGGGAAGGTGCAAGTTTGATTTCCAGCCGAAGGAGATGCACGATTCTGGCCATGGGCTAAGGTTGTTCTACGAGCTGCCTGAAAATGGAGAGCTTCAGTTTTTAGATATTAGACTGTGGTTTCATGAGGCACATTTGTGTTGGTGGTACAAGCCCCGATGCGCAAAAGGTATCTTGCCGTTTACCTCAGGCCATTCTAAGATAGTTAAATCCGGCATTATTTATGCTGCACTGCGGGTTGCGCTCCTGAAAACGTGCACGCATGCGTTGAAAGAAAGTTTCACGGGTCAGGTTGGGAGGCTGAAGCTGGCGAGCTACCCTGATACGGAAATATTGAGGAGTTGTCAAAAGCTAAGCAAGTGGGTCAAGGGCGTGAGTGATACGCACATGAGAACAGAGCGCGTGCGCAATCAAAAGAAACCGGTTTTGGTACCCTACGTGCACAAGTTTTCACATTACTTGAAAAATGTGGCAAGTAGGTATGAGGTCATTGTAGTGATGTCCGCTCCCGAGAAAGTTGTCCTCACTCTGCCCCCGCGTGCATAAAAGAAATTTGAGTTTACGAAAGACCTGCTCGCTTTGTCCGGAGAAGCGAAAAGATAGATATGGTCTGTGTAAATGGTGTGTTGCATATACGTTGCCATTGTCATGCGGGGGGGGGGATATATAGGACAAACCGGGCGGTGCATTAACGTGAGACTAAGGGAACACTTGACCTCTTTAACGGCTGCTGGCGGGATGCACTTGCCATTGTAGAGAGTGTGGCTGCTAACCTACGGCAGATAAAGACACTTGTTTGTTTGGCAATCGGGACAAGTGCACCAGGAAACTAATGGAGGCTTTTTTTCATTGAAAGGAAGGGGGAAAAGTGTGTAAGTAAACCATCTGTGGCACTTGGTGAAAAGGAGGTTCGGTACCTGGGTTCAGCGCTGCCATGTTAAGGTGATTATTAGTTGGTTACGGCCTGTTGCGTACGTTTTTGGCAAGTGTAAAGGTGTGTTACACACTTCTGGCTAGCCGTTCAATATGATTAGGCATGTTTCGTACCCTGTTCGTTGTGCTGCGCAGACGCCTTTGGTTTGCCACGAGACCGGGTCGACTGCATGATATATGTGCGTGTGTTTTTCAATAAAGTTTAGTAGCACGTTTATCACGGTGTCGTCTCTTCCTCTGTCCTTGTCTATATATTTGCGCTGTTTCTGCATCCCAAGCACTTCTATGGGTCGTGAAATTCACCTGCACGAGTGTTTTCTTTTATTTAGGTGTACGTGAAACCCCCCCCAGGTAGTTTAAATTCATCCGACCTCCGCATCAACCGTGTCCTTGTAAGCAAACCTCAATTTGGCGGAGTCTATTCCCGAAATCTTTTTTTCTTCGAAATATCTTATGAATACATTCTTCAGTAGGACGCGTATAATACAAGTAATTGACTAATTTCAGATGTATGCAAAAATGATAAGGCCAAGTATGAAAACTTGCTGGCAGGAAGTGCACCACGGCAGCAAGGGATGAACTGGAACTATACACGTCAGTTTAATTGCCATATTTTTTGATCATGCGTTCTGAGTAAATTACACTTGATAGTAACATTTTATGCAGAATCCTGATACGTACAGTTCAATTTGTCTTTAGAAATTACGACAGGATGCTTAGTGGGACAGAGAGCAGAAAAACATTAAATTGGGATCTTCTTGAAAATAGTCGTCGAAACCTCAGATTAAAATTCTTTCATAGCATTTATCATTCGAGAACAGGGATCATCAGGCAATTGTATTTTCAATCCCCCAACTCTGTTTTTCAAAGACGGGATAAATTAAAATTACGCGAGATTCCTTTTGGGGGCGACACTTTTCGGTACTCTTTCTTTGTCCGCACTATAAGAGAATGGAACACCCTGCCACCGGAAATAGTTTGTATTCATTCAAGTTATAGCTTTTTCCATGCTTTGTGAATGTTTTTTAGGTGTTTGTTTATATGTGCTATACTTTCTCTGCTGTAATGCCTTATGGCAAAGCAGGTACTTAATAAATAAATAAATAAATAATCCTTCATCGTAATAAATGTGCGCCCTAACTGCCGGTGGTCGATGATTTAAGGCATGAAGCCTGGTCCGCTTTGAATGAACAGTGAAAAAAAATGAATGTACACAAGTGAAAACACAGATTTCAGACACGTCCAAAACAATTACATTTATTGTGTCTTTAAAACTTCAAAAACATGTGGCATGTGTATAAACTGTAAATATGCAACTGGCACCATCTGTCGTCAAACCATTCCGCAGTTCAACGCACGAAAACGAATGAATCACTCGCATATCTTGCATGATATCCACTCCATGACGATCACTATAGACTCGAAGGGAAAAAAAAGTTTACCGGAGAGGGAATGGCACAGACACTTCTATTCAGAATATCTAAATACGAAAAGAACATTGCAATACTTATGCACTTTTTGGGCAACGACATTGAAAATAACTCAAGGAAAGTATGAACAACAAAACAACGGGCTAGCAAGTGACACAACGTAACTCTTCGAGCAGAATTCGCAGGTGAAAACAGACGTTTGTTTTCCCTTTTGTAGTGATATGGCACCATAACATTTTTAAACTGTGGGCTGTGGATACACTGCTTATCAGTGCGTCTGCAATTTCTCATAGCTTTTTATATAAATATATTTATTGTAAATAGTTTATTTCTACATACTCTTATTTCAATTTGATTGTCAATATAATAATTTTAATAAATATAACGAAACTGTAGCAATTAGAACAGTCAGGTCAAATTTAAAATATTTCTGTGTGAAAGTCATACGCTGACGGTGTTATTTGGCAAATCTGCCGCAGTCACGCGAGAAAAGCAGTCTTTAGGAATTTGATAGTAAAGAAAAACAAAACTACGTTTGCTTTTCATGCACCACTTTTTTTTTGTTGGGCAAGTAAATGCAAATGAGCAATTATGTTAAAGGTAGAAATAATAGCGCTACCCTTTAAATTTTCTATTTCTATTTGTTACCTGTTTTGTTTGACACAGTAGCACGTCATCAAAAATACTTCCCTCCTCCTGCGACCAGCGATTGTGTCCCATCTGTGCTTCCCTTCAAAATACTGGTTCCCACTGTTGCCTTTAAGGCAAAGGTAGCCACTTTCGGGAATTTGCGAAGCAATAAACTCTGTTTGTGTGCAGCAAAAAACAAGTGTTGTTATGCCACCAGCCTTTGTCACTCCTGGGTCTTCCGTTCTTTCCACCACAGTACATTTATACTCGGGTGCCACTCTGTGACCGTCAGTCACGTGTGCTAGACGAAAAGAGACGAAAATGAGTTGCGAGCATTTTACAGTGATAACGGGTGGTTACATCTGTGAGGAACACATAAACATCGAAAAGAGTGAACAGTTAAAGCTCATGAACATTGCGGCAGTGAGTGGCAAATTTGGCCCCTTCTTCGTAGAACAGCAGCCTATAGAGTGTTAAGTAGGGCAAGGAACCTGATTCAAGCGCGAACATTTGGTCAAGACACAGCCACTTTAGCAAGTGTGCGTGTTGGCGACATTGCAACGTTCGAAATGGGGACGATGTTACGAGTGCCCTCTGCTGCCTATCTTGGCAAGACCTATACCTATACATGCAGCCTCCGAGACTTCATTACTTCTACTTGGTTACGTGACACTTGGGACGTAAGCCAAATAACCACGACGAAGTTATGTTTTGTAGCTTCAAACATTTCAGAATGTTTACTCATGCGTTGAGTATTAACGCTAACAACACAATGTGTTTTTGTTTTATTTTTAATTTCTATTACAGGTACTGAAACATTATCTTTATTACCAGGCAAATTCGCCCTTTGCCTGTTTTAGTGCTTCAAGTTGCGTAACTAGAAGTTTGAAACGCACTCGTCCCCATGTACAATATGCTTAAAAGTTTGTTATTTATTCACGCAGTAATAGCTCAGTAGGTAATGTTTTGCTTATACGCGACTAGTGACAACCCTTTTGCCCAGGATATCAATCTTTTGTAGTTTTTGATGGAGTTGTGGAAGGTGTTCTGCGCTGATTGAAAAATCTCACGTCACTAAGTGGTCATCATTTTCGAGTAGCATTTAAAACGCACCGCAGTGAAAGCGTGCAGCAGCGCAAGACAGCTTTTGAGGGTAATCGCCGACCAATTAGAACGTGCAATGAACCAATCTCCCGAAAGAACATGTAAACGAAACCAAAGTTTTACCGGCACGTCAACCACCGTAAAAGACTGTTTACATTGCAAGAGCACACACATTTGCTAGCTGCACTACAGAATAGCGAAGAAGTAGTGAACACATGAAGACACAAGCAACACTGACGATAGATAAACGTTCCTTCAACAAAAAATTAAATTACTCGAAACACTATTCGCAAAACCCATGCTAAATGAAGCACTGACACAAAATTATTTTGCTCACGAACACGACGAAAGTTACACCTAACAAGAGTATATAAAATGACGAACTACATGTTGTTTTTTTTATGTACAATCACAGGTGCTACAAAACAATGTGGCTCAAGCGAGTTACAGTGGAATGCTAAGAAAGACAAAAGATCTGCTTAGCACAAGATGAGCCTCGCGATGACGAGTTGTTTAGCACTTGGTTCGGTGCAGGTGGAAACCCACATGTGCACACAGTAGCCACACGCACTTATGCCGTACAGATGCTGTTTTGTCACCCTGTTGTCCATCAACACATACACTTTCATTATACCAAGAGAACCACAGCTCTGCTTAACGCTTGCTGGAGTAACGGCTAAAGTGGAAGCCGCAGTTTCCTCATTGAGTCTCAGAAACCAAAACAAAGAAGTCGGTTGCAACCAAGCTGCACATATACTGCAAATGCCATTTGGTGAAGACAGAATTGCCACCGGCAATCTCCCTCGTTGCATCGCTGAATGTAATAAATTTTTCAACGGTTTAGGTAATTGGATGTCCTCTACGGCTGGTATAAACATCAGTTGTTATGATATGACAACTACTAAGAGAAAAAAATTTATGATCCATTATTTCTTCTTAAAAAAAGGGGGATTTTTTGTAATATTCTTAGTATATACTTCCGATGCCTAATCAAAAGGGAGCAATGTGTAATAGCACAGGGCTTACACCCATCGCCTTTGTATTGGCAATTTGGACTTCTCAAATTCTAACAAAAATGGTTACAACTTTTGATGATCATCAAGTAAACTGAACAATGAAGTGCAGTTGAATGGTGGACATAAACTGGCTATATTTAAGGGAGAATTTGCTGCTGATTAGAATTTCTCGTTTAGCTCACAAAGAAACACAGCAATGTCAGGAATTTTTAGGAGGTAAAATATTATGCCATCTCTTCAGTAAAGTTAGTAATGATTGTTTATGCTTGCGATTGTAAGAAACCTTTTTCATGTCGTATCCGTTGGCAACAACATTTATAAACTTCCTAACACAGTTGCCCAAAACTATAAACAAATCTTACAAACGCGCTTTAGGCACATCACCTCTTCAAATGCATGACAGGATTGTAACATTACAGGTAACATTCCGTTGATTCCCCGCTTGGTATCTATAACATAGCAATAAAAAGAAAAATACACAGAACTATTCGTCTGACGTTAGTGGTAACAGAAGTATCCAGTCACGTAAACTTTCTTTGAACTTGCATGCCATAACGATGAATGAGTCACAGTGTGTGAGTCACGCGCGACACAGTCACAACACGGTTCGTCCAGTTCTATCTCTGCTTCTCGCAAGTGGTTATACATAAGAAACAAGCGCAGCACATTTGCATGTCGATAGTTTGTGCCATATGAAGGGGAATTCACGTAGTACATGCACTAGAGAGGTGCCATGTTTTCGTCCGCGGAACGTTGCTGTACATTACACATTAGATCTCACGATGCAGGGAATTCAGACTCTCTGCCCCGTAGCAGCGTTGTCAACCGGAGAATTGGTAAAACTTCGCCGTGGGTAAAATTGCAAGAAAACACGAAAAAAAAAGAACGCAGGGTGCTTGAACTTGCAACTTTCCATGTTCTTTTGTGTATGTTCATTGTGCGCCTTTACCGAAGCTCACTTTCTTCAGATATCTCTGAAGCTCTGAGAATTACATCTCGTTGATCATGCTTTAGGAAATGTACATATTGTGCTCTGATGATTACGACGCATCCTGAGAATATGCAAGAAGATAGCCTCCATGGCTTGAATGCACAAATTGTCTATAAACATTTGACGCCTACTTTGGTGGTACCGCTGCACCAACACAAGGATTAGGTTGCTCTTGAGTGTTGTTGATATTCACAGTATGTAGATGCACTAAATGACATGAAACTTTCGTGGACTGGTGAACAGGCTCAAGTTGTCTTCCTCGCCTCTCCCTCCAGTGGAGGCTTGTCTTTGAGAAACAGAAGTCATTGTACGTAAGCCACCGTCTCGACGGAAGTTGGCTCGGTGTGGTAATTATGCATGCTCAATGAACTTCACTGCCTTAATAGAACCACTTTCACTCACAATTGTCTCGCATATGTCACACCTCCCCAACATAGTGTCCTCAAAGCCAGAGTCCCTTCGATCCTGACACTCGGTCGGCAACTGGGTGTGTTGCTGATGTTGCTGAAGGGCGATGCCACAGGAAAGAGGCACTGAACTATATCCCTGGGATGTTGAGTGGTGGTGTGGGTGCGTGAATGTTGTGGACGGGTAGTGGTATGGCGTGCTCAGTGTGGGAGACATTGCACGTGGAGACGCGATGATAGGAAGGTCTTGTGACTCAGTTGACGTCAACGATTCCAGTGTTGTAGTAGTGGTGTCGCTGGAGCCATGCTTCGGAGAGTTCCTCGCCACGGCAAAGCGGGACTTCCGGAGCCCGCCGGTTTGGGAAATCCTTTGCGGAGGAAAGGCCACGCTCATTTCATGTTCGTCAAACGCAAATGACCGGCCTCGTTTCAGCACTGGCCGGCAGGGATATCCAGCTGCTGTTGAAGCGGCATGATGTACTTGCGCAATGCTGGTAGAACCAGGTGGTGTCGGGTACACTTCGACATTTTCTACTATAGCAGACACGCTGCTCTGTGACTCGCGTCTAGCGTTGCTTGCTCTCCTGTGTTGCGAAGACTCGATGAAGTGTCGACCCCAATCCTCGTGGCTATAACTACTATTGCAGGACGTGTCGCATGTTTCGGTCGACTCTTCACGGTTGGCAAAACGGCCGCGAATGCGGAAGGACATGCTCCGATCACCTCCAGAGGTGCTTGATGACTTAACTGATGCGATATCTGGATCCCTCTCAACTGTGTTTGGATAGCGCGCACAGAGGATCTTGGAGCTATCGAGGGAAGCGCGTCTGTAGAAGCCGTTTCTAATGGCAGCGCCGCGTAAACCAGGCCCGCATTTGTGCTGGTGGTATGACTGCTCTTGCTGGAACTGCTGTTGCTGCTGTTGCGCCATGTCGTCTACGCACAGTGGCTGTTGCGCGATAAGAGAGGACCGACGAGAAGGCGGTCGTCTTGGGTCCGTTGTAACGCTGACTATTCTCCAGTCACCGGATTTGTTCTGGTAGAGGGAGTGCGTCACCAGGGGCCTCTGATAATCGACGCTGCCGCCTGAACGCAGAGACGCTGTGCTTCCAGGAACTCTTATTTCTCCGGAGCACTTTCTCTCTTGTGGAGGACTTTGGTGGCTGTAGTGGTAGCCACGTGGGGAGAAGAAACTAGGCTTGCGCTTCAGGCAGGTGAACATTTTGCGGACGTGCTTTCGCATCACCTTGTTTCTGATAACGTACAGGTACGGATTGATGAGTGAGGAACAGAAGAGAAACAACATAGAGATGGCCGGTAGATTTCCCAGGGCGGTCTTGCGTGTTCGAGCGTGTGGCTCCACCAAGGTCATGGAGAAAAACGGGAGGAAGCATGCCGTGAACGACACCACGACTAGAACTCCCGTACGCACGGCCTTCCACTCGTCGCCAAAAAGCGATGACGCTTGGCTTAAAGAAGAAGTTCGCTTAGACCAAGCCGCCCGCCTGTGCACGTAGAGAGGTGGATGACTTCCCGCTTCCAGTCCCGCCGATGGGGGCGGGCTCATCTCACTGCTGCTGGTGTTGATGTTGTGAAGGCGGGCGCGAGCGCTGTTGCGTCGAGCCGCGCGAAACATGGATGCGTAGATCCACGTGATCCTCACAAATGGCAGCAGGAAGCCTACGACGCACAGGACGCATGAGTACGATATGGTAAGCAGGCTCGTGTCGTACCACGTGATAGTGCACATGGCCCAGCTTTCCTGGTACTCTATATTTGAGACTCCCACGAGTGGTGGCACCGAAATGAGCACCGCGAAGACCCACGTCGAGACAATGAGTCCACTCGTGCGTTTCTTTGTGATAGTCATCGAGTAGTGCAGTGGACTGTTGACGGCGCAGTTTCGATCCACCGCAATGAGCAGTATAGAAAAGATATTGGCCATTGTTAGGCACACGGACACGGTGCCGTGTATCTTGCACCAGACGTCACCAAATATCCATTCTTGAAACATGATGGACACGAACACGAACGGCAGCACGATGAATGTTTGCAGGAGATGCACGATGGCCATGTTAAGTACAAACTTGTTCGATGTCATACGCACCGATGGACGCTGGTAGAAGAGGACAAAGACGAGACCGTTGACGGCGACGCTGGATACCATGATGATGAGAAGCAAGGTGTAGTGAACTTCGAGAGTTATGTAGCTAGACGACGTCGTCGACGGGCCGCCTTCTGCGCCGCCGACAGACGCGGACGCAGCGGCGTCGGCTTCCACAGATGGCACGAAGTGCAAGGTACCGGACGATTCGTCCACGAGGATGGAGCTGGGGAAACTTGGAGCTCGGTTTTGGGCAGTGAGGTTTATGCCGAGTTCACCGAAATGCGGAATCACAGCCGGTAGATCCGGGTCAACGTGCAGATCCATGGTCTCTCGTAGTCAGGAACGCAAAGGACTGGCCTTGGAATGCACTCTGGAGCTTCCCGTTCAAGGTTCTTGTACACCTGCGAAATAAGAAAGGACAAAAGTAAATGTTACGTCACACAGATTGACTGATAACACGGAGAAGTGAGAAAAGTATGGTTGCGCAAAAGTATCGTAAAACCATGGCAAAACTTACTCATGAATACATTCTTTCATTCGTAAGAATCTTTCTGGTGTGTAATGAATAAATAACAATTCAAAAGAGAACGCGACAAAGCGAGCTGCAAAATGTTCTTTGAAATTCATCAGGCTACACGAAAAACTAGTAGGCGGTTTGGCCAATTGCAACCGAACGTTGTGCCTACATGATGACCCTATCATCTTAACTGGCTAAAATTAACAAACAGTCGCACGATAAAGAAATGAGGAATTCGGCAAGCATTAGTATTTGAAAGATGTGTATACCTTATGTAATAATGAAGGCTGCCGAATGTAAGAGTTCTCTAAAGCCCAAGGAATAGCACAACCTTTCTCAGTCTGCCAATATGTGTGAAAAAAAAAAATTGGCCTGTGAACATACTCAACGACATTTGAAAAGGAGACAAATGGCCTTTCTCTTACGACTTTGCACTGCGTGCAATGGCGACATCGCAAAAGGGCATTACAGAGATGTTATTTTTTCGAACGTTCTAGTACATCTAACATTCTTTCATGCAAACATTCCAGTAACCCATTTCAATTATTTCATTAAATACAGCTAGCAGGTTATATTGAGCAAATCGAAATTCATGCATTAGGTAAGTAAGGAGAGATCCAGACAACGTGAGCGGAGCACTCGTAAGTAATGCCAATAGATAGAAGGTTGTCTCTGTGAACCTCATTAAAGCCTACGTTACCAGTCATTCATGCGAAAAAGCAAAGTGATTTATTTTTTCATTGAAAATTACCCATGACTCATTTTCTTCCATGTGCATTGATCGATATCACCTTAATTTGAAGAATTTTTGCACGTGCGACTATCCTTCAGAGTCGACGATTTACCGCAACACAGGTGCGCAAATATAGGGGGAAATAATGGCGTAATAAACGTTGTTAGCCCAAAGGTGACTACTGTCCATTATTCTGGACCTATTCAGGCACCGTTGTTTCTATTTGTAAGGAAAACGTCGAAATTCACTTTCATATAGGAAAAAAAAAACTCTTCTCCACAGTGTTACATATTCTCAAGAATACGCGTACACCTTTCCAATAAAGTGGTGATTGCATTAAAATTCGTTAATCCTTCAGGAAAATGCAAGGAAGATATGTAGGACTAAGAGAAAATATTCTTAGTTTAAATGTTGTTGTGCCTAGATCCTGTACTGAGCAATCATTTTGATAGTCTTTGTATTATAGTATGAAATGGGTGTCACTGTTCAAAAATATAGTTTTTCCCTAGTAATTATACTATGCCTTCTTTTGAATCTCGCATATGTTACACGCCAAATGTCGCTCTGAGTTGATTGAAAACAAACTTTCCTGATTTTGCTCAGAATTAACAGTTGGTGCAACGTACAGAATGAATAGAAAGAAAAGAAAACTACGCGTTATTTATTTGTCAAGATACCTCTGGATTTCTTTATCTCCGTGTAGGATGGCAAGCTCAGCGTTCATGTTTCAAAGTTTCAAAGTTTCAAAGGTGGTTGCTTTATCTCTGTTTTTTAAAACAAGCACGTCTTGTCCTTGAAGTGGATAGACCGTAGAGAGGCTTAGTTTAGGATAGCATGTTCGCTGTCCTATTTTTCATCAGCAAGCGCACGCTTCTCATATTCCTAGCGCAGTTTGAGAGAGATCACTCTTTTTTTCTTAGCAAGGTGAAAGCTCAGACTCAAATTTCTTCGAGCTGATTGTCCTAAGAAGTTTCCCTTAGGATACGCAAATGGTGGCAAGTAACTGCTGAATGCCGCACTGCTTTAGGTCCATGAAGAGCCTTAATGGAGGGTCAATGCTAACAACAGAATAGGCTGCAGTGAGACGGGTAACAGCTCCGTTCATCACTTTAGACGTTCGGTTAGGTGAAGCACAAGAATACTTGCACATCATTACGAACAAAGGTGTAAGCAACAGAACGTCGTAAAGGCGACGCCTTTGCTGTGAGAGAAAACAAGCCGCAAGTGTAAACACGTGAGCTGGTTTACATCGGACCCCATAGTCAGATGCGGGGCAGCAAGGAAGAAAAAAAGCGTCACAACTGGAGAGGAGGAAACTAAAGCAACGGCACGTCAGGATGCAACGAAAACACGTGCAAGCATCGTTTTTCGCGTGGCCCGAGGAAACGGCCCTGAATCTCCTCAGCAGCTCTGGACGTGCTTGCTTGTCTCAGCTCTGGTCGAAACGCTAATCCTTAGGCGGCCTTCGGAATGAGGAATAGCCCGCGTCGCTAAGGCCGAGGTTTCAGTAAAACCACGTGGTGCCGGCGATGAACACCAAGAATGAGAGAAGGAGAGAAAGAAAGCAGAGAGCCATGGCACGGTGGTGTTGCAGCAAAAGACTTCTATATCAGCCTCAAGGACATGCTCGGTACTCTGGCACACTCACTGCGTTGGCCTTCGTCGGCTGAGCCTTCTCTTACCCTAGTATAAACCACAGCTTGTCTGCCGTGTGTGTTTTGGTGCAGACGGTTATACGCAGCCTGCGCACTCTTCTTCTTTCTGTCTCTCTTTCTATCATGCGCAAAGAAACGAACACTCATTTTTTCGCTAACATCACCGACTATCAATCATTGCTTGGAAGGCTGAATACAGCGTCGAATTTTTGTATATTGATTGTACAGGAGTTACTGTTATGTTCGTGGTTTATGAAGATTAGCCGTGTTTTCATAATAATGAATGACAGAACTTAAGTAAGCGCATGCGCGGAGTTTAAAAGCATCGGAGCCACCCTTCATTCTACAATTTTTATTGTACTTCAGCGAGAACAAAAGGAACCAATTCAGATCTCGCTGAAGCCGAATGTATAACGAAGCGGAATGAAATAAGTAATTTTCAATAAGGTTATCCTAATGACACTCCGTGTTCAGTAACAAGCACGCAGTGTTTTCATTGCCCGAACCAATTTTGGTACGCAACTATAGCATCCAGGCTCCGTGTTTTTTACTTTGTAATAGTAGCGAAAAGTCACCGTTCAACGCAAAGAGTTCACCATTTTTCTAATTACAGACGTTCGTAATCGTTCGTAATTTGTTTTACTGTAAATGACTTCATGAAAATGGGCAACATAACTCGAGAAGATGCAATATAACTTCATAATAAACTTAGGCGCAAGTTTTGATGATTGAGTAAAATGTGAAAGACAAAGAAGCCTTCATAAGGTGGCTTTTCGTTATAGATGTAAAGGGCATTCATAAAAATGTTTAGCTAGAACAAAACATTAAGAACATTTCAAACAAAAAAAAAACACTCATTGTATGCCGACATTTCCCCAGACATATAGGAAATGCCATTCAGCTTTGCATAAAGAAAACCTCATCATAGTGTCGGATAACGTCTGAAGCATCGCAATTTGAGTACACTTTGCGAAGTAGCACTTTACAAAATACAGGGCACATCGGGGCCAACTTTTTTTTAGATATCTAAAAACGTATCGAGGAACGTACAGTTGCAACAGCGCTAACGCTACGCACACCCATTTTTGCATATCTCGGGCTCACGAATAAGTGGTCGCTAAAAGAACTATGCGTGCTGAGGGAGTCTTCATGTTCACGCGAAAACTTTTTTGAACTTTTGCAATGTCTGCTACGAGACATCAATTTTGACAGTTTTTTGAATGTCTCACCTTTGTTGTTGCATTTTGGTAAATGTTACGTTACGTGTTTTTTGTGGACGTTCCTTTTCATCAATTTTTTGTCTACCTCGGCTCTATGCGTTGATTTTTTGGTTCAAAGTGTGGTCGAATATATTTATGTAGATTAGCCTTGGAAAGAAGGCACCCCACGGCGTCTTGCAAGAGTAAGTAGATAGGCAACAGTGCAACACATTTATTTTTCGGTAAGCTTTTCTTCTCAGTGCTCATTACAATGTAGTAAACTTCTTCTGGCGAACCTTCGCCGTCACACATTATTGTTACACGGACCATCGAGAATACAAAAAAAAATTAAACTTATATTAAGCAAACTGCAAACAGAGTGACAAACTTAAATTGCTCGTACTCTGTCGCGCTGTAGAACTTGACGTTTGCTGTAGTTCAAATCTAAACTTTTTCAAAATAAATCATGCTCGATGCACGCGACCCTTTATCATCCTTTCGTGCAAATATATTGCAGTGTCAAATAAAGTACCAACTTTTTGTAGATTTATTTTCTCAAACATATCCTAAATAGGCCTAAACTAGGCTTCTAGCTCGTCCAGTGCACTGTAATAGCCCTTTGAGTTATTTGATGGACTTATTGATTGTTTGAATAACAAGTGCTCATTGTGGTATTTCATTGCTTTTGACATACAAAATAATGACAGCCCCACAAAAAAAAACTACAGATGCAGTGCCGGCACAGAATGAGTCTTGGCTGTGACAAGAAGTAATGATAATAAATTGAGGGATGCGAAATATCAGCATGCAATCTATTTTCCTAGATCAATAAAAATACCCTATTTTGTCGGACCCTTCGTGTACGGTCTACGCTTTAGGCCAACACGATAAAAAACGGCAGGAAAGCCATGATGCCACTGAATTTCTAAGCGATGGCGCAAAGTTCTAGCTCACAGGGCCTGGTCCCGACAGATCACTACAAATAAGGAGGAAAATGTCGACCACGGCATCGGCGAAATTCAGAATCGCCTTTATGTAAAAGTCTCTGGCTTATCAGTGTAAATGAGAAGCCCTTGGCTTCTTTCTGCAGTTGTATAAACGACGTCTTTACTGCTTTCAAAAGAAGCAACAGAGCCTGAAACATACAAAGTGGCGAAAGGCCGTAAGTCGCAGCTTTCTTCTGGCAAGCCTTTTTTATCGTATTTTTTTTGCATGAACAGAAAAAAGTGCGATAAGACAAAGTCGCCCCAGTTTCCATAAAAGACACAATTGGGTCTTTCGTATGCTAGGATTTCCGGACCGCCCAGCCCTAAATCATATGCAGGCAGAGCGAGGGTGCTCGATAGAGAACGCCCACACTGAAGGCTTTTCTGAGAGACGAACTTGGCCGCCAAATTGATTGCACCCTGTGGTTCCTTCATTGTGTATATCTGTGGGGCAGGTGCACAGCTTTCAGAGCTATCTTCTGAGCGAAGAGGAAATCAAATAAAGCAAAAAAGCGATTGTATATAGTTTTAGACCTCAGCCAGTGTACACTTCTTATCCATCTTTTGGCAAGCGCTTACTGTTTATTCGTACAAATGGAGATTGATTTTTTTTCTCTTCATATACTTATGAATGTATTTGCTACAGTAGGGCAAAGCCTTACTAAAAACATTTGTATTCGTTTACTAAGACCTACGCTGTATGTTAGAGCTTAATTGTGTGCAGTTTACTTCTCAGAATATTTATTGGACCTATATCGTATATAGGGACGTCACTGTCTGACAGTCTCTCTTTGTTTTGCGCGCTCCAAATGACCATTTGTGCTTAACTTGTACCATATACTCGACATCACGATATTTCTTTTGGACTGATTGAAATTCTACGTCGGTGGCTTATGATGATCGCTGTTGGGAAGCATGTCTGATCAGGTGAGCACACATTCGTCATGAACCAAGTACTGCTGGAATATAATCCATTTGGTCTCCAAATCTTCCACTGGTTACCCATTCCTCCCTTGATATTTTAACTTTTATCACCACCAAATGAACTGCAATCATATTGAGAGACTGCACCTATTATTACTTCTGCATAATAAATACAAGTACTTTAATGTTAAAGTGTGGGGTCGGCGAAAGGTATGCGAAATTACACGTTACATGATAGCCGCAAATATTAGCGCATTATTGGGTATCTGGGCTCTCGACGTCTGTTTTGTTACGTAAAAGCATGTGTGCACAAACGCCCGAATTTTCGCTGCCTATACAATCTAGTGATCGTTTCAATATCCGCATGATATAATTTCTGGCACTGCCAATTTCATACGTTTTTTCGCGGGGAGCATGGTGGTTGTTTCTGAATTACTTCAATAACTGCACTGTGAACTAATTTGATGTCATAGTTGGAAAAACCTTTAATGTTTAGGAACTTTTTTTTTTAAGAAAGGCCGAAGGCTTGCGCCTAACACGCAGTGCTTGTAGAGTTAACACCTTTCAAATTACATGTTCTTGTCTACATGCCTGCCACTTATATTTGCTGGCAAAGGCCCGTCATTAAAACCTACAAGCGATGAAAACGCGACCACTCGATACCTTCGCCCACTCGATGGCGCAATGTCCTTTTCAGAAAACAACACTCATCTCATATGAACAGCCGCCATCGCGAATTGGCCGTGAGCAGTTTCTCGGGTTTCCTCCGATGTCATTCCCTGTACTTTGCACGTAATTGCCTACTTTAGGAAGGAGCTGTTTGATAGCCTCTTAGCCTCTGTTTGCAAAAACACCTATAACGTGAAAAAATTTCTCAATCAGAGGGAAGCGATTGAAGCGTTGTAAAGTGGAACAGGGAAATTCAGAGCAGCCGTGTCATGGTACTCCCTTCCAAAGGAATGTCAGCGAAGTGCGATGAAATACCCTAACGAAATACGTCAGCATTGCTACGTCGCGTTCCATCGCCAAACTCCAGAAAGTGTATGTGGGCTTAGTTATTTTTTTTTCTTCTGACACCCTACTCGTTGCACCGACGCGTCATTATGCTTATATAAACTTTTTGATGTTTGCTTAATCGTTTGCTTATCTTTCTTACTCTCCGTCTGAGTAATAGCGTTTTTCATTAACCATGAACACGAAAAATAAGAGATGTGTCTTCAGATAGTAAAGTCCTGAAGCCTTTAGGTTCTGAAAGGAAGGTGGTTCGAATCCATCACCAAAATGTTCGTTCTTGGAGCGCTTGGAGCTGAAAAAAGTAAACACACATCTAAATGCCAAGAATAAATGAGGCGAATATAACGGCAAGTAATGAAATTCCCTCCTTATCTGCTGACATGCGCATTGGAATACAGATAGCTCGATTATCACGGGGGCGCAAAGCTCTTGGCATTTAGAGAGAGAGTGTACGTAATGCATTAGGGCTTCCTGAATGCGCTGAGCGGATAAGTGCTTTGCGCATTCGTATACGAGATATAGTAGGTCATTTATTGTGATTTATGTCACTTAGCGAATGTTGGTTACCTTTTCGTCGTCATGCATGCTACCTTCTGCAGATAAAAAAAAGTGCGAAACAAAAAAATTAGAGCAGAGGACAGGGCTTCAAGTGGACACATAGAGATGATTTGTAGTTATTCTTATCGTTGTCGTCATTGAGGACATTCACTTTATTTCGCATCGTCCCAACAGCGATGATTTATTTTATATGTACCTTTCTTAACGGATCAGTCAATAGTTATAAGTAGTTTGTTATGCAAATAAATGTTGTAGGCAGCAATTATATATCAGGCCACATGTACGTGTTCAGAAGAGTTGGCTGCATCAACTTTCTTACTTTTTTGACAACGTCGAATTTCATTTATTCGTTTTTTTTTCTCTAAGTGTCTGTGTTTAGGAGCTTCTTTTATTGTGCCAGTGCTCTGGGTACTTCTTGAAACTACTATACGCTTGTTCAACGTGCACTTCAAAACAATATCTTGATGTAGAAACCTACCAAGCAATTCTTTCAGCACACAAGTATGCGAACTAATTGATGAATTAGAATTCAGTGAGTCACTTTTTCAGTTCGTTTGTCACGAGTTACATTGACCCAGCGAGAGCAATAGCGAATTGGTGGTGAACCGGCTTACACCACTGCAGTCCTTAATGTACCATGCCTTTATTCATTTCTCGAGTTTGACTGCCTACCGAAATGGGATATCGCACAACAATGACCTTCCAGAATGGCGAAGGACATTGGACAACAACGTAAACTGAGTGACGACTTTTTTGCAGCTTACGTTTTTGTCTTCTCTTTCCTCCCTCTCATGTTTATGCTCCCCCTTCCCATTTTCACAGCGTAGAGTGAAAATGAGAAGGGGAGCACAAACCACCCTGCCTTCTCTGTTGTTTTTCTTGTCCTTCCTTCCTTCTTACTTTTTTCTCCGCTTTAAAAAGTGTCATGCTTATGAGGCTCTCAATAATGTTTACCGCAACCTACTGACTTCGTATCTCTCCTTTTCTCGTTTTGTGTTCGGTAAGAGTAATTAACGACCATCAACGCATGCATGCACAAATCGTCATTACTCCCCACCAACCAAACCGCACAGCATTGCAAGCGGTCGTAACCTTCTGACTGCAATGCTGTTCGGAGCCCGAATGGACACGTGCACGTTCTTTGCGGGAATGAGTGCGCCGCTTATGTTCTGTTTTTTTGACCACATATGTATCACGCGTCAAAATAGCAGCCTGACTAAACTCAAAAGAAAACTGATTCTCGAAAAGCTTTTCGTTTAACAACGAAAACTTCAACACTGGGAAATCAATGAATTCTCTTGAACGTTTCAACAGTTTTATAATTGCTGATAGTGTACTTGCTCGTATTTCAGTTTATATTTAACTCTATGAACGTAGTCAATGAGTGAGTGTTGTTTTTATTTTATTTATTTTAATGATTCTGACCCGGAGCAGCTGCGGTCGAACAGGTGGGTGGATGGTTGAGCGACCTATTTCGAACGAGGTCTATAGAAAAGACTTCTTTACAAATGTATTCCCTAAAATAGAATCGATCTTTGTATTCATCAGAAGGTAACACAAAGTTTCACTTTTTTCGAGCGTATACATACGCCCTAACCACGAATGGCCAATCTATACGCTCGATAGTTCCACTCTTGTGAGAACCGATCGGTACCCGCCTTCTTCTCAGAGAGATGCACCACCGCCAGCGCTTTCTCGCATCGCAGGTGTCGCTATCCGTTCCATCGGGCCGCTTCCCCGAACTTTCGCGCGTATGTGAATGCAATGTATATACGCTGTCTGCCGCGGCCGCTCTTTGCGAGCCCAATTGATTTTCCGGAGCCTGTCCGACTAACTTATCACTCTCCAGCGTGTAGGTGCTCACTGGTAAGAAGACAGAGTGGCTGAATACATTAGTCTTCTTTTTTCTCTCTTTCTCTGTACTCACCTGAACGCTTCTTTTCAATTACGCGCTAGATCAATCAATCAATCAATCAATTAATCAATCAACCAATTTATTTTCTTATTTTATTTCCGCGGAGTACAGGACTAAAAGCTCAAGAGCTTGACGAGGTCCTGCCCCGTTCACAAGTTGACAAAGCAGCAGGAATGGCAGTCAATCATGTACAACAAATATGAAATAAACATACAGGTATAACATCACAAAAAAGTAATACAAAAAGTTTATGAAAACAGTGCTAAGACAAAAAGAGAGTAGTTCAAATGTATGGTCATGAAGGGGCATGAACATGAAAAGCAATAATAAAAATGATTGAATGGGCATAAATTCTGAGAGATGTATCATTGAGGATAATGTATCAGTTGGACGAAGTGTTTAATCTGACAGTTTTGTTTAGAGGAAGGATTGAAATTTCTGCGGTTTGAAAAGTTTAACAAAGAAGATGTCTGTTTGTCATAAAAAGTTCTTGGGGTGGGTACAGTCCAAACTTCTTTGTGCCTGGTGAGTCGAACACTTGTGTTTACGCTAAGTTTAGCAAGATGTATTGTGGTATTGGTACCATGTCTGACAAACTCTTGAAAAACTAAACGAAAGCATCACCAATCAAGCACTTCATAGAAATTGTCAACTGGTGAAGCTGAAACACGTTGACGTGGTGTTCAGCAATCAGTTAATTCATATGGTTTATTACAACTTTTACTAGTTAGGCGCGACGTGTATCCAAAATGTTAAATTATGTTTGCCGCCTGTGTGAACCCGTCTTTATTTTTGGAGTACCAGTGGTCACTGCCTAGTTCAGAATACACACTCATAAGTCGACTCACTCAGACTAACTCGGATTCCGATCTAGCTGTGAGTTTGAGCCAGAGGAAGTGCGGTTTAGAAAACACTCTTGTGAGTCTCAGTTCAAGTGAGCTCTCTGGTTAAGAAAAATATTTAGTTAGTCTGAGTGAGCTATACTTTTTTCGCTGACCCATGCCAGTGGTCAGAGCAGTAAATGGTGCACAATTCCTGTGACACATGTGTACTGAGAGTCTTTGCGCATATAGGACACATGAGTTTTCGTTTCACTTAGCCAGACACAGCTTAGACGTAAAAGTTGAAGAAGCACGCTCGACACAGAGGAACGAATGGAAGCAAACGTGGCGGTATTAGAGAGAGCGCACACCGATATCGAGTGTGTTGTTGCAGTTTTTGACTGTGCTAAACCGTACCGAAGGTGCCCAGAGTGTGGCAGTTGCAGTTACTTTCATGACTAAAAAGTTGTCTTTGCTTGTCTAGGAGCCTTACTAGAACATTTAAGTACACAATAAGCTTATAACAATCTAGCAAAAATAAGCAAGGGCAAACTTTATCACTGCGTGAGTTTCCATTGAAGTAAATCTGATTAAACGTACCCAGGAATTATAGAGACGCTAGCTTGTTGTGCCATTGCTCCGTCTGGCTTTCTGGCGCGCCCACTGAGCAATAGAACACGTACAGTGGCTGCATTTAACTTCATCTATAATCACTGTCTGCATCCCTTAGCTGTTTCTGTCCTGGTTCGGTTCACGAAAATACTTTCGTTTGTCTGCGTCCCAGCGGTCTCTCGCCGCTTTTCGCTCAATGTTTCGCAACCCTTCGAGTGTCTCTTGCCTATCGAGGTCTCCACGTCGTTTGTTATTATTTTTTTTTGTGAAACCGTTGCAGCATTTACACGAAGCGACCGATTGCCATGAGAGATCATGGCGTAGTTCAAGCTTGTACGGGCTTCATCGCAACGTTAAAGATCGAAGGATTAGGATTTTCTGGTCGACAGAGAGTCACTAAGCGAGGTCAGGAGTTCAGATGCCGTCTCGTACCGTAGTGACAGAATTGAAATCGAAACAAAGCAAGCCAGACATGCTATAAAACAACATCAATACCGGAGCGATCGGGGTCATGGCCCGGTCGCATCTTTTGATCCATCTCGTTCTTTTTTTTTTCGTTTTACTATTTTTGCCACGGGGGAAACGACTTAAGCGCAGTGCTCTACTTGTTAGTCGCGTAAGGATTTACTGGTTAGGAGCTTAACTTAAGGGGCTTCTATGGGTATCTGGAGAGGATTAGGTCATTGGTAAATGCATACTGCTTCAAGAGCTTCCAAAGGGCCTCCGTGCGAGGTGTGTTCTTCGGTTCAAGAATCAACGCAATGCTCAAGAGATGTGGAAAAACATGAGTGGAAATTCTGCTTTTTTTGTGCGGTCAAGTTACGTGCCAAGAGCAATTAAAATGCGAAACAATTGCAACACACCACTAAAACTTCAAATATATATATGTTCAACAGATCAGCATACCCATGATTTCAGAATAAAGTAAGTCGAATTAGTACAAGGTACTATGGTTACTTGCGCTTGCAATGATAAACATTGTCGATTACAGCACTTGGACTGTTTTTTTTTTTACAGTTTCGTGCCACTAATAAATAAGGGTATCTGTCACAGATAATAATCACACACGTTTGTCTTACACAAAATTGTTACCAATGGCCGGCCAAACTACTTCAGCATGTATCTACAAAAAACGACGTTGTTCAAGCAATTCAGCAAACAATTGCGAGTGTGAACAATTTGCACACTCTAATGCTATGAAACCTGTACCACATTTTAGCCTCTCCATGCGCCTAAGAAGAGGACGTTTTGAGCTCGAGTGCGCAATTACTTGAAGTGTTTTCTCTATTGCAAATGGCTTAATCTACCCCAGTATGTTCTATCATCAGATTTACATTTCGTTTCCCATTGCAATCACTTATTGTGACCAGTTCTGAGAATGCATTGCACATTTCGGCTAACACAATCATCACAGAACATCACAGAACTAAAGCTTGTGAATGTGAAGCACATCTCTCTTTATATGAATGCTTCTCATGCAAATGAACACGCGAACAAGAAGGGCCAACATTCTATTAGTGATTTAGGTATATAAGTTCAAGTTTATGTGCTTCGACAGAGTTTATTGTCAAAGTAGTGCTGTACCGAAGAACGGCTCTCGCGTTTGCTTCGGTTTTTCAATGAATTCATTCTCGGAATATCAGCTTCGCCGAGACCAAGCTCTTCGGGAAATCGCAATGAATGCTTGAGTTTCCAATGATTTTGGCGATGACACCTTCCACCAATTTCTTGCCACCGTGGAATTTCGATGTCCTCGCTCGGCATTTTTTCTGTTGGGAAGACCACCGGAAAATTGAGCCTCGGCTTACCGGGTGAAGTCCGGCGAAACGCGGCGCCACGGGCCCCATCGGCAGCATTCTATTCTCGTCCGATGCGTGCTTCGCCGGAAGGCGGCGGAGATGGGGCGCAATGCAAGACAGCGGAGAAGGCGGTGAAGACAAACAAAAACTACGTACTGCGACCGGGGTACGGGTCGGAGCTCCCGCGGAATGACTGACCGAGGAAATAAACAGTGTTCGCTCGACCATGCCAAGGCACGCCCGAAAGGGGGTAGGCGGCACTGTTCACGGGAAAGGAATTCAGGGCCGAGGGACTGCCAGCGTGAAATAAGCTAGTGGGGAAAGCATGCGAAACATACAAATGCGGCGCGCTGCGCTTGACTCTTCGAGGAAAGGAGCTCAAACCTCTGTTCTGCACTCATGAAGTTGTAAACTTTCGGGGTTAAGCAGGACTTCAGCTCTTTGGAGTGAGACGTCACTCAAACACAAGTGCCGTTGAGAATACACAACTCCCTACCCCCCCCCCTCTATGTGTAAAGTAATAAACACATTTTCGCTGCTTTGCGGAATGCATGAAAAAAATGCGCACTCAAATAAACACGTGTGTGTACGTATCAGAATGTGACCAGAAAAAGGGGGGCTAGCTGGGCATAACAAATTGAATATCAACTCTTTTAAAGGCGCTTCCACTTACGCGGCCGTTCTTCTGTCGGTGAAGCAGTTGTGTGAATGGCAGATTAATGTAGCTCCTAAACAAGACTGCTTCTCTTTATTTGTGTCTTCGTTTTGTTTAAATAAATATGTTTGCAGACGGGATACGAACACTACAACGTTATAAGAAACCAATATTTCAAAGTAAAATGAACAAACTTGGCATTTTTGCGTTGAGGATTTTCAACGATCGGCTTTCCGGCAGCACACGCAGATAGCATAGCTATAGCTAAAAAAACTACACACACTTGGCGATAAAGTTGCGGAATGTTGCGATAATGTTGTTGCGCATTCCAGCTTTTGTTTCTCAGAAATCAATAGCCTAACGGAATGTACCAGCACTCGTGTTGTATTTGATCACTGTAGAGAGGCGTCTCGTTTGCCATAAAAACAAAAAAAAAACGGGCTATAGTAATCGTCCAAGCGATCTTCAGTGTTCAATCTAGTCCACGCATCTATAGTCGTCAGTCCTCGCTTGTGCCACTGCTTGCATTGCGCCGTCGGCCTGTCCAACTGCTGCTAACTGAAAGAGCCTAACCAACGAATACTATCATAAAACCCAGCGCAGTGTGTACTGGTACCTTCTTCATCATCGTTGGTAAAACTCATCTGCGCAGTTCACACCCCTTACTTTGTTAGTCTACTCTACTCTACTTGGCGAGACGGGCCGCTCATCACATTTGGTGACGTTGACCAACAGAGCAGGACGATCACAAACGAACAGTGCTTCTACGTGGCACGCTTCAAACGTGCCGATGTTCTGAGGCCACTAAAACTTGCGCGCAAGGACCGCTCAGGAGACCGATAGCCAGCGTCCCTTATCTTGCCGTACTTATCTATCTATTGCTTGATTGATCGTGGATCTCATTCCAGGAAAACCAACTCGCCTTCAGTGCAACTTACAATTCGTTTTTTTTATAGCGCCTTCGCAAAGAAAGGATGTCCTCAATGTCAGCCCTAACTGAAATGTGTAGGCTATCTGGGCAAGACAGAACTTACAAGTACATAATATTGTTGAACGACTAATTCTGTGCGTATGTCTTGTATCCCTATTTCAGCCATCGACGTCGGGTTGCCAGAAACAAAATTTATGAAGAATGCAGCAAAATCCTCAACAGACGTTTTTAAATTTAAGGACACGTAACAGATAAAAACTATCTGTTTCGTTCCAACGGAAGCATGCATACTAAAGTGACGTTTGCTGCTGAGACAGACAACACGGTGCTTACATATACAGTGACGACTACGATGAGCCATACAGTCTGTGTGCGCAGAAAACCTATATACTCTTGTTTTTAACGACTATTGGTACATTCACAAACCTCTTTAGCATCATTCCTATCTAAAATGGCTATGGTAATGCGAACCGAGTGTGAAAGAGGAGCTACTACATAGTGACATGTAGCTCTTCCTTTCGTTAAGTAACGGTGAAAGTGGGGCCAGTTGGTGATACTTCATGGTTGCTTGTGAAGGAGCGCATGGAAATAAGGCACGAAAGCAAGGGTGTTCGAAGCGATTGCGAAATGTCTTTTTTTGAAAGATAACCTTGTAACTCTTGTAACTTAGACGTCATTGCCACACGTGGTGCTCTATCATGTTGTATATTAGCCATGTTTTCTTGGAAGCAGACTAGTTGAGAGTGCAGCTGTTGTGCCTCTTCGTTTCTTTTGTGCCTTGTCTCTGTGTGCTCCTTCACAAGTAAACACAAATTGTTTCGCTAAAGTTGGGTAGATTTCTCTTTGTCGTTATTATTCAAGCCTCTGTGTTTCAACGTCGTATATTGAAGTTGGTTTTTCATTATCCTTGTGTTCAAGCTACTCATACTGGCTAAAATAAATTTTTCTGTGAGATAAGCTGAGAAATAGTGGATAAATTCATAACACAATATTTTTCAAACGAGGAGCAACACTGCTCTAAGGCTTGACAACATGCTTAAGTGGAACCACACAAAAAGCTTCAGCATGGACAGTAACTCTTCATTAAGTATTTAGTCGTATGTCTCTGTCTCCCCTAGAATCCTTTAATTTTATTCCGAATTGCTCTACAGAGAACAGACCAGCTAAAATCAATTTCTTTTTATAAAGAGTATCCTTCTCTCTTTTTGTTAAGAAAACCATGTTTAAACATTGCGTCTTTGTTGGTGTCTTCGGTCTTTGTTGAAGCGACTTACTCCAGCTGAGCTGGCGTAAGGCGTAATTCATAGCACTCTACATAAACTTCCCGGGGATCGTTTAGCTGACGCTGATGATAAATGCTGCCGCAAACAGTCCAGACATCCTTGAGTGCCGTGCTAACGTGAAGTCAACTACTTACTCCTCGAACAAAGTTTAATCATCAGCCTCACTCGAGGTCGGTGCCCCTTGCTGTCACGATCCCAACGCTCCGAGTTTAGCGGCTGCTCGCAAACATCTGCAACTATAGTGGTGCCGTGCCACAAGCTGGGAATGCGAAGGAAATCCTTTTTCCCCGGCAGCGTAAACAAGCTGCTAACAGTGAGCAACGGCATGCTCCGCAACCCGGTTCCTGAGGGGAAGGAAAGGATTATCCTACCTCCCACGAAGAGTATCAGCAGCAGTACTTGGTGGGACTTTCTTGATTCTTGCCTGCCAAAAGCGTCAGCCTTCCTCTGAACTACCACTTCACATTCTCCACATTGTTTATTTACAGGAGAAATCACAGTTCTGTGTCTCGGCATTGATCGCCCTAGTATTATGAAAGACCACGTCTATTCCTCGCCACCTTAAAACGTCAGGCTCGCAGTCTTGTACCACGTGTCGTGTTATGATTGTTTCATTGAACGTTCACCCTGAAAGAAAGTGACAAGAGTTAGTCAAAGAATAACCCAGTCAGAGCTACGTGAGTCTAAAACAGCTTGGTGATGTCGGAAGGTACCGGAGTCGGCAAGAGCTCAATACAAATATCTAACTGTGAGACAACGGGAAAAAGGTATGATTGCCCAGGATGTTGATACGCGCAGTTTTGTCGAATTACTACTGATCTAGAAAATTGTTGCCAATTTGTTGTCAACAACGTTCACTGCAGCTGATAAGGCTGAGCTGTTCAGCAGAGGCAGACAGAAAAGTGAGGTGAACTGTGTGACTGACCAACTGGCAGTCACATTATTTTGACGTGCAATTGTCGAATGACAGCAACAATCGCCATTGTCTTCATACAGAGCTCGTATAGATCATAGTTCTGCAAATAAAGTTCACTGTGAAGCACAGCAACAGATTTCTTTTCCTGATTTAAATGAGCGAAGTCAGCAAGAGTGTGTTCAGGCAAACGGCACAGTTGGTCAAGGAACATTTGAGACAAAACAACCTAAACAACTCCAATAGTTACAAATGACAAAGAAAGGAGCGTCAAGAGCAGCGAAATATACAGCTTCCTTTATTGGTGTTCTAAATACCGCCATTTCACCATCGCTTGAAAAATATATATATATATTTGGCCGTGGATCTCAGCCCACATGTTGAACATTTCTGCGAGCATGCCTCAAATATATATGACGTAATACAGATTTAGTAACAAAAAGAAATCAATAAAGGCACGGAGGTTATAGAGGATGCAGAAATCCCAAACAGTAAACGCCATCGGAGCCATACTCGCATCCATGAGCGTTTCCATAAGACGCCCGGATAAAGTATCTTTCGTCCACGCTCAGCAATATACCGCGCAACCAGTAAGCCAACTTCAGCGCGCTGGACCTGATGACACCACGTGATCTGCGCTGTTTTATTTAGTCGGCACACTTGTTAAAACAATTTCAAAGAGCGAAGGAGGGTTACCCAAGTTAAACTCGCTTCGTTTCTGGCCCATAGTGGGTCTTACACAGCATCCGTTCGAGCGACCTTGGCTCTGTAAACAGATCGCCGCTTTTAGAGTTTCTTAATCGAAAATATACCGAAGGTTCTCACTAAAATGGCCGAATCACCACGTGTTTTAACAAAGCACACCTTGTCTTCACGACTTCACCAAATATAACCTCGGTATTCTCCAACCCTCCTCTACTTGAAGCTGTTCCCTCACTCCACCAACATTATCTCCGCACGCTACACCGAAGAAAGTGGCCGTGTGTTTTTAAAAAAAAATTCTGAGGTGTCTGTGAGCCAGAGTGACTAATCCTGTGACGGATGGCCCAATAATGAACCTCCTTGAGTGCATTGCACTCACACTGACATCATAGAAGGCGCCAGTCTTTCAGAGAATCCTCTTGGGGTCCATGCGGATAGAGGTATTTCTTGGTGTTCATAAGACGGGCATTTACTCGGCATCATTTACTCGTGGCATTTAGAACTTTGCTGTAACACACACCTTCGTTCGGCGTAAAAAATGAGGACAGGACTGTTCTTCTCTTGCTTAGGCAACACGCTGTCCTCTGGACTGTTGTGATCAGCCTCCATGGCTTGGCGTCACTTGAACGCATGAGATGGTTCCGGCTAGATCTACCCCGATGTATCATCTAGCGGTGAGGGTGCTGTTGTGCTTCGCCCTAATTCCATGAGATATTTCGTTCTTCGGACAGCGACGGATGCAGAAATTTGTGCAATACCACGTCGCCGGCTGCTTTTGTCATGAAGTTGTCGTTGTTCAAGCCCTTTTCAGCAACCGAAAGCAGCATTCGGAAGTGGTGTCAACAAAGCAATGGTATGGCGAATTCTTCAGGCCCTTAGGCGTCTCGCCGAAAACACTTTAGACACGCCCGACGGACGGAATGCCTAGAAAGGGCTATTCGCAGTCTGTGCTTTTTCATCTGGCCTTCACGGTTCATTTTCCGCAAACCGCAGCCGGCCCGGCAGCGTTGCCTCCTGGATGAGTCATTTCTGCGCGTGTTCTGGGCTAGTTGTGGGTGTATTGTTTGTGTTTTTCTCGCCGGGAGACAAACTGGGCTTGCCTCTTTCCTCTTTCCTGGGTTGGGAAAGACGTTGTGTTCCCTTTTTGGGGGCGGAAGGGAGGACAATTTCATTGAACTGTCTTGGCCTCAATTGTTTTCCGTTCAGGAAATCTTGGGAACACCAGGACATAGAACGCGAGCGCTTGACGCTTCAATGGGCTTCTTTCTTTTTAATGTAGTATCACGCTACCTACATAATGTGAAATAGTGTAAATAAACGTTTCAGTTTTCTTCTCTGGCTTCTCAGTTCATCTTCGCCCTTAAAATTGGACGGCTCTGGTTCCAACAAATTTCCCCAGTCGCAAAGGTACGTCAAGAAAAGTTCACATGCTTAGGAAAGTGCAGATACAAGTTGAAGTGTAAAGTTGAGCTAGCAGCTTTTTTGACATTTTAGTAACACTAAAGAAAAAACAGTGGAATTCTGGACGGGCGCTCAACTAAAGCTGTCTGTTTCCGTCAGGGCTAACAGCCATAACTTTAGCACCCATACAGTCTTCCTTACGGCTTTTCCGTTTTTTCGCGGTAATGACAAGTGCATAGACAAGCACCACTTAGAGCAAAGAACAAACGGCGATGTTATGAGCCCGACAAGTCATTCACCGCGATCGAGTCATCTATTCGATGACCACGCAACAAAAAGGAGATAGCGCGAGCCAAAACCACCACAGTCAGCAGCAATGCCTCCACGAATGGGCTAACGGGAACGATGGATTGAGGCATGTGAAGGCATGGACGTCTCGCGCGTGTATACCGAAGGAACAAATAGCGAAGAATGCGGCTTCTGCCTAGCGTGACAAACAAACAAACAAACACACAAACACACAAACAAACAAACAAGAAAGGCGCATGCGTTTGAGGGAGCCACTTCTTTGTCACTGTTCTCCCGCGATGGCTGTAGCAACAGACGCAATCATCCGGTGCTGGCGGGCGCCGCAGGGTAAATGCGCGAGAACAAAACCCGCACGTAAACTATCAGTATTGTAATTCGTAGTTGTGCAGTGTAGGCTGTAATTCAGCGTCTACAACCCTTGCAGCCTGTCAGGCTATTTTTTCCTACACGCAGATGCATGCAATGGTCAAAGTTATTAGGTGAGGTATAGGTGCTTTCTTCTGGTTTAAAGATATACTTTTTAATATATAAAGTGAACTGTTTCGCTACAAAAAAAGTCTCAATGTTTTGGATTATGCAAGAAAAGTATGGTGGTCTTAATAGAGAGGGGAGAAGAGCGTGGCGTAGCGGAGTAAAATCATGTTGAGATACAGTAGCATGCACTAGAAAAATAAGGAAAATTAATATTGATCATTCGAAAGTAAAGCAAAAATACAACGTTTTAAAACCCACTTATGGGACGAGTAACAAAACCGCGAGAAGAGAGGGTGTCGAAATCAGTAAACTCGGGAATACTTGAGTTACGACTAAGCGTAAAGCCATGCCTTGATTAAACAAGGCTAAGCATAATAACTGTTGTGCAGAATAGTTGGTTTCTACTTGAGCTTTAGGCCTGCTTCGTGAGCAGAATGAAAGATCCGGATGGCAGAGAAAGAATGCTGCTCATAACGCTTGCGCATGATGAGTGCTCACACATGCAAAATTCGTTCGCTGGCACGCAATAGTGAGGGGAAGCTTATAAAGTGCGTGCTGTAAGAAACATGTTTAGAAAATAATTGGCAGACTCCTCGAATCGAATTGTACGAGGCATATATACATTTCATTGATCTGTGGGGTTTAACATCCCAAAACCACCATATTATTATGAGAGACGCCATAGTGGAAGGGTCCGGAAATTTTGACCACCAGGGGTTCTTTAACGTGCACCCAAATTAGAGTACACGGGTCTACAACATTTCCGCCTCCATCGGAAATGCAGCCGCCACAGCCGGGATTTGAACCCGTGACCTGCGGGTCAGCAGCCGAGTACCTTAGCCACTAGGCCACCATGGCGTGGCACATGTCTACGACCAACAGCAGTGAAAAACGCCTTATAATTCCAAGCTATGCACAGCAGCTTGAATGAATCAAACTGGGATTTAGTGAATCTGGACTATCTGGACTTTAGATTCAATAACTGCACCACTTGCATGTATCCTGCAAAGGCACGTTGCCTTAGCGTCTTTAGATACAAAAGATTTTCACTACTTGTACTAAAAAGAGTTATTTCTGTTAGAAGAAAATGTTCGGTCAAAACCACGTCAAAAGAATTGAAAACGTACAGTTTGTAGAACAATGTTGTACAGTCGTGACCAATAGTATATCCCGCAAAAGTAATAGAGCTTGAAGTATATCGAACAGACCTCAGTAAGATCAATGCAACAGCTGGGTAAGTTGAGTAGCCCAGCATATTCTAATGGAGTTAAAATGCAAACATCAGTAAAACATTGCATATATATAATCCTTGACGCTAAGTTTTGCAAGCTACATAACCAAACGTGCATGTTGCTAGTCAAGTGTGGTGACTGCCAGCAAAATCTTATTGAGGTCTCTTTTCCTACAAGATTAACTGCAAGCGAGGGACCTAAATGTCAACAGTATTTTGAACGTTAAAGTTATAACGTTAAAGGTGTGTTTAACAAGTTCATGTGTCTACACGTTGTGTAAGTTTGTGATTCACTATACGAAACAAAATACACTGAATAGAAAGACAACAAAAATACAGACGAGTTTGTTTCCTTCAGATATTGTCATATCTTCAGCAGCATCTCACTGAGTATCGGGACAGCAGGAAGAGGAATAAAGAAATATGCGGAAGGACAGGGATGTTATTCAGTTCATAGGCTTGCGACAGGCACAACTGCTTGGAGAACCACGAGAGGTCGTAGCACATCCACTTGGTTTAAGCTAACTGGAAATCAATATTTTAGAGCATATAAATGTTTTATTAGTTCTATTTTTTCTGCTGTTGATGTTGCTGCATCTTTTTGAAGGATCATCGCTCTTTTTAAATGGTTCTCCCTAACAATAGTTCGGAGAAACGACGTGCCCTTGAAGAAAGTTAGAATGTCCGAAACTTGTCAGGGCTTCCTGAAGGACACTCTGCGTGGCGTTGAGTTGGTGGCCTCGCATTATGCGGACGACAAAACACTGCGCAGCTGACGCAACGCGCCGCCACTAAGCTCTGAGCTCGGCGTTCCACACTCCACTACATACGGCAACGCTGTTGCATTATTTATGTGCCACTGCTTCTAGCAGTGAAGAAAGCAGAAAGAAGTCAAGCTACTAAATGCAGTGTGGTCCGGATGGTTAGACAACGCGAGCGTTGCTTGGGCAAAGGGGCGTGCTAATGCAATATTGCTGTCAGGGCCACGCGCTATCCCGAGACTTGAAATTAGTTTTCTAACGGCACGCTACTTGTAGTAAAATATATCCGATTAACAACGACAAAACAGACAAGAGAAAATAAAGAAAAGAGAACAGAAAGGCAATTGTGGTAGGGCTCTTTCTCGCCCATTCACCAAAATTGAACAGCAAACGGCCAAGCTGGCTCTGTCGTAACCAAACGTCACGAGGGTGCTCTCTATTGCTCGGCTCTCGGCTGTTCCAACGCCAATAAGCTCCAGTTACACAATTCAACCTGCTTCCACTTCACTACGTCATTGCATATTCAGACAGTTTTGTTCATTTTAACGCTAGATTAACTTTCAATGCATATTGCCTTTCAATCTCAATATTGACAGGTATGGTCGTTCCTGTCCTCTATATACACAATAGAAATGACATTGCGTTTTTCGCTAACACTGTGTAAAGTAACAGCGTTTTCACATTTTTTGGGGCTTAGTACCTGGCTGAGATATCGAACTGCTTTTGCAGACACTGTAAGTGCTTTACGAACAAGAATATTATTTTGTTAAACTGATAGCGTACTGAACTTTCACTGTCGGCGCCAACGTCGTTAGTTGTGAGCGAAAATTAAGCGTGGTCGGTGAGCGAAAATTCGAGGTAGATAGATGTGAAGAAAAAAATGAAAAAGTTGCTCAGAATATAACCCAAAACTTCTGTGGGGAAAATGTTCTACCATAAAGCTACGTCACTGCTTGAAACTCCTCCGTAAAAAATGTTATAAGAATACCGTGTTGTGGCTGAACTCTTCTTAACTTTCGTATTATTACGTGCCGTGATCCGAGAAAGGCACCAAGTATCAAAAGAAATATATTGCGTAACGTGTAGGCGGCTCAAATCTGTCCACAAAGTCTGCATCTGCGCTTGGTACCTCAAGGATGCGTAGTGACGCCCATCGTTCTTCATTGCATTGCACGTTGCACCGTCTTTACCTACTGCTTGAGCTATCCCGTCATCTTTCGAGTTTCTTCAAATGTCGGCCCCACATGTTGGTACTGGTAGATTGCATTGATTATATAAGGGGATTCGTTTTGAACCCGGACCCACTATGCGTATGTGGAAGGTGCTCAAGAGCATTGTTAGCTTCAGTCGTTCCATTATTGAAATAAGGGACCACACTCGTCTTTCCTTTTCGACTTTCGAGTCCCAGTTTCTTTACCTTATAACGACAAAGTCGATCGATATCGACGTGCTTCGCTCGTCCTCTGCTTCCTTTCTTGTAGCTTTCCTTTTACTCCCCCAGCAAAAGGCCGCACAGTTTTCTTATCTTCACGCTCCACTTGGATTCTCACGCAGAGGAAGAAAGCGAACGACCCCCTCTCTGCTTAACGTCTCTACACATCTTTTCTATCACACGCACATTAACAATTACTGGAATACACCCCGGTAATAACGTTTTTTATCTTTTCTTTTGTTCACAGACGGAAGTACTTGCCGAAACATATAGTATTTCTATCATTTAACGCTAAAAGAATGCACTATACAATTGAACGAAAAAGAAAGAAACAAAGTGGAACACAGAGCGACTTGACAAACGACAGTGACAGCTGTCCGACCAGTTGTTGAGTAGGTCCCTTCTCTTCTTTGTTCTTCGTCCTTTTGAATGTTTCATTTTTTCCGCTTTATGTAATAACTGTCGCTGACTTCGACATTATCGTATGATTTAGGTTAGGAACATACACCTTGCATCTCTTAAAAGTATATCATAATTTCCACCGAACATTATCTTCCATGTTTTTCGTTTTCAGGGTACAGCTGGCCTATTTATATCAATAAAGGGCGCCTACATGCGAGCGCAGGGCAGTGAGCCGTCTGCGATGGGAAGGCCTAGGGGTTATGTAAGCTGCCACAAATAGTAAGCTCGACATAAACCGGTGGCATGATGTCTGGTGCTCCTTAATTCCATTCCACCATACGCCGTTTTCGCTTGGTGTGGACATGGCTATTGAACACGGCCAGATGCCGGCGTTTAGTACACCGCTCACGTTCGTCTTGCCTTCACTGTAGGTAGATTAATCGCGCAATGTTAGGTTTCAGGTCACTAGGCTCAGGGTCACCAATGTCCAGAGAAGAATTGTATGGGTAGTAGCCGCCTCTCTGGAGATTAAAAGGTGCTTAGTAGTCCGAGTCCACTCAGTCCCACTACTATTTCTGATTGCTAGAAACGTCTCGCTTTTCTATCGCTTTTTCGTTTTTTTTCTACTCCTTAGATTCACAGAGATGGCTGGACCAGTTGGCATTACATTCTGCTAGAGAACTTGAACCTTAGTAAATTCGAGAGCCGAAGAAGGCGACATACAAATTACGCACTTGAGGTGTGTGCCACGTAATACGTCCCTCATAAGTCCTGTACACTAGATTCCTTACTGCTCCTCTGTTTGAAGTTTCGTTAGCACTGGCTGCCCTTTTGAAAGGCAGATTACTTTAGAAACTATAAAACACTATAAAAAAGCAAGAGAAAAAAGCTACTCGAAAATGACAGCTGATTCTTTGTTTAGGTATGGTGTGCTTAGTTCTTTTCTTCAATGTAATCACGCGCGTTGCACAATACAGCGCTGGTGTGCAGCTCTGGCTGTGAGAACCTTGCGAAGGAAGACAAGAAAGAAAATCTCACTATCTCTATTCTCCTGTAAAGCGATTCTCACCATAAAACCCAAGCGGGGGAATCAGCTTTGAGCCAATACGAGGAGTTCATCGACGCAGCGCTGTTCGCCTAGTCTTTCCAAATACACTGAGATAATTTTTGTGTGAGCACGTTTAGGGGACTATGCCTTAACTGCAGCTGTTGCTTGCAGCCTTTACGCAACCGCGCAAAAAGCCTGGCTTTTCTGGTTTAGCCTACCTTTCTTGGAATAGAAAAGAAAGAGCACTTTTTTTCTACTGTTCCTCCTTTTTTCGCGATATGTTCTTTTTTTGCACCTTAGTCATGTGTACCTAAGCAAGTTAAGCATCAACTCATCCCCCCCCCCCAAAAAAGTATTGTCGGCCTACTTTTTGTTCTACATATACATTGTATTTGTGAATGAAGCTAATGCTTTTCAGTGCAGTGAACTGCGCTTTAGTTTGGTGCTAGGTCAATGCTGGGAAGATTACAATGCAGAAGGCCGATGCACTCTTTCAGCATATCGCACCAGTAAAGGCTTAGCTTGCCTCGCGATAGTAATCGCATCTATCTTGCAAGCACCTAAATTATTAACCACCGTGCGCTAGCTGGCATCTTGTTAGGTAAGCCAGGGCCCGCTGCTACGTGCATGCCTTCGTAACTTGGAAGCAGAGGGAATAAACTGTTGAAAAATAAATCAAGTGCAAGAAAGATGGATGAATTCCACTGCCTTTTGAGAACTCCTGTAAAGGAAAGGTTTCCAGTGTACACGACGAGAAGCCTTTGAAGACGGCTTCGTAAACTTAGCTGTTTCACCGCTCTTTGAGTAGCACAATGCGACGTGACTCGAAATAAAATTTTCAGTATGATTCATAGATACTTAAAACAAGTATTGCGCATGGCAAAATGTCAAAATTTTATCAAGTGATGAAATATGTACTTGGATTAACCTAAATAATAAAGCAGCATCAATTTATTGGAGTGTCTTGTTGCCAATAAACATTATTTCTTCACTGCTAGAAACGAGAACTTACTTAAGCAAGGCATTTCTGGAGTGTAAAGCAAAACGCTGCTCATTCGTGTGCATGTGCGTGCGTGCGTGCGTGTGTGTGTGCGCGCGCGCGTTTGAGTGTGTGTGTATGTGTGTGTGTGTGTGTGTGTGTGTGTGTGCGTGTGTGTGTGTGTGTGTGTATGTGCCAGCGTATGATTTAAAATTCAAAAGAGCATATACAAAAAGTTGCTCGAAAGAATTAAATGAATTTCTTCGTGTTATAGCAATGTGGCACAGGTTTCCTTCGAAAAAAAAAAGCGTGGCAAACGTACGACGTGAAATAGAGACAAGAATCGTAAATGAAAGCCAATATCACTTTGAAATCACTACGAATTCTGCTTTATGCAGTGGCTGGCCAATAAATTT
Organism: Rhipicephalus microplus; assembly: GCF_043290135.1. Classification (NCBI taxonomy): domain Eukaryota; kingdom Metazoa; phylum Arthropoda; class Arachnida; order Ixodida; family Ixodidae; genus Rhipicephalus; species Rhipicephalus microplus. The sequence continues at coordinate 59,306,475 of NC_134702.1, forward strand.
TCTTTGAGAGCGTTTTCACCGTTGAGACGTAGAAAAGAGGGAAAGTGTTCGGAAGTTAACTTCCCTTTAAGCGATGTCAGCATCGCGGGGGCGTCCAAAGGCGCCTCAGAGCGAGAACGCGTGAGCGATGCAGAAGCGAAAGTCACGGCTGACAGCACTACGTGTCCGTAGACTGTCACGGTCCGGTACTCAGGCGTTGCATAATTTAATGGAAGGCACCACCACTTCCACTACTGTTCTGTTCGTTCATTATTCGTGCTGTGCTATTGTGTAGATTGTGTTCATCGAGAAGAGAGCCTTTCCTGTAACGTATTCATTCTACGCTTGCGCTAATGTGTCCTGTAGTGGTCAAACTTGCATAGCGAAGATGCTTAAGCTGCAGGTAACTGGTGCTCCATAGTTAAAAAGAATTGGTTCCAAATCTGCATGTTACACCGGAAATGTAGTCGAAAGACGATAGTCTTGCGCCTGGAGAGAGTGAACAAAACGTTTATTTGATGTTCTGCGCAAGAAAATTGGTGAAGGGTATTCGGGAGGCGCTGCGTTTGAGTGCCTCGGGCGTGTAGCGGATGCGAACAAGCGCATCGAGGCACATTAAACACAAGTGCCATCTGGCAGTTATCTTCGAAAACGAAGGCGTGCAGCTCGCGGAGAAAGATGCGCGCCAGTCTCGGAGTTCATAAGGTGTAGAACGCAAAGCGACGGGAAGGTGCCACCTCCGTGACGTCGTAGCAAAGCGTTGAAACAACTTTTCGAGCATCGCGTTGCACTGTCAGCGCACTAGAACGCTACATTGCTTGGAGTTACTTGTGTGTGCCTCTTCTAGTATAAAGGCAGACATACAAAACTTCGAAGTGTTGTCACGGCGCCTCAGATATCCGCAATAATTGCTTTTTAATTGACAATCGCACAACTGTGAATGCTAAACCTTGAGCAATATCGGTGGGCGCTGTAAATGGGGTTGGCCGTTCGGTGCCGTTTGAGGTATTGTTAGGGTGGACGAACAGGCAAATGTACAGACAGATGGACAGACAGACCAAAATTTTTCCGTCGAAGGTCCCCAAGAAAGACTATCATCTTTAAAATTGTCGTCACCATGAAGCAGCACACGCTATTTTTATTCTATTGGCCGTGAAGCTGCTGAATCTAACGGGGAATTGTGTTGTGCTGTGCGAAAATCATCTAGTGGATATGATCCATAGGAAATGCGCAAGCCCCACTACCGTGTTTACGCCAGGTGCCAGCATCAAGAAAAACGAGCATGTGAAAGAGAGAGGGGGAAAAAGTCGTAGAAAAAGAAAAGGGGAAAGAGAGCGATAAAGGGTGTAAGACAAAATGAAAAAGATAGAAATACGTGGGCAGTGAGTTAAATAAAAACGAATTTAGAGAAAAGGGTGGCGATAGAAAGGGAAAGAAGGATAGATAGAAATAAAAGGATTGATGACACAGAATTATGAAAACACAGAGAAGTTCAGACAGAGATAACAGAGAGAGAAAAGATAGAATGATAGGAAAGAGAAAGAAACATGAATAAAGTATGAAAGAAAGAAAGAAAGAAAGGAAGAAAGAAAAAATAAAGAAAGAAAGAAAGAAAGAAAGAAAGAAAGAAAGAAAGGAAGGAAGAAATGGGAAGAGACCGACGAGAGTAACAAATAGTGTATATAGACAAATGAAGAAAAAAAGAAAGTAAGTAAAAGAAAAATAACGAGCAACAATGAAGGCAGACCAGCTCCGCTCCTCTTTTCGGCTTGGCGCCACTTTTGCGAAGTCGTATTTTTTTTTTTTTCGGTAGTTGTGAGAGACACAACATACTTTGCGTCAGAAAGCAGTCGAGTGCCATAAGCAGTAGGCTACTGAGGCGGCTTACAATGACATGGAAGAGCTATTAGACACGTAGAAATTCGGCATTATGTTGTTTTATTTAGAAAAAAAAGACAAGAATCCCTTCGTTTCTCGGTACACGTCGCTAACCTTAATGCGCGAAATCGCCACGTACTCCCGAAAATAATAAATGTTTTCATTTTTTTTTTCATTTTTCTTAGCAGAGGCTCGTGGCATTGCCTCTTCTTGCGTGCACTGGCCCTGATATCTTATTCTTTTTTTCGTGTTATGCAACACTACAAGCATACCTTCACTTTGGTTCTTGCCAACACGCTGTGCTTCGCGTGTGAGGGACGGTACATAATTCAGTGCGTCCCTATCGTACAAATGGTTCATATCGTACGATTACGTAGATGTGAGATCACGTGCACGAATGTCGGGCTAGTCTGAAAACACTCTTGCGCAATAAAAATGTTATCTCGCCTGCGTAATTTCCTACATACTCAGACATCAAGATATTTTATACTGGCACCTCCTATAGCCTAATATTCACTACTAAAAATAAGAAAAAAAAGAAGGGGACAAAGAATAGATCAGTGAAAGTAATGAATGCACCATAATGCACAAAAAGAGGCTGCTGAAATCTGCGCCGTACTATTGTCATCGCGGTGTGGATCCTCACACAAAGCAGAGATACACGGAAAATGCATTAATGTGCCATGAACCACAATATAGTGATCAATAAACTTTGAGACACCACCACGGAACTTTCTTTCTTCTTTTAAAAAGCGATTGCGATATCATTCTTGTGGCCGGTCTGAACAATTAGGGGCTACAACACTATTGCTTGGTTTTACTACAGTGCAGTTGCAGAATTCTTAGTCGAAGTTCAGTTATTGAAATAGAAGGGCTACAACGACTAATAAAGATAAAATTTATGTCATTTATGAGGAGTCATGAGTTTTTGTGTGTGGCTTGCGATATAGTTGAAAATGAAAACAACTGCCTGAGTGCTAGCCGTAAATTTTGTGGTCTATAGTTACCCTGATGGATTGATATTCATAGTTGAAACAGGTTGAAAAAACATAAAAACGTGGTATTATCTACAGTACTTAGAGCATTAGGTAAGTGTAAAAGAAAAAAAAAGACGACTGCATTACTTCCACGAACAAGCAGAGATTGTGGGTCAGAAACTTATTTTATTTTTTATAATTCTTTTGACGTATTTCAACTCGGGTAATAGTCTTTTGCATTAGTGAAAAAATAACTCTAACTTTCTTGCGGCTTTCCCTTAGTCTTTTAATTACAAAGTTTATAGGAAGGCTTTTGTGATATATAATAAAGAAAATAAAAAAATATATGCTTTCTATACTATCGGTTTGCAACAAACTTCGGTGCAATTTGCCGCACTGGGAAGTGATAAATCAAGTTCTTGTGATACTTTGTTGAGCATTGTCTTTCGATTTTTTGCCGCAATAGTCATTTCGCCAGGATAGCCAATTTGTCGCATTGATAGCCATTTTTAATCAGCTTTTTTTGTGTGAAGCACCACTGCTTCCACTTACATTCACAAACTAAACAAGGACTCGTGAAAGTTTGTTACAGTAGTTTCTAAAGTGCGTATTCCCGTTTTTTTTCTTTTTATGGTTACTATTTCAATTCCTAGCGGGCAATACTCCTTAACCACCTGTTCTGTTATGCGCACTGGCCCCAAGAGACATACGCGCACTTTACAATAATAATTTATTCCGCAATGATTGCTTATAGTGGCTCAGGTGTAATGGTACTGAGATCAAATATGCAGGTTGGACTCCAAGCCATGGTTACCACAATTTCTTGCAAGTTATATGGAAGCACACAAGCGCACCAAAAGTTTATCGTGGGAGAACCAATATGAGGTACGTAAGAAAAAAAATAGCGTAGCTCAGGCACGTCGGAGTCCTAGTTTATTTTTAATGACAATGGCCTTAATTATTACCCTTACTCACAACTGTGGTCCACGTGATTTCAAATTCGGAATAAATATACAATTTCGAAAACTTATGGTCAATACTCTCCTCAAGCTTGCGCCGAAGGTCGAACCTTCAGACACCTAACCTTGCGACACTGTCTCCTAAACCTTAGTTTTCTGCTCAGCACAAGTATCTTACAGGCAAAACACGCTTTACAGGTTCCTAATGGTGTAAACGTTCTTTGCGGTCATACTTCAGAAAATTCATGCGTTTCAAACTTTAAAGAGAAGTTGCAGCTGAATCAAGCAAACATTAGCAATTTTTGTTGTACTTTTGAAGTTTTATTATTTTCCGTGCGAATTCATGCAAAGAAAATGAAGACTGCTTTACAAAAAAACTATTTTCACAACTTCATCGTCTCACTTTTTAATACCACCCTAATATGCTGCTCATTGAAGCACTTCACGCCTGCACTTCTCGTGCGAAAATTTTCGCTAGACCGGGAAAAAATATGTTCGTATCGGAAATAAGCGTAGTTACGAACACCAAGTCAATAAAAAAAGTTGATCATTGACACAACATCTTGCACTCAAAGTTTTTATGCATTAAATAATTCTCGACAATGAAATTAAACAGCGTATATTCTAGAGCAAAAGTAACTGTTCTTACCTCTAGTTATTTGGCAGAACGTGATGGTTTCTTCACTTTGTATCAGCTGTCAATTCGTGTGGTGCAGGGAACAGTTCAGTCGTATAACGCGTATCACAGTTTAGCAGAAAAACTTCGAAAAAGGTTCAGTACGACCGTCCTCATGGAACTGTTCTGGGTCAGAACACCAATAACAATGTCCCGAAAGATATCCAATGATGCTCTGGTGGACAAACTGATGCAGAGTTGTGCGGGGACGGACACGATGTGTTGTGCACGTAGTCACAGTCAAAGTCACGCACGAGGAAGTGATAACTCTGGGTCACACAGTGAGAGCGTAGCCAGGCCTTTCGCACCAGAAAGTTCCGTCTTGTAAAGTTAGCCTTGAACGCTGCAAAAAGTGCGCTTTCACGGCTGTCTTCGTTAGGATGGAGAGCTCTGACGGACGAGGCAGGGCATGGTTTCAAAACGTGTCTAACATTTTTTAAACTTTCGCAAAACAGTCGCACTATTCGCAGCTACAACGTGTGCATTCCACTGACGATTGTGATTGGGTGGTCAATTCGGGGTAATACAAGCGTCGTCTGCGACGCACGGCTGTCAGCTCCGAGCCCCGGAAGGGACGGGAGAAGAGCGAAACGCGTGCGCTCCATGGGTGCACCTTCACTGAGCTCGTCTCGAGCGCGACTGCCGACGGGCTCGCTTCGCGAGTGGACTTCTTATAAGCGCCAGGCCACCTCCGGTCCCGGGGTGGCTCGGATACAGGCCCGTTGCCCATGGCAACGCGTCCCGGGCCCGCGCTTGCCGGCACTAGCGCTGGCCTGGCGCCTAACACCATCTATCGTAGCAGAGACACATCACGCGTGAATTCAGAAAGCAGCGCGAGCTTGGTGGTGGTAATTTTGTTTTGCTCTGGCGATGACCTATGCATCGATGTATTTCGTTTCTTCCTCTTTTATGTTTTTTCGGTGTTTCATACCCCGCTTCTTGCTTGCCTGCTTCGTTGATACAGTTCGTCAAATCGAGAGCTTGACGGAAATTCATCTTGTCGGGCTGAAAGTTGAAACAAGAAAGAAGTGCACCGACCACATAAAATTTGAAAAGAAAATAGGGAAGAACGAAAGAAGTGCGGAAACATGTCTTCGTATTGAAGCCGAAATGCCCCACTTCACAAGTTACTTTATTGGTGTACTGTTTATATTTCATTTCCCTGCTGCCATTCACTACTCTCTAGCATAAATTGGAAATGAAATTCACTTCAGTTAGAGAATATTGGTTAGCCAACTCTCAAAAAAAAAAAAAACGCGTGTGATTTGTGGCGGAAAGCCTCCTTTTGAAATACGGATCCTGATTCTTCATAAGTTGTGGTATGCAAAAATGCACAACTCGATTTAACTTAATTCGAAACCACTGCTGTACAATAATTGCAATGGCGTTGCGTGGATTCGACATCGACCGTGGGGACCGCCTTTCAATGCGAATGAAAGGCAATAAACGCTCTTGTATTTAGATCCAGGTCATCGTCAGAGAACTTCGTGTGGTAAAACTATTCCGAAGTCTTCACTCTCAGCGTGCCTTAAAAACATTGCTGCTTGGACGCTTGCAGTTTCATAGTAACGACATTTGTCTGTGTATTGAGGCTTTGACTAAGGAAGTTTACATCATCAACAACAACAACAACAACAACAACAACAACAACAACAACAACAACAACAATAATAATAATAATAATAATAATAATAATAATAATAATAATAATAATAATAATAATAATAATGTTCATTTCTCGTCAATACGTTGCATGAAGGACAGCTGCAGGTTAAAGCTGCTCTCCGAAAGAGGCGGCTTGACAAGGCCCTACAGCCACCTTTTAACAATGTTTACGGCTTCCATCTTAATGCTAGAATTTTTGAATTACCGGCGACGGAAACGCCATGGAGTGTTGTCATTATAGACAGTTGTGGATATTTTCATTTCTCATAGCACTTGAGATAATTGGTTACTGAGTTAATAACATAATACTGCAAAGCACAAATTCGGAAGAAATCAAAGAAGAACACACCCAAATCATGCTACAATATATAAATTATTAACATTTCCTTTGAATGTTTGACGTTGTACATGAAATGTATTAGTTCCCTTCTTTGTGCGATTGGTGCAATCATGAAAATGAGCTTCGAAACGGAAATAAATTGTGCTATTGAGTAAGTGTACAGGTGAGGTAGGCGTTACTAGTTGGTCACTTATTGTGGTATTGTCTGTCTAAAAGTGCAACTTCATGTACTGTATATAAGTGACAAGTGACCTGGCTACAGCTAGAAAGGGGAGAAAATTTCGCACACCCCTTTTCGTCCATTGTGTCATTGTACAATAAACTCTCAGCGTACTTCTTTAGCTGAGGCAGTGCACAATCTCCAGCTCCTCCAATTCGTTTAGTTACTAACAATGCTTGTTTGCTTCAAACGCCTATCGTCGTTGTCTTGTTTTGTCATTCTGCTAAGCAATCGTATATGAAGGCGACGAAAGCATGGTTGAAAACGTGTGTGTGTGTGTGTGTGTGTGTGTGTGTGTGTGTGTGTGTGTGTGTGTGTGTGTGTGTGTGTGTGTGTGTGTGTTTGTGTGTGTGTGATGTCAAATCACTGTTCAGTGAGGCGTTTCCTCCCTCATTATTGTTCTGCCTTCGAAACTGGAGTAATATACTTAAGCAAAAAATCTTCGTAAAGTGCTATAAGATGTCTTGGTAGAGCACTTGAGAACCGTAGGACAAAAGTACTAGAAAGTCAGCGCGATAAACACCCCTGTTCTAAGTAACAAATGGTAAGACTGCTGCGCAAAGTATCGTCTACGGCAACTTATAGAAAAACCTCTCTCCGGGGTGCCATTGTTCTCGACTATGAGCGCGGGGCCTGCACCACATCGTCGACCTAGAGCCACTCAAACACACACACACACACACAAAACAAGAGCTGAAGCTGTAATCGCACCAGGGCTTCTACGCTCGAGGACTTGCCATGGAATTGCTTCCGCTAACAGGCCTTGGCTCCGCTCCAAAACAACCACCGAGGACAAATGTGTTCCACACTGTCGCCTGCGCTGTGTTGTAATTCACAAGGCTGGTGTAGCTTACAGCATGTGTGGCCCCGGTTCTTGTGCAATTGCTGTGTTGGCTTTTTTTCGCCTTTGCTCAACACTAAAGGAAAATGGTAACAAAAGTAAGGCATCAGTTTAATTCAGAATGCTCTTGTTGATTTTGCCACCTTATGTGAAACATAATCGAAAAAATTATGGGCACGGTTTGGCTTTTGGACTTAGCGCTGTTACCTATAAGTAAACCATTGCCGATGTTCGTCTTCGAGTTTAAATTATTCTTTCGTATTTTCGCCATAGTGGCTTACGAAACAATCATACAGGTTGCTATATCAACCATACGGCTTTTGCGAGCGCAGCCTAAATAATGTTGCCGATAAAAATAACAAAGGACACTAGGCGCTGTCAAAATCTGTGTTTTGCCAGCAAGTTGCCGCGTGAACATCAAGATTGGTAAAGTCGCCAGTGTTTTTTTTTTTACTTGTTTTGTGACATCAGACTTTTTCTCGAGGTTAAGATTCTGAGGTGTGCCATACTTTCTGATTGTCAAAAAGATGGTCAACTGTGACGAGGTAAATAGTGATACAGTCTTAAGTACATCAATATCTTCCATTTCCCATTTTCTCCACAAGAACAAATGTTTTTCAGATACCGTGTAAGTTTTGACAAAACTAAGCAGTGAAATAAAGGCCTGCAATCTGCAATTAACACACTTTTGTTTATAATCCTGCCTGAGGAATGCCATGTCAAATCTTGTATTTTTCGAAGTCTCATATAAACAGTGTGCTATATTTCTTTTTGGTAATGTTAGAATAATTAGTTTTTCTCCATGCCTCATCCCTGAGTAGTGACTAGCTATGTAGCATCATCAATCATACTGTCTTTTTATATTTTTCTGTTATTTTGGCTTTCCGAGTGGGCGCTCTCCGATAATTGAAATTAGATATTATTAACGTGACTTTCCTAACCAGGAGCTGCAGGGTTACACCTCTCTATTGATGTATCCGCCCTGCTGTGGCTGCAATGTCCTAACTACGGGAAAGTGACTAGGCTTAACTAGCTGACATCACGTTTGGTCTCGGCCCGTACTTTCGCGTATGGCATATGACATTGAGAAATGCGTGGACGTTGATCTATGATTATTCTAGGCAAACGCGTGCAGGGTGCTGACGTGACGTCGATGGTCACTTTCTGGGTCGGGAAGTGTAGTAGTTGTCAATGCCAACAACGGTTACTGGATTTAGCGATCACACCACGCTTTGTCATTGCCTTCTATAGGCATTAAAAATTAACATTGTATGACTAAGTTTTCTTTCCTGTTAAAATATTCACAAGAAACACGACATCTAAAACTATTCATTGATGTGCTGCCCTAAAATTTTGGCATTTACATTTAAACATCATTGTGGTTTTGTCATTTTATTCATACGACGATGCACTGCCCTGGTACTAAATAGCTTCACGCATTTATTTTGCTGTTAGTAATCCAAACATTAAAAAAAAGCCACATTATTTGGCATCTTCAGACGCTGCCCTAGCCAACCTAGTGGTGCAGTCGCCGCCACTCTGCTGTCCAGACACGCGATCAAAAAGCATTATGTGGACCGTATGAATGCGTTGTAATGGGCGAGAAAACAAGGAAGTAGATAGAAAAAGAAAGACAAACACGGAGAAAAAGCACAGACAAAGTAAGAGAAGGAAGGAAAAGAAAGAAAGAGCAAAAAAGTAGAGAGAAACAGATTTATCTAGAAGTAAAGCATATTATAGCCATATACAGTATAGTACAGTCAATGAAGCTGTACATGTGTTGTTGTACATGCAAGGAAGTTGCAAAAAAACTAAAAATGAGGAGTAGAGAGTTGGGAAGGGAAATGGCATAACCATGGGTTATGCAGAATCGCAAAAGCATGGGAAAAGACAACAAGGGTTAAGAGTTGTAATATGAGGGTGAGGTAGAAGGAATGTAGGAGGCGAAGGGCCACTAGTTCCGATGTTTGTTCCAATGTTTCCACAGTCTTGCGTAGCTGTGCACCAGCAGTGCGTAGCTGCCCCATTTTTATTTTTTTTTTCAACGCAGACTGCTGTACTGTGTAAACAACTCGATTGGTGAAGCAACACTCGTAGCTGTACAGTAATATTGACACACTAAATTTTAATAAACGGCATTTACATAAAACATGCGCCAGTTTTATATTAATCAATGTGCTATGGTGTATTCCGCTATATTTAGAGTCTTGTATGATCCTACATCCGACAATACATCACCAAAGGCTTCAGATTTTGAACCCGGCAAATGGCTCTTTTTTGTGCTGATTCAAGATTTGAGGATAGAAAATTCGGCAGGTTCCACGCACCCTGTGAATGAATGGTATTCGCAGCATGCCTGAAGAATTTTGCTATGTGGCACTTCTTAAATGATTTTAACGTCATCATGCAGGTGGATGAGTGTAGTACTCAGTAATTTCTAGTTTAATTTTATGCACATTACCGTATCTTGAAAACACGCAAATGCCAAAACTGGTTGTTCACGGCTGTGTAACGACGCCACCATTAGCATGCACCCTACCAGCACCACCAGTAGTAGGCTAGAATATCGCTCTTGTATTAGTACGCGGTGTTTGTTGCACGAAACGCAATGCTGACAACGAACGCGACAGGATTTTCCCGTTATTTATGTCGTGACCAAACATACATGTTTCTCACACTTACCCTCTTATGCCTATCTTCGTCTACGCCAAGCCAGAGAGGCGATAACGAGGGCACCCAGACGTAGGTCGCTAGATATGTAAATAAATACGTAGATAAAAACATTCAAAGTACCAGCAGTCGTTAAGAGATTATTCGCATTTGAAACCCCAGAGAGAATTCCTGACTGCGTGTGTGCGATTGTGGCATGCATATTGCGCTGAGCGCATAGAGGAGCCATTCCACGAAGTGACTACATGTTATACAATTTGATTTGTCTGCCTCTCTCCGAGCGATGCCACGTGCGTCTCTCCTTACGTGTTTATTACAAGGTAGACATCGTAGTTTCTTTGAATCTGTTGATTCTGTGCACACGTGTGTACGACGGTGCTTGCGAGGTATGCAAACTCAAGTCTTACTTTTTTTTTGTCTACGCTTTTGCGAACGAGCACGTGTACGTTTAGCCTTCAACCCTCAACTGATCATGTATTCTTGTGGTTTGTTTTAAAGCAAAGCATGAGTAGACGATTGGTGGCACCAACAACTTTTTTTCGGCTGGCATGCCAAGGTTACGACGCACGTTTCGCAGCGTAATGCTTTTGTTGCTATACGTCACATCAACAACTCGTACAATGACGCTAGCTTTTTTTTTCTTCCCGATGACAATGGGAAGAACACCTATCGCGCATCTCACTTACAAAACGAAATCGAAAGGTAGGTATGACTGTGTTATAAGGCTGCCAAAAAGGCGAGAAAGTTTCCTTTCATTTCGGAGCACTCCTCAAAATAGCAGGAGAACAATGCTGTCTTGGTATATGCACTAGCATGTTGAAGTGAAAAATGTGTTTACAACAAAAGGTGACCCCGGCGCTGCGCGTGGTGTTGCGTAAGAGGGTAGTTTATACAATGCCGCACCACTGTCTTTGCAGCAAACTACGTAAACATGTTTTGATTTGTATTTATTTATTATTTTATCGCGTACACCCATGTTTTGTAGTGTTTGGGTTATGAACGCTAGTGCTGTCGTCCCTCATGCGAACCATATGTATCTCAGAGCATAATATGGTGTATTCTTGGAAGGGATTCACTTTATTTTGGACTTCGAGAAAACTACGTTGAGGTGACAATGATGATCTCTTGGCACTGTGGGATTCAAACCACGATTGGCTAATTTAATCAGAGAGTAGCGCTTTCTCTATCACTATGATTATTTTGCGACTGCGATTGACCGGCTTTGGTTTTCTTCAAGGTTGAAGACTATTTGCAAAATGTTTCTTTTCACGTCAAGAATATTGACATGAAATTTATTTTCTCTGCATTAGGTTCCTTTGAAATACACAAAATAGTACATGTCCAACGGAAATCTTGGCCTCAGGAAATATTGGAACCGATCAATTGCTCTAAACCACCGTGAATGCCATAGGTAGGTGGTCATTCTGCAAACTTTATGAGTCGTCAGGATTCCTATGAAGCAGGTGTGTTTTAGTTTAATTTACTAATTGGGTGTAATTATAGTAATGTACCCCAATATAGTCTACCACTTAATGGTGTAGCTTACTTATGCGCAATCGCGGAGTTCTTGTGCTAGAGAGCATGAAAAGTGACTAGTCTGCTTCCCAAAATATACGCGATGAACAGTTTTTTTTTTTGGAAAGCGTTTCCGAATTACTATTCTTGCCTCTGACAGAAAACAACTGGTGTCAGAAAATGAGAGAAATATGCCACGTGAATCTATTGTTTTGAAGCTTAGAGAAATTAGATCATGTTGGTAAGAAAAACAAACATAAATAGCAGCATATGCTCCATTCTTACCGCTCTACTGTTACTGTGTGTGAACCTATGCTGTTTTTTTTTTGTATACGGCCATTGTTCACTTTAAACTTGATCCAAAGTGATGGGCGTAAAAAATGAGGCATCTTGTCAGCTTCTTGAGCTTCTCTTTGCAGGCTTGTAGCCAGGAGTTCTTTTTTTTAAAGATAGAGGGGGGAGGGGTGGGGGAGACTTGTGAAAGAGCTTCGAAATTGCTTATTTTCATTGTTCGTTTCTCTATCCTCTCTATCCACCTCTCTCTATCTAAATTTTTAGAAGAGGGGGGGGGGGGTCTGTAGGGCATTTTTTCTTGGCTCCGGGCTTGCCTCTGAATTTGCCGATGGTTAGTTGGAGCCTCAGTATCTGGCTCCTCAGGTCTGCTTCTATTCTACCTCATTTGGCCCTTTCTTTCGTGAGTAAATTATACACCCCACGGCTGTTGACCTCGACACCTGTCGCATGTGGCAGCCTGCTGATTCTTGTACACACATTGATTTTGGAAACTGTACAGGATAATAGTCGGTTGTTTCGCTCGTAGCACAAGTGGTGTTCATGAAATCTGACTTTTGAGCTTCAAGACATAATGGCAGCAATCATGAGGTCTCCTTGATACGGGTTTATGCATTCGTTCACTGTTCAATACAGCACGGTTACATTTAGTGATGCTTTCAATTCTTTATTCAATTGTTTCCTGGGGCTTGAAGCACGAAGGGTAGTGTGCAAGGACTTATGGTACCGCATCCTTCTTGTGCCAGCACTTCTTACGTTCTTTTTTTTGTTCTTGTCGGTAATAGTAGCTACATATTCTGGTTTACTAGTTTGAAGATGTACCGCCACCACCACCGCCGCCACGACCACAGAGACCTCCCCCGCCCCCGCCACCAGGTGGGGTACGTCCAGAGGTACCGGAAGACACTGTGGCGCTACAGAGAACATCCGGCTCTGACTGGCCCACTTTACCGCGGGTACACGTGTCTACAGAACCGCAATATCGACAGTCGACAACGAATATGCCCCCAGCCAGCAGTCTGTCCGCCCAAGAGGTACAAGTCTTTTCTGTACTGAGGTCGTTCATGAGTGTTATTCGCACTCTATTGGATAGTCTACAGATCCCTGCCGCTAAATGCGCGCTGCAAATCTTGGACACACTAGAACCAGTTCTTGCCGGACTTCAGTAACAAGATGGCGCACCATAGACCACATCAGCCTTTCCGCGAAAAAGTCAAGCGTGCTTCCATAATTCAGTGGAACGCAAGAGGTCTACAGTCAAGAATGCCTGAGTTCCGACAATTCATTTTCGAAAATAAGTTTCCCATCATCATCATTTGTGAACTGCATTTTTCAAAAATACCTCGTCTGTCGGGCTATGAATCGTTCGTTTCTTCAACGTGCATTGAGCGAAGTCAAGTTGCTGTGTACATCCGTAAAGAACTCACTTACGTTCTCCAAAGAGTAGATTCTCACAATGGAAATCACTACGTGTGTCTATATGTTAAAAAGAAAAAGTTGTCGTTTACACTGATAGGCGCATATATAGCACCATCAGGTCGACTAGATCAACAAATCTTGAATGGTATATTTGCAACGACTCCAGCGCCTTGGATATTGATGGGTGACTTCAACGCCCATCATCCATTGTGGGGAAGCATCAGGACAAATCGAAAAGGCACGGACCTAGTTGATCTCGCATCAGAGCACGGGCTTCAGGTGCTGAACGACGGCAGCCCTACTTATCTCCGAGGAGTAACTTACAGCAGTTGCCTGGACTTGACATTAGTGTCGCATAGCATTGTCACGAAAGTCCAATGGTTCACAGATATTGAAACACGTGGCAGCGACCATATCCCCACGTACGTGACAGTCAGAGGTTTGGACGATTCTCCTTCCCCTGGACATTCAAGACTTATTGACTGGGAAGAGTTTCAGATATCAGTGGAGAGCAAGTGCATGCACGGACCACCGGAATCCATTTAAGAAGTGATTAGTTGTGCAATGGAGACTTCCACGAAGATATGTTCGAAAGAATCGAGACGCACGGCACTCGACCAAGAGTTGGAACAACTTAGAGCGGTCCGCCGACGTGCCGAAAGACGATACAGACGCACGAAATCTATCTCTGACCTCAGAGAATCCAGACGCATTCAGAAAAAAATCCAGTGTCGAATGCACAAACTTCATGAACAACGGTGGAAGAATTTTTGTGACTCGCTAGACCCTCGAAAGCTCTTGTCTCCCGTATGGAGGACTCTTCGAGGTATTCACTCGCATCCGCAACAGCGTCACCCCTTCGCCGCTCTGGCGCTACATCAACGTCGCTCACTGCTTGATGTTTCTGGGGAATTTTGTGCAAAGATCGCCGGCGACATCTCTATACCAATCGATCTAATGCCACAGGATGTTCCAGTCGCACGAGATCAGCAAATGGAGGTTGTGTTCACCATGGAAGAACTTCATGCGGCATTGAACACATGCAGACGCTCATCGTCCCCAGGTCCGGATGGAGTGACCTATACTGCCCTACGTCACCTAGGCCCGAAGGCACAGCGCTGTCTCCTGGACATTTTCAATAAGTCTTGGCATGATGGAATGGTGCCTGATGAGTGGAAGTGTAGTCGCCTGGTGCCTTTGCTGAATCCCGGAAAGTCTCCAATCGATTTGGCATCATACCGGCCTATAGCACTAGCAAGCTGCGTTGGCAAGGTCATGGAGAGGATGCTGCTTACACGCATGGAATGGTACCTGGAACATTATAACATCTATCCTGATGCTATGGCTGGTTTTCGACGAGTTCGGTCCTCAGTTGATAGCGTTATTGACTTAGTGACCTCTGTTCAGCATCAGAAAGCTCAGAAGCGGCTGTCGGTAGCTCTGTTATTAGACGTGAAGGGTGCCTATGACAACGTGACCCACGAGGCTGTTCTCAATGCTCTTGAAGCAGCTGAACTTGGAGGTCGTGTCTTTCGATGGGTAAGAAGCTACCTCACAAAGAGATCTATGTTCGTTTTAACTGAAGATGGGTCTACGAATAAGTATTTCACAAGTCGTGGGGTGCCACAAGGCGGTGTTTTGAGTCCTACACTTTTCAACCTGGTTCTCGTGGGGCTCACTGAAATGCTGCCACAGACGGCTTATGTATCTCTCTAGGCTGACGATATCTGCATTTGGGCGTCTGGCGTGACACGACCTCAAGTGCGCGCAAGAATACAGAAAGCGGCAACAATGACATCGACATACCTTCGCCAGCAAGGTTTGACTATTGCCACAGAAAAATGCGCAGCGGTGGCGTTTACACGCAAACCGATGTCTTTCTACTCATTGTGCATCGATGGCAGATCAATCTCATATAAAAGCACTCATAGATTCTTAGGCGTCATCGTAGATCGTGACCTAACCTGGAGCCCGCATGTCACATACCTGAAAAAAAAAAGCTCATTGGCATTGAGAATGTATTCAAGTTCGTCGCCGGAAAATCAAGGGGCCCATCCGTGCACTCCATGTTGCAGCTTTATACAGCCCTCTTTCTCGGAACTCTCCGGTACAGCCTTCCGGTCCTGTCCAACACGTGCAAGACTAACATCCGTGCACTGCAAAGCGTACAAGCCCAAGCACTTCGGACATGCCTTGGCCTTCCAAGATGCTCATCGACAGTGTCAACTATTGTTATTGCACAAGAACAACCGGTCACAACGCACATCATTGTCGAGACGCTGAGAGCGCACATTCGGCATTTATCACGGCTACCGTCACATCATTTAGCGTGTTTGACAGCTCGGAGGCCCCATTCTTCGTACTGCGGTATCGTGACAGAACATCAGGACATACTACCGCCCGGCTTCAAACTTGCCATGCATCCAGCAACTGCGCCATGGAGTCTTCGTCAACCTGACGTGCGCTTATCAGTTCCTGGAATCTTTAAAAAGGCACGCATGTCAACGCTAGCCCTGAAGCAACTGACTTTGCGTCTGTTGGACGACAGGTACTTCGACCGCATACATGTTTACACCGATGGCTCCACTAATTCCAACAGCTCCACAGGAGCAGTGGTTGTTCCATCTGAAAATGTGTTGCTTCAGTACAAGTTTTCTCACACCACGACGTCGACAGTAGCAGAGCTCGCAGCACTTCAAGGTGCAGTAAAGTGCATTCTTCACCAGGAACCTAACCAATGGGCCATCTTTTGCGACTCCAGGTCAGCCTTACAGTCACTACGGTTTGTTCTGCAGCACGGGCTACATGAACAATCAGTATATCAGATAAGGCACGACTACCACGAAGCGCTCGCGGAAGGTCACGATATTGTATTTCAGTGGTTGCCGAGTCATTGCGGAATCATTGGCAATGACCGCGCAGATGAAGCTCTCGATCGGCTCATGACCAAGACCAGCGCACGCCCATACCACTCTTGAGAACGGACGCTGCAAGGCTACTACAATCCTTGCTCGCCGTATATCTCTCCTACAATGGAATACGCAGGGTTTCTCCAACACGCACCTGTATTCGATCGACCCAAACTTGCAACTTCGTTTGCCATCCGGGTTCCCACGATGCGCTGAAACTTTACTGTGCCGCATGAGGTTGGGCGTGGCATTTACGAATTCGTACTCTCGTCTCCTTGGAATGGCGAGCACTTCGGCATGCAACAGCTGCGCCTGCGAGGAAACGCTTGAGCACATTCTATGTCATTGCCCAGCATACCAGACCAAACGACGTATTATGGAAGCCAAGCTCTGTCAGCTGGATTCACGGCCGCTTACAGAAGAGAAGATCCTGGGACCTTGGCCGACGGCTTCCCATACGCGCAATGCCACGAAAGCCCCCTTGTACTTTTTAAGGAACACCAAACTTCCCGACCGCTTGTGAAAGAACTGTGCGAGGCCGTGCTGTGTAGTTTGGAGCTGACTATTTATGCTTCTCTTTCTTACTCCTCTTCTTTTCTGTCTCTTTTCGTTCTATTATTCCCTTTTTTCCCCACTCCAAGTGTAGGGTAGCCAACCGAGCCAAGCTTGGTTAACCTCCCTGCCTTTCCTCTCTAGTTATCTCTCTCTCTCTCTCTCTTGAAGATGTATTAGAAGAACACTCATCTCGCCTATTCAGGGCAAGCTGCCCTTTCTGTGCATCATCAGCCCGCGGAATTTCATGGTACGACAGCTAAACAAAAATTTAGGGCAAAAGTCTCAGATCCCTTGTCAAAAGCGAAAATTGACTGTTGGCATTGAGCGAGTCAGACAAAAATAAACATGGCGTATTCCACCGTCATAGCAATAGGTATAACACGAAAGTAGAACGTGTCTTCACAGAAGTAGTGTTCATTCTGAAGGGATATATGGGATCGTGTACAATGCCATTTGGTGTCCGGCTGCAAGGGCGCCCTTTGCCATGGATGCACCTGTGTCAACGCCTAGTGTGGCAAGTTTGTTCATAAAGCCTGCTCGTTGCGTGTCATGCATCTTTTTCGTTAGCATAGTCAGCACCCAGAGCTTGGTGTCGTGGTCCGAGAGACCTTAGGCTCGATTTTCAGTGTCGAAACTCTTTCGTTAGTTTTTCTTTTCTTTCGTTAGCCTTCATGCTAACAACGGCATATCTGTGATGTAAATACGTCACTGAAGACTCGGCGGGTCCTGGTATAAAGCACTTTCTGCTGACTCAAATATCGCAAGTTTGATCCCGGTTGCGGCGGTTGCACTTTGATGTAGGCGAAATGGTAGATGCCCGTGTACCATGCGGTGTCTGTGCTCGTTAAAGAACACCAGATCATAAAACGTTTCATAGCCCTCCACTGCGGCGTGTCTCATAAGCATATACTGGTTTAGCGACATAAAACCCTAGAGTTCCTATTAAAATACAAAGTTTTCGCATCAAAAATTATCACTTGGCGACGTCACTATATGGTGCCGTTACGACATTACATGCCGCAAAATTTTCAGACATCATCGCGAGGACACCATGAGTTTGCATAACATGACGCCATACGATCATGCTATCACATTGCATGTTTGCCTAGCCGCAGATATGGCCATCACACAGGCAACGCATAACCAGCTGAAGTGCTGAAAGCCTGCAGTGCATCCGACTCTCGCAACACTGAGGAAACCACGTTAGACATAACGTACGAAGTCATGGGATGTTCAATATATAGTGAATAGAAAGAAAAAAATATTGCTCTTGCCATCCAGTCGTCTTATGTGAATACACAAAATAACCTGTCAGTTTTTTTTCTTTTTCCTTGTAAAGGGACATTAAGAAGAGACAATCGTTTTCTTTTATTCTTCAATTTTTACAGTAGACCAGAACAATACGACAATACGACATGGTTGTAGAAGACTGAAGTATAATATAAAAATCGAATAGGGTGAAATTCGAATGCCAGCACGATCAGACAGACTGCATGGCGAGTACGTACCAATAAAAGTACGAATGCATTTAAACTCGGATGCGAACCTGATTTATCAGCTTTGTAATATGCGCGACCATTGAGCGCATGCTTCCCGTACCCTTGCGGTTTTTTCATGTGTACACCTCTTCCGCTACAAGGTGGGGACATTACAGTTGTAGGTACACTCTCAGTTCAATTGTTCCCCTTTGCTGATATTTTCTGGCATGCAGAGATAAAACATCATCAGTAAGATGCGCCAAAACTTGCTTCAGTTTGACCCTTTAATGGTAAGACTTTCACATATGTGCATTGTTATCAACCGATAGGTTAGTTGCTTATTTTTATAATGTTAGTGAACGGGCGGAATTTTATAGCAAAAGCTACCACCTGCACATGGGTGGATGTTCGGAGGCTGCGAGCAGCCCCTTTATAATGGGGTGTGTCATGTGTGCTACCAGGCCCAACAACAACAACACAAAGACTTTTTTTATGGCGGCCTATTGTGTTGATTACTGCAACTAAATTGAACTTGCTAAAGAAGAAAAAAAACGTATATGCACCGCCCAGTACTCCGGCCCTTACTTCAGAAGGTCTTCATTTTGCCCATTATTTATTTTTAGGAGCGAAGCTCTTGAAAGCGACACTAAAGGCAACTATTATGTCGACGTTGATTGTTGAAATGGTGGTTTAGAAACCTCGCAGTGTTACTTTTGTGCCAAGAAAGGGCCTACTTTGAAATGAAATCACGTTTTAGTGGTCTGCATCCTCTTAGCGCACTTCAATTTACTTGCCTCAAGAAGCGGACTGACCGGTCCGTCTCACGTCACTGATGCCATGTACAACGTTGCCCGGCTTTACTGTGCTACTAGCAGCAGACTGAAAGCAGCGGGAGCCACAGCAGCAACGACAGGCATTAATCAATTTTTCGCCATTGGCTTCGAGATTGCAGACGCTTTTGTTTTAACTACGCCCCGCTACCTGATACCACCTGTCCCATGTAACCATGCGAAAATTTAATTTTGGAACCACTCGCGCCAATCACCGTAGTAACGTCCAGCGATTCCTATTTCCATGAATCAAACAGAAAGGAACAAGCAGCTTTTTATTGCGTCTTTTAATGCACCAAACGTTCGTTATTTAGCGCAGTTATATCGATTACTAGTTATTAATTGTAGGCGGTCAGTCTCATATCGGGATCATTTTGATAATGTCCTACTGCAGCGCTTGTGTTCCTGTGCATTTACTTTAATTTCTCGGTGAGTAAAGCACTGTTGTTGATAATATTGTCGCTTTAGATGTTGTCATACATTTAACTTTCACTCTGACGTAAATTGTTATTTGACTTTAGTGTCCCTTTAAGGTGTGGGCTCAGCGTCCCGTTGTAATCGTATGTAACCACCTGTTGTTCATTCTTGAACCGGCCGTAGAGGGCGGTACTTGAACATATAACGAAATGCATATACGCTGAAAAATGCCATTGGCACGATACTAGAGGGCGTTACTTGTAATATGATAAATAATAAATATCACAGCATATCCATTGAGTGAATGATGATGAGTGGAGCGAAGCGTCCATCAGTCCGTCCGTGCTTCCGTCCGTCTATGCGTGCGTCCATCTATTCATCTGTGCGTTCATCTATTCGTGCATTCGTTCACGCGTCCGCCCCTCCGTCCGTGCGTTCATACCTGCATTCTCTGTCTGTTCGTCCATCCGTCCATGCGTCCACCCATGCGTGCGTCCACCCGTCTATCTGCGCGTCCGTCTGATCGTACATTCGTCCATGTGTCCATCCGTGCATCCATCCGTTCGTCCATCCGTGCGTCCTTCCGTCCGTGCTTCCGTCCCTGTGTTTGTCCATGCATCCATTCATCCCTCCGTGCGTTAAACAGACAGACAGACAGACGACCAACGGACGCGGCCAGCGGATGATTCACGGTTTGCCGATAAAAATTGATACGCGCAAGGCGGCAGTGACTGGCGCTCGACGACGGAACCCTGATGTGCCATCGCGCGAAAAAATAGGAGTGACGTCATTCTAAGGCGTAGGCAATCGCTTGTTCGTCCGTGGCACCATACGCTAGGAGGAGCGTACGGTGCCACCACCAAACTAAAAGCCGTTCTGGCGCGCGCGCGCGTGTTCAGAAGGTCGGCTGCAAAGCGGCGTGCAAGGCGCCGGCGGCTCGCGCTCGAAAAACTCCCAAGCATTTCCCCGAGGGTGAACATGGTTAAGTGCGAATACACGGGGTGATGCTATGAGGGGTATTTTTTAATTCGCACTATTATATTTATTAATCACACTATGGTGCATTTATGGTGTAATGGTTCCTAGGAATCGCAATTTGATCACATGGGGGAGTTTACGTTAACTCACTGGCGAATGCCAACGGATTTTAACTTTACTCCCCCTCATGACCCGCTCGCGACGGGAGACTGAGAGAGAAGGCGGGCGCGCGAGAGAGAGGGGTGCGCGCGCAGCTGCAGCGAGCGAGGAGAGCGGAGGAGCGAGCGAAGGGGGAGGGGGTATAAGGCGCGTTACTGACACCGATATCAGCGTCGCGTCCGTGGCTTATTCGGTAGAGCGTCGCGCTGCGGCCCGCCAAGTCCTCTTTCTTTTAAAGATAGAGAGAAGACTGCGGACGCCGCCGACGGCGGTGGATGGTTTGGGGTCGCTTATAATGTGTATTCACACTTAAAAGGAATCCCCATGTGCGAGCGTGCGAGGCAGACGCGCACCGTGAAGCTGTGCGGCGGCGCCGACAAGATCCCGGCGTACGAAAGCGGGAGGCTGAAGTGGTGCGGCAGCGGCGTGCGGACCTAGTTTCGCCCCATTCTCCATCATTGACCCCGTAGATATGCTGTCATTTTTTGTTCGATCTAGCTTTGCCCCACCAAAGTTCTGAACGCGCCTTACTTATTTCTATAGTGGGCGTGTTCAGTTTTCGACTGTTGTCTCTAAAGCCAAGGCTTGATGTAAGCTCGTGCCCAGAAATACACTTGGGTGGACATCTGCACATTCAATAAGAACATGCTCCGTTGTTATCATAGCCCCACAGCAAGGACATTGTTCATCTTCATTTCTGAACTTCGCGTGATGAACTATGCGTTCTACTCGCGCAGCACCACCACACGGCAGCGATGAATGCCGGCGGAGAGCACGCACGACGGCCGGAGAAAAGCGTTTGGCCAGGCATTAGAGAAACAGAGGAGGTTGTGGTTCAACTTGCCCTTATCGTTGATGTCGCTCTGCTTCGAAATTTTCCCGTCAATAAATAGGATGTAGAAGAAAGATGCTTTTTTTTTTGTTAGCCTGCCTATTTTTGCATCACTTTACTCCAAGTATACTTTTGAAAACGTGTTCTGCGTCAATCAATCATTGTTTTCAAGGTGCCACAGTCGTATCACAAGGCACATTTCAATTTCGGTGTTCTTTTTAATATTGAGAGCACAATTGAGGTCAGTGGCTTCAGCAGTCCTTCTGGAATACTTGTTCTTTCTAAGACAAGAAAACGCATTCGTTACTCAAGGAAAGGTTCGCGGCGTGGAGGCGTTTGCCTTGAAAAGTCGAAAAACCAAAGTCACACGCCTACAAGGAGAATAGTGGAAAGCGATACGTATGGAAAGTTGCGCATGTTTGCTACATGCATTGTACCAAAACAAGAGGGCTCATCACCGAGGGAACCGTATCATGAGAAAGCTCGATGTGAGGCGAAGTTGCAAAGAAAGGCAAGAAGATTGATGGCGTATAGAATGCCAGAATGTTTGTAGATCGTCCTAGTTCTCAGTTTTCTTGACGCATACGAAAACGTGAGGGCTTTCTTCGAGGCTTATCTGGGTCAAGGAAAGAAAAGTTCCACCTCGTATGCGTAGTTACTGTTTGCCGGAGCTCCTCACGTCATTTTTCCTGTAAACGTTCATGGCAGGTTGCTGTCAGTTGGCGATACACGCACAGCGAGATTGCCAACATGTTTTGTCAAGTTCACTGGTAAAGTACGCGTGAAATGTACGAGAGGAATGGGAAGCAGTAAAGCGTGGCTTGTTGGAGGCAGTTAAGCTCTGGATCCTCAGAAAGCACCCATTTTATGCCGTTCCATTTCAGGCAAACCAATTTATCTCGGACTAATTCAGCAGTCTAAGTTCCTGTTGTTGGTGGTAGTCGTAATATCTTTATCGCTTTCTCCCCTCTTCCTATCCTTGACTACTCAAACCGGTGATAGCACGAAAATACTGAAGTTTTTCATGGACACCAGAATATTTATGAATAATGAGTAAATCATGGTAGGAGGGAAATAAAAGTAGGAAGAAATGAAATAGAATGTTAGGATAAAGAACCTGACACCCCACTCGTTAATAGGCAAGCAGTGATTGTGAATTATGATTCAGCGCTCACTAAAGCATGAGCATCAGAGGCATTAAATTGTTATATGGCCTACTTTGAAGAAACAAATACTGTGGGTATTGTACGACAATGAGTGAACGATGTGCAACCTGAGTGGCAATTAAGGTACAAATTAGCACTATTTCAGTGCATGCCGCGCATATCTGTTACGTATCTTCCAGAAAAACACGACAAATGGTATAGTGAAACGGAAACGATTGAAGCAAAAATTTAGAAGTGCGAGAGGTTGTTTAATGCACTTTAGGAACAAACGGCATTCAACAATTTACATTATTCGATTGGTTCCCAGTAGCAGCAAAACTAGAATGAAATTTATGTGCTCTATCAGACTAAATATAGTCATTAAAATTTAGTTCACGACACGAACCAAATGATTCATTGTTAGTTTTTTTAAACCAATAGGTAAAAATATTCAGTTTACACGTCGTAGGCGGAATTCGTGTGAACGAGGGGAATTACATTGGCGTTTTTTTTCTTGTAGTATGCGTACCAAATAAAGAGAATGGCTTTCTAAAGTCATCTTGATTCAGCTTCCTGTTAACCACTTTAGGCTTTTGTTGTGTAACGAACGTTTTTTGCATGCCAGCAGCTCATTGATGGAGACGATAAACAGAAGTCTTTAATGATGACTGATGAGAACATAGACTGGTTCATCACCTCACTCACTACTCCAAGTGTCGGGTGGTGACCAGGGTATATACAATGATCACGTGTCTAAGGAACGCAAACAAATATAGCAAATTGGACCCACATTGCATGTCTATAGTTTGTATGCAGTGAGCATGAGTTTATGTCACATGCATTAAAGTGTAGCACAGAAAAAGAAAAGAATTTTTCTTGAACATGAACATGGCTATATACGAATAAATTTACAAAAAAAATTGCCCACAATAATCGCTTCAACAAAGCAACCACTTGCAGCAGCTAAAAGCAGTCAGCACAACCATAAATCAAGGACGTGAAAGAATTGAATCTCAGGAGAACGGTTTATAATTTATTTTACTGGGTGTTCTTGAGAACCAGAAAAAAAAAGGTTGCCCAATCTAATACGGCGTTTTCGCGCCCTTCACCAGTGCTCCGTGACGCACTGATTTGTGGGCAGTTGAAATTCCAGTGCGTCGCTCGAGTTCAAATCAGGACATGACCTCGAACAGTGAAGCCCGAAAGAATTCTGCGGGGCAGCATGAGGAGTACAGGCTAATATAACGTACACTATCGTCACCAGGCGGCAAGCCTTGTCACACGTCAATCAACGCAACCGGGTCACTGGGGCGTTGGTAAAACTGCGGTATCCAGTTTCGTGATAGCGAGCAAGCAAGCTGCCTTTAGAGAGCGGCGTGCCTATAAATTAGAGAATCATCCGATGCGGGTCACACGTCTTTGTCTCGCCCGATAGCGCCCTCCTTTTCGGCGCTTGATTCACGACGCTGGGAAACAACGCCGCAAGGATCACGTTACTGTATACCCACGTTGCCTCTGGTAAGTGAGCGACAACGCGACCAAGGTCTTGAGGAAACAGTCTTAATAAACTGCAAGTGTGAAAACAAAAATGACGCGTAATGTATCAGAACACTTCGGCTATCCCGGCTGTCCCCGACACTGATTCGCGGCCGCCTCCGGTTTTAATTTCGGACGGTGCGTGAGACGCCGCGATGCATGGCCGCACTGGTGAACGGATAACGTGCGTCGAATATCGTTTATTGCGAGTCACGCGCGCTGCGAGAACGACGTGCTGTTTCTCAGCAGGAGGGCCACCATGGCGATCAACTGGGGACCTCCGCGGAAGCTTTCCGTTCACCCTGAAGCGCCCGAACACGTAGCCTCGCACACTGAGAAAGCGTCTTTGGCGAGAACGTGCCAATATAGCGTCGCGTACGCTGACACACAGTAGCTGTCTTCGCCTGCTCGGAGATCTGGGGTGCCCACCTACAGAAGAAAACAAAATGCGTTTAACTACATGGGGATTTTGACGTTCGCACGCGAGGGCTGAGGAAGTGTACTATTGTATATTGTATTTGTTGGGTTTAACGTCCCAAAACCATCATATGACTATGAAAGACGCCGTAGTGGAGGGCTCCGGAAATTTCGACCACCTGGGGTTCTTTAACGTGCGCCCAAATCTGAGCACATGGGCCTGTAACATTTCCGCCTCCATCGGAAATGCAGCCGCCGCAGCCGGGATTCGATCCCGCGACCTGCGCGTCAGCAGCAGAGTACCTTAGCCACTAGACCACCACAGCGGTGTCTGAGGAAGTGTACTAACCATGAATAAATATGAATATATTGAGTGAATTGTTGTGCAAGCCCGTAGGCGACGCTATGCTGCTTTTTAGTCCGCTTCGGTTTTTCGAAATGTCCAAGTGTAATAACAACTCACAGCTTAGCGGCAAGGTTGATGCAAAGACTGCGATAGGAGCAAATTGTAATGTTATGCAGTGTGAGGTTGGCAGGTAAGTCTTTTGGATGCAATCGCACGTAATTCTACGAAACGCAGGTGTAGGAGATACAGCCACTCCTGGTACAATTGCTCCATCCACAGTCTCTGCTTTCAGAGCGCAGCACGTAGAAGGGTATACGAGCCGGACATTGAGGGCTGTAGAGATAGCAGGTGCACCATTGCTCACGACCGCACCCTTAGATTCATTGTTGCACGGCCAACACACCTCCCCACTCTTCGTGGCTTGCCATTCTTACTAAAGAAGGCTGGGGCGTTTCTTGTCTGCTACGACGGCAGACCTACCCAGTGGGGTGATGTTATCGTATATGCGCTTGCCGAGCGACTGGGATCAGCCGGCTAGTTTGATATCTGCTTGAGCCGCGTTCCGTCACCCCCACTCACACGCTTTTACCCACGCTGGAATATTTGATGCTGGGGAATGCTACCAGTATGGATGTTTTACGCGACATGACAGTGAAGGCGTTGGCAAAAGCCCTGTAGGGGCATTCATACATTTGCTATCACGTTCCTGATATCTGAAAATTCTCACGCCAAAGCTACGATAATGTTATGAGGCACGTCTTAATGGAGGGCTCGGGAAATGTTTCTACCTGGTGTTCTTAAATGTGCACTGACTTTACAGAATGCATGACCCCCTACCATATTACCTCCACAGAAATTATTTTGCGACAGCTGGGATCGAACCCACTGTTTTCGGGTGAGTAGGCGAGTACCATAATATTGTACCACCAAGGTGACAACGTGACAGTGTGTACGCACTACTTGGGCAGTATGGCGATTAGGTGAACGCTTAATTTTTGAGTGCTGCCCTTAGGCGCCCTTTGCTGCAATGTATGGTGTTTCCATCCTCAGCGTGACAATTACAGCGAACGAGAACGAAAGAGAGCGAACACGGAGCACAGTGATCCACTCTATAAGCACCTGTAATGCCCCGTACCAGCTCGAGCGTCTTGTGACAGCGCTATGATTCCTGCCTTTCGCGCGCGGGATTGAGAAAGTGCGTTGACCGGCGAGGCTTACAAGGAAATGACCACGAGCGTTAGTCGAAAGACACTGTGTATGCAATGCTGTGGCCTATGTGAAAATTGAATCTATATTTATGGGCACACGTTCACCCACAAT
This sequence comes from Rhipicephalus microplus, assembly GCF_043290135.1. NCBI lineage: Eukaryota > Metazoa > Arthropoda > Arachnida > Ixodida > Ixodidae > Rhipicephalus > Rhipicephalus microplus. Next base: position 59,332,827 of record NC_134702.1, read on the forward strand.
AAACAAGACTTAGAAAGAAGGTCTTAAGAGCTCCTTCTCGAGTTGGGTGACGAGCACATCGTCGTAACCTGCAGAACGGAAGAGGACGAAAGAGAGTGAACGTGGAGTTCAGCCATAAATGAAAGAAGGCGAAAACGAGGATAGACAGCACGACCAGAAGAAAATGAAATTGGTGAGGCATCAGGTTTGACGGCGACCACCCGCGGCACCACAGTAGTGCCCACCCTCGCGCAGTTGTCAATGACGTCATGATTAGGGTATGCGGCGAGGGCATCCACCGAAAACATATATGAAAACAAAGCGCTGCATGAGCGAAGGGCTTTTTTCAGGCGGCCGTTATGAATGGCGCCGACGCGCTGTCTTCACCGGCCTCCTGGTTAGTGAGACAGTCTCCCCTCAACTTATCGCAAAATCAAAACGCTTAAACAGCTGTGGTGGGTGGGGTGCATATCCGGTAACGTCTTGAAATTTAGTTCCCAGTGAAATATTCTAGAGCAGTGTATGTTTCACATACGCAGAGATAAAATAGACTCTATACGTTTATTTTTCGTTTACAATTGCAAATTATTAGGTGACAACGTCATGACCCCTTTAGTAAAGTACTGGCATGAGTTTAAATATTTTAGGATTGTAGCTCTAAATAAAACATGGGTTTTGAAAATCCCTGATAGAGCACTTTGTTGCGCGGGAATTCATAGCACCTATTTTTAAAACAGTTACCTTAAAAATACGCTTTGTTTCGATATCGAGGGAGCGGCTCCTCCGTGACGTGCCATGACAGTGTGACGTTATGAGAAGACAGCCATTCACGACGTATTAGGGGCAGATGTGACGTATGCTTGTAATACACGCAAACAACAATGAGGGCATTGTCTAAAGCAATCCCGACAGCGCTATCTGCTGTTCAGTCTGCATGCGGGATGGATAATTTGCTAACTCAGCGGAAGTAGATCGAAATAGTGTACATTCCAGTGGTGCTGGCTTAGTGAAGGAAAATAATCTTTACTTATTGGCAGATCTAGACTTGTGGAGAATCTTAACACTGCATATTAAGGAAATAAAAAAAATCTCAATATTGTGACGTCTGAAAACTGCGTTAGTACTCCTTTAAGTATCTCTGGCTACGACTAAATCGACTTGTGTCAGCGTGTTTTGTAGCAAGAAAGAAAAGCAATTTTGATTCACTGCAGTTCCTCCTTACTGCTTACATCTCGTTGAACGAGGTTCTCCGTTGAAGGTTTCCAAAGTATTGCCTCATCGGGTGGAGGAGCTTAACAATTCAATTATCTTTATTTGAGCTTCAGTAGGAATAATTTAATCCACCAATTAAAGCTTACGCCCTTCAAAACGCGTTGGTACAGTTTCAGAAAACTGCAATTCTCAGCGACTTTGCTATTTTGGTGGCAATACACTTCAGGTACCAAAGATTGTTGTCTTCATGAATTAGAGAATTATTTGGGAAACCTAAACAAACTACGCCGACAGTTGGGGAAGCGAAGTTATAAGCGAACTGAAGAAATGTCATTTGCTATTCATTTAGAGCATAGATGAGAGAGCCATATAAAAAATAAATACTATTGCTTTGACGGTTTCTTGTTTGTACCTTATTTATTGCCAAATAGGTTTGGCAACCTTCGCGTAGTGTCGCCAGAGACCCCTAATACTGAAACCATTTAACCAGAAAAAAATACTTGTACTCACATGAAGATGACTACGTCCACTTAAGAAAAAAAAACAGGTGATTTACTTATTCAAATTGCTCGTTGCGTTCACCTGAAAGATTCGCTGGGTCACGTGATCTTATATTCCAGTAATTGCATGCACGTTTGGAGTAGACAGAGAAACTACTGTGGTGTGATACATGAAAGCGGCAGCACAGATTGATTATCGGTATGCATGTGTCTGTACTCGAAGCAGCGTTATGAGGATCCGACATTAATGCCAATCCTAAGAACTTATTCCTATGCCAAACCTAGGGTCTTCTCTCTGAATTTTTGTCATCATGACCTCATCAAGTGTGAGGCCCATGGGACGGCTTTGTGCTCTCCCATAGTAGAATACTTCGTACTCAATAAGGGGATCACTAGGGGGCGTCGAGGAGCGCGGACGTGAAAACGTCGGCTCCCGCTTTTCTAAATGTTTTTGGTCGTTTCTTTGCTCCAAGATCACTTGGCTTTGTGCTTATTCGAACAAGCAAACTCTGCGGTTTCAGTGGAGACGCCATTTTCTGCAGTGAGTGAACTCTTAGACATATTTTTGGACATTAAAGTTGCGACTCGGCGAGCGTCCCCGCTTACACTAATCACACCTAGGTTTGGCGAGGAGTACGGCCGTTACACGTAGCCAAGGGCTCGGCCAGACGCGGCAGCTACTGGATCAACCTCCGTACGTCGCAGCCGACAACCAGGCACTGAAAATGCCTTCCACCATAACCGTGGAGGGAATGGAAGTAAGCGCGGAGATCTTCGACGGACCAGGATGGGCCACCGCCATGGGACGCCGAAGACAGACGACTCCGCCGAACGAGGAGCTGGCCGCTGGGACGGTCGAGCACAGCAACCAGCCGAAGCACTCCAGGGGCTTTAAAAAAGTTAATCTGCACTACACCGTGTGGCATCCGCTTCCAGGCTACCCTACCTACACAAGGACCAGATCAGGGTAATTATAAGACCCAGAGGAGGATTTGACGTAGCCCGAGTCGACCTCGTTCTGCTGGCGAGAGCCGTCATCATGGCCGCCCAGATCACCGACGAACAAGCACGGGAGGACACGATCTGCCCCAACAATATACAAAACACCAATGTTATTTCTACGCCGTACCAAAATAATGCTACGTCATACGTGAACGTGCACAAACTGCACACAAACCAAGGCTCGTTCAATGTTGCCGCATACGTGGCCGCGCCCGATAATACATGCAAGGGCGTCATCAAGAACGTTGACCTCTCCCTTGACGACACAACGCTCAAATACCTGATTATGCACGACCGAAATCCCCCTGCCATCGAGGCAAGACGCATTAAAAAGACCAAAGTAGTCGCAATCCTCTTTGTCGGGTTGCGCGTTCCGAGCACAGTGATATGCGGAACCGCCATGGTTCCCTGCTCGCTCTACAAGCGACAAGTCGATGTTTGCAGAACGTGCGGAAGAGTCGGCCGTCGCGCCGATGTTTGCCGGCACACAAACGCAACGAGCAAGAAATGTCACAACTGCGGAGAAACGCTACAAGAAGACGGCGTGCATCACTGCGAGCCGAAATGCAAGCTTTGCGATGGACATCACCCCACTGGAGATCGCGAATGCAAAAGACGCTTCCACATTCCATACATAGTGAGAAGGAGAAGAAGACGCAGAAAGCAAGAGTGGCAAGCACAACAGCGTCAAGACGCACCCACATCTGTCACGTTTAAGGAACCCTGCCACTACCAGGTGCCAGCACGGGAGAACGCCTCGAGCATCCATCCCCGTTCTCCATCTAGGGGGAGATCCCGATCCAGAGGGCGTTCCCGATCCAGAAGGCGTTTTCGATCCAGTGGCCGTTCTCGTTCCGGAGGACGCCCCTCGACCTTGTCGGGATCCGACAACCGCCTGTCATCTCGGGAGTGCTCGAGATCCCGATCGAGAACGAGACCAACAGCCACGCTGCAGCAGCAGCCGAACAATGGCTCCTGGGCCAGCAGTGTTGCAGGTGAATCACGAAGCACAAATAGCCAGCCCAAAGGTAAGGCACAGTCAGAGGATGCTCCCGATTCTCGTATTGTATCGCTTGAACAAGAAAACAGGGCCCTCAAGAAGGAGCTTGAAGAGCTCCGGGCTTCAATAGCTATAATAGAGAGCTGCCACGGAATTAATCTGTCGAGCTCACCGGCACCACCGACAACACGCTCCCAACAAACGATCCACAACCCACACAAACACAAAGCCGTAGACAGCGACAGCGACACGACGGAGGAGGTCGAGGTGGTCTCGATAGAAAAAGAAGCCCCAATGACAAACGTCGAGTCTGCGACAACTAAGCTCAACGACAAAATTGATACTTTGGCGAACACGCTAGCCAAGTTTATGGAAACGTTTAAGACTTACACTGACAAAGCTGACCAGAGGCTCGTGAGCCTAGAGATGATGTCAGCCAACCCACCTGCGGCAGGTGCTCCTCAGAAGCTAAACGCGGACAAACCAGCGGTTACGGCAAGCGTGCCGAGCATAACTTCTAGAGCTAAAGTCCGACCAGTCAAAGCACTCAATCTCGCGGAAATAACGAGCCACGACGCACACAAGCTACCAACCCAACATGGCTGCTGACCATAACGAGATTAAGATCTGGCAGTAGAACTGTAACTCACTTCAGAAACGCAAAGCAGCACTAACACAACTATTGCTAGCCTGTAAAAAAAGCCGCATATAATATTGCTACAGGAATGTGGAGAAAGCAAAACTGCTAGAAGCATTGGCATACAGGGGTACAGGGTAGCCAGGCTGACCCTGCACCCCGAGCAGAACAAGACGGGAGGAGTGGCTACCCTCATCTGGAAGGACATATTGTTCGCCGAAAGGGACGCCACCGTATACAAAAAAGGCCTGGAAACGGTCCTGGTGGAAATCTTACCACACAGGGCTGTTAAAAGAAGCATCTTTGTGCTCAATGTTTACAGTTCTCCATCAGATAAGTAAAGAGATTTCAACAGACTACTTACCTAGGCGGTAAAAATGGCGGGTGACAATTCGCTCATAGTAGCAGGTGATTTTAACGCCAGGAGTAACGAATGGGAATACTTAAAAAGCGAAGGCAAAGGCACCAAGTTAGCAGAAAGCGCGAATGCGCTGGACCTGCAGCTGATAAGCAGCCTTGCCCTCCCTAAAGAAGAGGTAATTCGGTACAGAGGGACACAATGCCGGACTTAACCTTCACCAAGAACGTCACAGCTACCTGGGATAACCTCGCTGAAGACCTAGGTAGCGACCACTGCATCCTGTAAATTACCGTTAAGAACGAGGCGAAAACGCCAAGAAAATTCAAAATCACAGACTGGGACCAGTTCCGCAAAATACGGGAGCAGAAGGGCAATACAGAACTATCATGTGAAGCCCTTTTAAATGAATTAAAAATGGCAGAAAATGAGGCCACCAAAGAAGTCGAGACTGATGAATCCATATCCAGGCAATGGACTCTCACCTGGCCAGTTTGCTGCAAAAAAAAAAACACGAACTAAAAGAAGCGTGGCGTAAAAACAAGCTCAACAGACACTTACGCACAAAAATCGTGGGCCTTGGCCACGAAATCGAATCTCATGCCAAAACACTCTGTGCCTAGCAGTGGAACAACACATGTGACGAAGCAGATGGCAAAGTGAGGAAGGGAAGCTAATGGGGGCTGCTCAAACACCTTATGGCGGACAGCGACAAACCTACCAGAGGCAGCACCCAGCTGCAAATTGAACGATTGGTGCACAAGCATGCCCAGGATACTGGTGGATCCCAAGCTCTCCTCAAAACGCAAGGCCAAAATTATCCTCCACAGGAAAGCAAATCAGTAGCCTGGGAAAACGAAAATCCCTCATATGGAGGTCGACCGCAAGAAAAGCTAGACGAACCATTTAGCGAAGCTGAAATACGGTACGCTCTACAACAACTCAATGGCAGATCGGCGCCAGGGCCAGATTTAATTGACACAAAACCGCTACGGAATCTAGACAATAAAGCAATTGCAATCATTACTAAGAAGATAAATGAGGCATGGGAAACGGGTACCATGCCCAAAGAATGGCGTAGTGCCAAGGTTTCGCTCATCCCGAAACCTAGAAAACCGCTGAGCATCGATACCTTAAGGCCCATATCACTCACATCTTGCGTTGGAAAAGTAGCTGAGCATGCAATACTCAACCAAATCAAGGACCACATTGAGAGCAATGGGCTCTTTCGACACAACATTATTGGCTTCCGCAGGGCACTGTCCACACAGGACGCCATGTTGATGTTAAGAGAACACATATGTTACGGCCTCCTTCACACGGCCAAAGCCATATTAGCCCTGGACCTCGCCAAGGCCTTTGACACCGTAAAACATGAGCACATACTGGGTGAAATATCGCACATGAACCTAGGCGAGAAATTCTACAACTACATTAAAGGCTTTCTGGCGAACCGAACCGCCACCATACGCATAGGAGGGCAATGCGGTGAACTCGAACGACTCGGAAATATCGGCACCCCACAAGGGTCAGTGCTCTCGCCATTGATCTTTAATGTGGCGATGCACAGGGTGTCGGAGAAGCTCGCTCAAATCCCATCCGTGCACCATGCCATATACGCGGATGATATTACCATATAGATCGCATGTGGCCACTCATATGGTGCCTTGGAAGGAATTCTTCAACAAGCACTGACTACAACTGAAGAATTTCTTAAGCCAACTGGACTCGCACTGTCCCCACTAAATCTACTTTAACGCTCTTTCACCCTCGACGAAATTCAGGCGAAGAGGAGCAGCAAGTAGTGCACAAAGCTGAGAACAACCAAACAATACCGCAAGTATATACGGTCAAAGTACTAGGTCTAACGTTAAGCGCCAAGAAGGGCCACAACAAAGAAGCACTCAAGCGCCTTGAAAAAAGCACGAACAATTTTTCAAGAGGCATTGCTAGAATCGTCAACAAGAGAGCAGGCCTCCTAGAAGACATCATGAAGGCGTATCACGCCTTTCTCGTAAGTCACGTAGCATACGCGTTCCCGTTTCTGAAACTTACGAAGGCTGAAATCAAAAAGGTCGACTCCATGCTCTGCAAGGGACTGAAAACGGCACTCGGCTTGCCCAATAGCACAAGCAATGAGAAACTCGAGCAACTTGGTCTGCACAACACAGCCGAAGAGATTTTTGAGGCACAGAGAGTGGCACAGATCACACGCCTGTCGTTGACGAAGGCAGGCCATCTCATCCTACGAGACGCAGGCATTTGCCCAATTTTTCAACCAGAGAAAAGAACACAACTTGGTAATGACGTGAGGAAACACAATAGGGTTGAGCCAATCCCCCGCAACGTTCATTCTACGTTCAACAAAGGGCGAAGGAAAGACAGAGCGAGGGCGCTCATAAACAAGGCAAAAAAAAAAACACAACACGCACGCGCTATTCGTAGATGCCGCCCGCTACTATGGCAGGGAGGCGTTTGCCATAGCGGTCGTTGATATAGACGGAAACCTCATAAACGCGGCAACCGTCCAAACAAGCCATGTCCACGAAGCAGAGCAAATGGTGATCGCGCTAGCCTTGCAAAGCTGCCAAGCCTACTCCACAATATACACAGACTCTAAGACGGCGGCACGAACGTTTGCGGCTGGCCTAGTAGCTAGAAGCACTAGAAAACTCCCCGTCAACGCAATAAGAGAGTACGAGAGCGAAGAAACCCTTGTTAAGGAAGGGAAAGCTCAAATCTACGTATCCTGGTTCCCAGCCCACATGGGACAGTTACCGGGACTCGACCATTGCAATCCCAACGAAGAGGTCAACCACCTGGAGCGTGAGCTCACACGCCGCGCCACGGACAACGAGCCCTCGATGAGTGAGTGGTACGAGAATCTCTGCAGCCAGGACAAAGCACTCACATACCACGAGATCACTTCACATTACCGGGGACAAAGACTTGCCTTCCCAGCACCGCACCCAAAACCTAACAACGCACAAGCTCTAACTGTCAGAAGATTGCAAACACGTACGTACATAACACCATCCACCTTACACAGAGTCGACCCAGACACACCAACCACATGCTCCCTTTGCAACCATTTCTATTGCAATTTCGAACACATGCTCTGGCTGTGCCCTACCCATAGCGCAGCATAACTGAATACCCAAGAGGCTTGGCAGGAAGCCCTCAAGAGCAATCAATACAAGCTCCAACTACAGGCGGTCCAGAGGACCAGGGACATCGCTACAAGCCTTCGGCTGCCAGCGCCATCCTGGGCGGAGCCTCCAGGTTGAATCAAGGGTTGAATGGCCCTTTCTCAGCCTCCTCAGGATATGTTTAAATAAAGTCAATCTGTCTCTCTCGTACTCAATAATTAACAACTTTTTTCTAAAACATGTGCCTCACAACTTTTCACCCAAATGTGGCGTGGATTCCTATGGAGGCTTCTGGGGCCGCATTTTGAGGGAGATGACATGCCAGAGGAACAATCACTAAGATTCGGGTCCATGGTAAAGAAACCCAGGTGGCCCAAAATTTGGAAGCCCTACACTGCAGCATATCTTCGAGCCACATTGTAGTTTCTGGCATTTATGACCTCACAGTTATTGTAAATCAACGGTGCTTATTGGCCCTGTTCAAAAAACTAACCATGCTAGTGGCTATGTAACTAGGTAGCAAGAACTTCAGAGCGGCTATCTACAAACACTTCAGGCTATCAGAGAGCTCGCTCATGGAAGTCTGGCTCATTTGGCACATTTACGAACATTGGTTGTTTTTATCAGTTCTAGGACATAAGTATTGTCAAGAAAGCGTAAGCACCACTTCGCGCAAGTGAGAAGCGAAAAAGGCTATTTTATTCACAACTCTACGGTGACAAAGACAACTACAATCTACCGGAGCTTCCTACAAGCCGCCATCGAGACTAATACACTTATAGGACCAATGAACCACTGTAATTTAAAAAATGACATTGCCTGAGTCATGAAAAAGAATAAAAATAGCAAAGTCATTGATCTTGGCGTAGTTCCGAGCTTGGCATTGAGTATTCAAGTCAATTAACTTCGCGCAGCTTCATGATTATCAGAAGATCCGTGGCCTCCAGAGAAGAAAACCCATTTATAGTCGCGGATGACACTTTGCCGAGATGCTGATTATTATTCCTTTCCTGCCCTGTACTAGCCCTGGCAATCGATCCGCCGATTTGTGTCTCGTACATCTGGGCCTACGAGCCTCGATGTCGTCTAATGTTGCGTGCAGCGTATAAGTCAATGTCACGGGTTAATTGGTGAGTATCGCTGATGGCCTCCATTACTGCAGGATCCAAATAAAACCCTTCGACGAGATTCGATGTTGTATTCATGGGAACCGCTTTAGCCTTGAGGAAGTAATTTCTGTAAGTGTACTGCACGGTTGAGAGAGTGAAATGACTATACATCTTGTGATGTGGGATTATTTCATCCACGCGTTTATGGTGTTCAAGTATTTTACATTTGCGTTGTTACTTGCACTTGCTCGTTATGTAAAACGATGGTTTCTTTTTTCGGGAGGCAGAAACCAAACAATACAATTTGACATGCTATTTTACCCTTCCTGTGGTAAAATAAAACTGTATCCCTGTTAGGTGGTATCGCATTGTTGTTGTGGACAATCATCACTGTTAGTTAGAGCCAACGCTAGCGAGCATCGTTGCAATTGTTGGCGACTCCGCGAATGATGACTCTTGCGTTGCGCCTGCTGAGCTCGACTCCCAGCATTCGTTTTCCACATCCCCGGGAGCAATTTCTGTCGACACGGCCTCATCAAGCGTGAGCCACACGGAACGACTTTCTGCTCTCCCATAGTAGAGTACCTACTATTCTAAATCGTTAATCGCTTCATCTAAACTTAAGACCCCGGGTTTTATCATAGGCATATGCTTCTAACTAATTTTCACTTTCAAGGTGGTTGCAGGCAAGCAAACCACCCTTATGTCTAACCGAAATCTTCAAAACTAGGTGTTAAGGGTGTATTCTTTTACAAATTAGCCTTTAGAAGATAACATTTATTTCTCAGTATTTATTTCCTAGAAGATAAATTTATTTCTCAGTATAATATTCACAAAATATTAATGCGTAAGTTTTTCTTAGTGTAAAATACACACTTACCTGTGCTAAAATGGTTTTCGCACTCTCTGGTTTCAACGTTTCCTACTCAAAGGCCACCTGTCGCTGTGGCTCTGTTGACAGCCGCGACCCACCTCATTTTTTTTTTGTTCGTTCCATGGAAATTTACCTGCGTTTGCCATCCCCGCTCGAGTTGGAGGAGCCAACGGCTGAACAATCGATCACGGTTTATCAGGACGAAGATAAACGGGCAGCCACGCGCGCAAATCCCGAATAATCTGAGGCTTGCGGCGAAGCGGTTCGCCGTCGTCTGTGTATACTCTTCTCGAACTGGAAGCCGGAAGCAGACGACGCATTCCACAATCCCTCGCTTTTTTTACTGGTCGCCCTTTGTAGGCTGGCTACATGGTTGTTTTTCTACGCAGTGCCTATCACGTGAAGGTAGATGTAGCTTAGTAAGTATAACGTCTATGCAAGTACTGGCAAAGACGTAAAAAACGCTGTCAATATGTTTGCGTCTCATATCCTTTTCCACGTAGGTTAGGGATATCAGCGCTGTCAAGTGCAGACATATGTCGGAGGCGGACAGCCTCTTTTTTAATGAAACGATATTGTCACGGTGTATTCACTATTGTGAAACATAGTTTAACAAGAATGTGTAGGCATTAAGTTATCGTCTCATTAGCGGTGCAGACTGACCACTGAGCAAGACAAACAACAGCAACAACAACAACATCGACTATAATATTTTCACACATACTGAGCTTCCTGGAGACCAAGGCGAAATGGGCTTTCGCTCAACTGTAAGACATCCCAAAGCTCCGACAGTTTTGGCCCCGCGACAAAATAAAATAACGCTCAGCGAAAAATATGCGTCATATTTCTGCCTCGGCTGACTTCGTTTGCAATATTATTTCAGAGTGTTTCTCCCAACTGTTCACCATTGCCTATACTTCCCGCCTCGTTCTTTCAGGCCCTCTTGAATCCCAGACTCCCGCCAGCTGCTTTCATGCAACAGTCTATTTCGGCGCATCTAATCCGAGCCTGGTCCCAGAAGAAATCTGCAGACGTGAAGGGGTCAATGCCACGCTCCGAGGAGCTTGCTCGCGAATGGCGCATAAAAGACAACGACGGGGGTCGCTGCGGCTAGCCCCACCGATAAGGAAGCAATGTATCAAGGTGAGTGAGTGCAGGCGCCTCGGCACAGGCCCTTGCGGCCAGGCACGATGGCAGAAGTGCCGGCTCGGTGCACGGTCGATGCTGTCCTGAAGCTCGAGGCTTCCTTGTTTTGATCTTGATTTCCGCGGCATAGGACTGTTTGTATTGATTTCTTTTAGTTTCGTTCAATTATTTTTTACGCGCCTACAGTTTCCTGATCTTTTTAATCTCTTGGAGCCCTCACACAGGTATGAACACGTGAAACTTTTTTCTTTCTATACCGGAGGTATGTGGAGCCATAATGCCGAAAATACAGTCAGTATCAATCAATCAATCAATCAATCAATTAATCAGTCAGTTACAAAAAATGCATAAGTGAATAAAAGGTAGTAATAGTACTGAACCCATTATTCAATACAGGGTATTAGGTCAAGTCTTTGGGGTAAGGGGACGGGGTCTTCAGTCCAGGGCTCCACTGGCCTAAACTCCTAGCGAGGTTTGGTAGAAAACAGCCAGCTCGATCAATGAATCACTTAAATATCAGTTTTGAAACGCGACACAAGGAATGATCATTCTCTACAAAGCTTTAAAATACCTTTTAGCCCCTCTGTAGTTCATCGGCACAGTAAGAGAGAGGGACTTGAAAAAGAAGAAAATAATAGGACTCTATCTTCTGCCTCTCTTCATGGCGTCACTGCTCAGTGCCCTTAAGAATGGAGAAGAAGGAATTGAAGTTGATAGAAAGAAAGGATATAGCGAGAAGGGGTGAGTAGATGTCAAGATAGTACCTTGTCCATCCAGGCAGAGAGGACGAACGGAAGGCGTTTGTCTATGGGCAACCAGAGCCAGAGTTTCCGCAGACATCAAGCGCTACCCTGTCGAGCGTGGCAGGACACATTCAGGCGTTCAAAAAAAAAAACTAACTTAAACCATACCACCGAGCGCAATGATAAGACGAAAAAAAAGAAGTTTCAAGACCGGCGTTGTTGTCTTATTCATAAATTCTACAACCACAAAAAAGCTTTTACTAACAGAAAACATGATCCAGAGCCTGCATAGTTAACTCCGTCTGGCGATCGATTTGCACCAATTCACATAGGTTGGTGCTTTGAAAAAATATCGCCAATCTTGTAAATAAAACTTGCCTTCAAAACGTTAGAGAAAGCTCATGAAAATTTAGGTTGCTTAAGCATCACATCGTACATTACACACGCTACTTATTTGATTGTAACACGACCACGATTGCAACGCGAGTGGTGACATTTCAATACGCATATCCACAAAAAAAAAATCCAATTTTGGTGCTTGGTATGCGAGGGTCGACTACAGTAGCGAAAATCCGAAATAAGGAAACAGACTTCACGTCACATTTGGGTGAATACAGTATCATATCTGACTGTCATTTGCACAGCTCCAAACCAGTTACAAAACGATGACTGCTATAAAAACCGTGATTATCTTCGCATTTCGCATCATTGACCACACACTACACGCCCAACCAGAACCACCACAAAGTCAATTACTATGAGGTTGTTAAAATGCATTTTTTAGGTATGAGGCTTGGACGATGGCTGACCACCAGCTTGCGAACATTGTGCAGACGACGGCTGGTCAACTTCGTTAAAACACGATTTCTGCTACACGGTTGCATTTCTGCTATCAAGACGCGTTACTCTGGCCTTTGGAGTTAAGATTACCTTAGATATTTATTTTACGGTTCACCGTCAGCGTCCAAATCTTATTTTTAAAGACTGCGGTACGAGGTTTTTGTGGCTTCATGCTAGCCATTGAACAAACCGTAAAGGAAACGGCATAGCGGAACAGCTTCCGTTATATATAGTGCAGGAGCTGCGACTACCAACTACGTAAACTTGATGTTCTTGTTCAAAGCATCTGTTTGAATGCTACCTCAGTGCTGCCAGAGCAACCACTAGTTTCACCTCAAAGCGGGCGCACAATGAGCCACTTGCACACTATGTCGAGCTTTGCAAGTGCTACTCACTTACGTGTAAGTTTACGCCGTACAATTCTTCGCACAACGTCGAAAGGTCACACTGTTTCTTTCTCGTCATAGACGTACTTCACATTGGACAGCGTCCGTCCTTTCAGCAACACAGTCTCGTTAAAGTATCTGACTGCGCCCACCACATCGCTGAAACTGTAGCGGAGAACAATCGCTGGCATCGCTGCCCGCCCACTGCGTTGCATTTTTCAGCGAAGTGTCCGATTCGTCACTGTTCTGGCGCGTTATAAAGTAACCACAACATGACACACATCGGGCAAAGCCAGTGGTAGCGTCGCGCGGTGTTCATGATGCGTTTCAGAACACGCGACGGGTTCGAGAGCCTGTTGAAACGTGCCCGTAGTACTCCTTGCAGCGGCTTTTTCCTACTAGCTGGTTCTCAGCCTGCTCGCCAGGCCGGCGTCTCGTGTAAATTTTAGAGAAATTTTATGCATGCCACCTGGCAAGCGCTGGCTTTTCCTAGGGTCTCTAGGTCCAAATGAGCCCTGAACTTGAGGAAAGCTCGCACGGCTGGTATCCCGAATCGTGCAAGGGGAGGAAATTTTCCACAGCCGTCGCAAGCAGATCGAGCCTGTGGGAGCAGTGCACCATCTCGAATCGTTCACCGGCCGGGGCAGGGCTGGAGCACATGGTGTGCATATTGTTTTCATTGCACCGTAATATGCACTACAAGTTTTTCGTTAATGAAGTTTAGTTAATGAGTCTTCGGTGTAACTCTGCAAATACTTACCTAGTTATTATTATCTTGACAAGACATTTATAAGCATTTCGAATTATATCTAACTGTATTGTTTTCTCAACATAGTAATGCATGCTAGTTGTCTTCAGCTAATTTATAAAACCCATTGAATTAAAAAAATGACGTGTACCAAGACCGCAGCGTGCATCAGGGAGCAGTTACCTCAAACAGGGTCACCGGAAGGGAAAAAGTCAACAGTACGCTCCCACCTGTCGCGGGTGGGAGCAAAATAATAGTATGTTCGTTTTAAATAGTATTTCCTAGTAGCCACTTCCCGTTAGTTGTCAGAATTTCTCACTAGAGGGCGTTAGTCACTTTCGTATAGTTCACAGACAGACAGACAGACAGACAGACAGACAGATGGATGGACGAACGCTTGGTTTCACTCACCACTCTCTTTGAGGATATGCTTCGAACTTTCTTTTATTTTGCGTGATTTCTTCCTCAGCCGGAAAAAAAATTGAGTGCCTGATTTGTTCGTTGTTTCAAATACCACTGTTAGATTTCACTGGAACATGCCTACATATGCCTCCTTGAAATTTTAACAATTATGCAAGTGTTGTCGTTTTAGAAGCCAAATTATGAATAATTCATCATCATCATCATCATCATCATCATCAGCCTGACTACGTCCACTGCAGGACAAAGGCCTCTCCCATGTTCCGCCAGTTAACCCGGTCCTGTGCTTGCTGCTGCCAATTTATACCCGTATTTATATGACTAATTGACCAATTTATATGACCAATTTATATGATATGACCAATTTATATGACTAATTACTTAAACCTTTTTAACGAAAAAGTGTGTAATGGCTGCGAAAGTACCATGCGAACAACATGCACTAGGTGTTCGCGTGACGACGTTCCTCTTTTACAGTGAAAGCTATTAGCAGATCACAACTCGGGTCACGCACAGCGGTGTAGTTGTCTGCCGCCGCCGGTGTCCGTAACTATTATCGCATGGAATACAAATAAAAAAACATATTACTGACGACGCAGTGGGGCTAGAACCCGGGTCCGCTGCGTGCCAGCCTAGTATTCTACCACCGAGCCACGGCGCCGCTTGGGGCTTGTTCGAAAACTTTGCCTTAGACAGGCTTGATGTCGGGAAAAGAATCTCGTTATTATGAGTAATAAACTCTATTAATAATAATAATAATAATAATAATAATAATAATAATAATAATAATAATAATAATAATAATAATAATAATAATATTATTATTATTATTATTATTATTATTATTATTATTATTATTATTATTATTATTATTATTATTATTATTATTATTATTATTATTATTATTATTATTATTATTATTATTATTATTATTATTTGATTTGCATACACAGATAAAAGAGGAAAGAGGGAGAGGGGAGAAAGAGGAAACAAATTGAGGAGGAGAGAAAAAAATGACGAAGACTTCGACGAGTATGCGTAAAAAATAAATAGAAAATAATAATAAATAAATACACCGTCTATAAACGGGTGGCCAGGTCCGTTTGGTTCATATATGCAAGGGAACAGTAAAAGAACAACCAGGCATCACACAATGCGAATCGCCTAACGAGCGGGTCGTCCAATGCT
This sequence comes from Rhipicephalus microplus, assembly GCF_043290135.1. Classification (NCBI taxonomy): domain Eukaryota; kingdom Metazoa; phylum Arthropoda; class Arachnida; order Ixodida; family Ixodidae; genus Rhipicephalus; species Rhipicephalus microplus. The sequence goes on from NC_134702.1 coordinate 59,348,118, forward strand.
CCAACCCATTCCAAAGGCTTGTTCTTGATCACCTAATAGGTGTGGCGCATACCCACTTCAGGCATGATTCTTGATCGTCGTCATCCACCTCATGATCGATTGGTGCAAAATTTCTTGTGAGTGTTAAGCGGATACCTCGCTTTTCAAAAGATTGATGCAGGATAGCATACCGAATGCCGGCCTAGAACACAGAAATAATTATTATTAATGCCGTACTGGGCACCCATCAAGTGTGCTTGCAGCAGTTACCTGATGACTGTTTAGAAAAGACTCTGAAAGGCCGCTCTTCAAGCTTTCACTGGGACTGTGCCTTCGGTGCAGGCCTGGCGTTTATATTAAAATCATTCTGCGTGACAATTGAGAAACCCTGTATTCATCAAGCAGCGTAGAGGAGCAGTAGGATTGTATTATTCAGTGCTTCACTGTTGGTGAAGCAATACCATGCACAAAGCGTGGAAGAAATACCATCGCTGCAAAATGTGGTTTTATTGGTTAAATTGAGGAGGACTCGTCCCTGATATGCAGCATTAGTCACAATGGGAGCTACAGTGCACCGTTCTACAAGCGCCTACATTTTAGTTCCTGGCAAATAGGATGAGCCGTCATTTTCTAGCTACTTCACGCGACAGCTAAGCAAGTCTATACAATATCACAAGGAACGAAACAGCAGGATAGCTGGTCCTCTAAAAGTCAGCGTTCATAGCAGAAACGAGAAAATCGTTTCTCAAGGACTGCAGAAGAGGTTGTCACGCTACTTGTTGTCTGTACCGTAGCATTATTTGTCAGCAAACAAGTCAAGCAACATGTTCCTGGACCGGCAACAGACACACATGTTATGCGTTCGTGATTCTGTATATCTCGACGTCACGAGAAACGGGTAGGGCGAAAGAGTCGTGCAACTGAGTTCAATATCTTGATAATGCCACTAAAAGTGTGCCCTCGTTTCTACACTTTTGATAGAACTTCTAGTGCATCTCATTGACTTAGTGTTCAAGTTCTTTTTGGGGGCGAAGCTGCTTAAAGCGACAACCGTTCGTTCCTCGTCGTAGTGCGTAACCAGTCTTACGTTTTGACCTGCAAGGTGGTGTCGGTGGGAGATTTCTACTGTGCGTTGTTGAACAATAAAAAATTCTCAGCGTGCGCGTTAACTAAAAGCAGAATTCTCCTGTCTCTCATTCTCCATTAGCAGCCACTGGCCTGTGCATTGAGAACTATCTCACAAGAAATGGTCGCTACGTTATACTCGCTGGGCGTAACCTCCTTGGTTTTAGAAAGGTTTAGCGAGCGTTGGGCCGCAGTGCCATGAATATAGTGAACTCGTATATGCTATGAACTCGAGATGAATAAAGGCGGGAAGTAGACATGAAGCGCAAGCCGTAAGAAAGTATGTGTGTGCCTTTCTCGTTCAGTCCTTGGAATGTCGGCTCGATGGTGGGGCTTCTATATGCGGAATATATGATGAAAAGATGCGAGATGGTGGTACTTGGAGTATTGACTAGATGGACGAAGGGACGCACAGACAGATGCATGGACGGACGCACGGATGGCTGCACGGACGGATGGGTGCATGAATGGACGCAAGGGCAGATGCATGGACGAACGCAGGGACGGACGCACTGATGGACGTGTGGACGCACGAACATACGCACGCATGGACGGTCATACAGACGGACGCATAGACGGACGGATGCTTCGCCCCTATCTCTATCACTCACCCCGTGGATATGCTGCCATTTTTTTCTTACCATTGCTTCGAGTTCGACCTTCGCTGTCTGTATCTATTTTCATTTTTTCGCTTAGCGTTTACATTGACGGCTCCTCAACAGCGGAACCGTAGGGTCAAGCAAATTCTGCAGGGATCATTTGCGGGCTCTTTTAGCCTACTGCAAGTGCCAATGTTATAGAGCAGTTAAAATGGAATTCCCGCATCCACTGGAAAAGTGATGAAAGATCCTCTTGGGGATGCCGAATATCGGCAGAGCACGGATACAACCTCAGAATAAGTGTCTCTGCTCTCATTCCTACCTGCACGGATATTTATGTAATAAGATGTTTTTATTGGATCTTTGTTATACAATTTTGTGCTTTAGTTTTATATTTTTCTAAATAGGTGTTACTTATCTTTCTTCAGAGCTATACAGTGTCTGTCCAACTATATAACTGAATTATAAAGAGAGGATTCATAACTTTGACCTGCTAACTTAATAGTTCAAAAAACATGCCCTTTCTGCATGAACTCAGCGTTTACCAAAACTCTGCAATTCACTGAAGCCTTCGGGAAATGCACTAACCGAAATTCTCTTCACCTCCCTTATTACGGTTTTGTGAGTGGTCTGGACAGAAGCACGGTGCCGGGACTTCTTTACTCTTTAGTCGGGAGAGGAGGTAGGAGTCCAAGAAAGTGGCATTAAGGCTGTAGTGTGATTTTGTAATCTATGTGATTCCATGCTTCCTGGAGAAGTCCAGTAGAGCAATAGAAATTGAAATGCAGCATCGTGTATTGTAATGACGTGTTGACATCGAAGGGTAGCCTGACTGTTGCTAAACTTGCTCTCTTCTTTAGCCAAACAGTTCCTGCCACACAAAAACACTTTACTATCTCATGGCATCACTCCCATAAACTGTCCTGGTGGTAGCAGTGGTCGGGATGTTGCCACAGGCGCGGCTAGCTTTGCACACCTCGCCGGCAATTGCTTTGCCTGATCGACCCTTACCGTGTAGTTGGGCTCACTGAGCATCACTTAACCCTCTCTCTCAGAGAAAACGTAAGCGCATGCCAGACACATGCTTTCGCATCAACCACGCACCTGTCTAACACACAATTTCTTCACAGCATCTGTGGGGAACATATCTTTCTTCATACTGTCCATAAATGACTCTCTTTCAACGCAAAAACCCTTGTACGACAAGAGATAGTGCTGGGTATTTGCAATTTCAACAATCAGTGCACATTGGGTAAGAAGTGCACTTGACATTATATAAACATGCATATAAGGAGTGCATATAAACATGCATATAAGGAGTGCTTGGTGATCCTGCTTTCACTCTGTATAGTAGAGTTGACTCGGCTGGACAAAGGCCTCTTGTGACACCAGGAGGATGGGGCAAATTCTATAAAGCCACATGGCATTGAATTCTTTGTTTTGGTAGTTGTTGGTTGACGGGAGCTCTGAATGTCGGCTGTCTTGAAAATGCTTGGCTGACCAGAGCACTTTTTTTTTCTTTGCCACTGATACCAGCGTGTGAAAAGTTACGTGATGCCTTTTTTTTTTTTGGAAGCGTCTTTCAGTGATGCTAGCGACTGGTGGCAGATCTCCTTTGTGTGATTTCCTCGAGAAAGTTGTTGCACTGCCGATTTACAGTCCTAGAGAAAAACAGTTTGTTGGGCGGGTCTATTCCTGAGTTTGCGAAGAGCAGCAGCAATAGCTGTGCTCTCTGCCACTGTCGAAGAGACTGGGTTGTCAAAGCCACCAGACCATGCAGCTCTATTATATGGCATACAATATGGCGCCAACTAGCTGTTAATTTCAATGCTGACATCCATGTATTCGTGAAGACAGTTGGAATACTTCCTTTTCGAATGATCGAGTACCGGGCCACGCGCTTCCGAAGAAGACGTTTGCTTGGATTGCAACCCAGGTATACTGAGGTCCAAATTACATCTTGAAGCATCTAATTTGGGTTCCTTTGTGGCCTTTTTTTTTTGAGGCTTTCAGCTTGCAGGGTGTGTCTCGCCACGGTGGTCTAGTGGCTAAAATACTCGGCTGCTGACCCGCAGGTAGCGGGATCGAATCCCGGCTGCGGCAGCTGCATTTTCGATGGAGGCGAAAATGCTCCAAGCCCGTGTGCTAAGATTTGGCCGCACGTTAAAGAACCCCAGGTGGTCGAAGTTTCTGGAGTCGTCCTCTGCGGCTTGTCTCGTAATAATATCGTTGTTTGGGATGTTAAACAGCATGTATCAATCAATCAAATTCATAATGAGGAAACACTCATTCAGCCGAGTTGCCATTGTTTCGAAGATTAATTTATGTGTCTTTGACGTGATTTATTTTGATTGGTATTCTGACCCTGTCTCTGGGAAATCAAATCGTCTGATGATGTCCACGCTCTTGCGTTTACACAAAATTTGAACTCTTGTGCAAAATCTTCACGGTTAATAAATGGCAAAGAGTATAGGGTGCTTTGACCTATGGACAACATTACCGATTCCGTTTGGCATTCTTGGCCCTTCAGTATCGGTACAGTGAACTTATATGTGGTCTATTTTAAGAGAGTGATTAAAGTATAGTGCAAAAAAAAGCGAAAATGGTGCTGTTGAGAAAGGCAGTGTTCGCGCTTCACGCCTATCTCCTGCATCCATATTGGCATTCTGTTCGAGTTATTGACTCTGAGTTCAATACACCATGTCGTAACATGCGTGCGACAATCCACACTTCAACGTGACCAACTGACAAATATGACAGAGGAACTTTAGGTCACATAAGGCAAGTAACTTCTGTGAAACCAACGCACCCTGAAAAAAATTATCTCTACACTATTGTGATTTCCTCCATCAAGAAATCAATAAAGTACTTTCAGATATCTCCTGAAAGTTGAATCAAAGTTGAACGAACAAGTTCGTTCAACTTTCGCGAGCGATTTTAGGAGAAAAACTACCAATATAAAGTAGGCAACGATCATCGGTTATTGCATCATGCCTAATATCGACTAAGCAACCAGATGTCACTGAGTACGTTTTTTGGTCGCGCGGACGCCTGCACCCCTGTAATATATCGGAGTACGTGGTCCAAATAGTTCTGAAACGAGCGTTCGATGAAGGAAGGAGTGAACTCCGGCAGTCGTGGAAGTCAGTGACTTCAAAACAAGCTTTGTTATGTCCACCCAAAAGGTCAGCGACTTCGGCGCGACCTCATCACGAGTGAACGACATTACAAATATTGCATGTATATGAACATTCTTCCAGTAGCAATCCGTTCTTTTCTTAGCAGATAAAAAAAAGAAGCCTTACTAGTTTACGCAATCGCCCTGCAGCGCGACGAACTTTACTATTCATAGCGAAAGCTACCTTTTTTGATGAACTGCTGCCACAGCATTGGTGCCGTTGATTGAAATGAAACAACGAAACTAATGATAAGCTGTCCCCCTTTGCCTTTCATGTGTTTCGTCAGAGCTTTCCATCGAAGTTTTCAGCTTTTCTTCAATTGCATCAGTCTTATGCCTTAGACAAACCTTATCACGTTAGTTACGTTATCTTTTGTAATGTTAAAAGTTCGGCGTCAGCCACACGAAGTAGATTTTTTTAGCAGCACGTACTGATTGCAGAATGATTGTATAATAGTAACAACGTGACAACGATGGGAAGATACAGAATGGACAGGAAGGAGCCTCTTCCTACCGTCGTGGCACTTTTACAATAATACAAACACGATCAACCTCACCGAAATAAGCAGTTGTTGATTGCAGGAATGGAAGCACTTGGATGTAATATCAGATAATAGCTTTTATTCCGATAGCAATTATATAGACACCCTCGACTGGTTTTTGCTGACGGCATCGACGTCGACGTCGGGGTCACCATCATTGACCGTATATGTATACGTATCTATATATACGAAAACGCAGGAAAGAAATTAGTCCAGGAAACGACTTCGGAACGCCTCTAGTTTTGAACGCGAGGTTCTAACCACGGAGCCGCGAAGGAGAACTTCCTCCCCCTTTGAAACGGCAAGCTATTTATATTTGCCACTTACAGCATTTTCAGCATTACCAGAGAGATGACCCAATGAGATCGCTCAGCGTAGCTCAGCACCCAGATCGTCGCAATGCGCCGACGCGCGCTAATCTCCCACGCGCTCTTTGCCCCGCTGAGGGGGCGGAGGGCAGCTGACTGCGCGCGCGCTTATCCTTCAGTGATGGAGAATCCTATGCCTTCAATCACTTCGCTCGCTGAACAGGCCCCGTTTGCGAAAACAGCGTGCTTTTGACATACAATTAAGCAACAACTGGGACACTTGTTCGTTTGCACTCATGTTTACCTGTGATTACGTTTCGTGCGTCGTTTTTCGTTTAAACAGCGCGTGAAGTGTCGAGCTGTAAGCATTGTTAGTTTGCTCTCATACTGTGTGGGTTGCTTTCGTGCGTCATTTGTGCGTGAGCAGCGTGCTGCACGTTTTGACCTACTTGCCGTTCTCAGCGTTGTATTACAAGTTGTTGCTATCGCAATCATTGCATCACCCTTGCGGCGAAACGGGGACTTTGTTTTGTGCAACAAATGAAAGGGACATATGCATCACACAATCCACCACTGCTTGGCTTCCTAAGTCATCTGCCGTAAAGTAACGAAGTGCTTGATTATAATTTACTCTAGAGCCCATGAGCTGCAATTATCGTTACAACAATACTGTCATTATTACAGTAAAAATATTTTCTACCTTTTAGTGGATGGGTATGAGAGTACGCCGTTTCAAAATCCCGCATTCGCCTCTCGAACCGCTGTTCCTAATGTTGCGCACTCAGTCATTAGGAATATTTTCAGACTCCTCAGTGTCTTAGCCATTCCCGACAACAACTTCACCGCCGTAAACGGAACTGTCACTTGTTTACGGTACGCCCATTTGGTGTATTATTCTCCAGCTCTCGCTTCCCAACGCCTGCGTACTGCGAATTCGTGGCGAGGCGCTTGACGACGGCAATTGAGTGCCGAGCGTGTAACAAGGAGCAAGCACTACTAGCGCGTTCTCAAAACATGTTGTGTGATCGTCGCGCCAGTACTCATCAAAAACGATGCGCCCCATTAACATGCTTATGCATTCAGATGATATTGCCCTGTCTTGCCTCAAACGAAAACGATCTTGCACACTGTTTTCAGACGTGAGAAACAACTCATTTGAGGCGCTATGTCTGCTAGGAGTTGCCGCAGCGGTCTGATGGTTTTCGAATGATGCAGTACTATGACGAACCACAGGAAGTGGCGTAATCACTGTACCTTGTGTATAACTCATTATCATTGCACTATGGTGCGTCTCAGTGGGAAACGATACATGTTTCGTAGACGCAGAAGCATCAACAGTCGGCCTAAGGTGGTCCAGCGTAGTTCACGGCATATATTCTTTTCTCTGGCCCGCTCTCTTATGATCTACTCCTCTCACAGTCACGCCAAATTACTAAAGGCCATAGATGTGCCTTGGAAGCTATCACATAGTCGGTAGTTTATGTATCATTTTCATAGTCACCCAGAAATGAGGTTCCGCATGCCTCCTAAATTGAAACGGCAACTCACAAGTATGATCCACCGCATTCGTCTTGGTGTAGCGTACACCTGACGTTACGCACATATCATCGGTTGCAGTGACACCGGTCCTAATTGTGAACACTGTGATGTGCCAGAAACACTTGAGCACATATTTTGTGTCTGCCCAGCATACGCACGTGAACGACAAACACTGATTTCTTCTACTGAACTATATCGCAGTAGGTCATTAACTGATGAGATCATGTTGGGCCCTTGGCCAGACACCATCAGTGCAACTGCGGTCACAAGAGCACTTATTACCTTTTTAGAAACAACTGGACTATGTGCGCGGCTATAAAATGTGTCTCAGCTAGAGCAAGCTATCGCTCAGGCCGACCTCACTGCCTTTCTGTAAATAAACTTACCTCCTCCCTTCACAGTCACGCTGGTCTGATCAAGCCGCACACCGCAAAGCAGTGCTTGATGATTACCGTTCGGGTAAACAAACGCGAATACTTCGGAAATATCTCAATAATTGCTTTTAGCATTTCTTGAGCAGCACCTATCAGTATTTCATACGGCAAACAACGCTAGGGATAATATATATAAAGCGTGCGGGTCAATGTCTTTGAAATACCACGTGTTGAGGTGTTTTTTGGTATTTAAATTTGATGAGTAACTGCGCGCCTCTCCCTGTGTGTGTGGGGGGGGGGGCGCCGAAGACAAGGAACGGTTTCTCATAGACAAGTAATAACACAAAAAATCACACCATAAACACGGAGTGAATGATGATGAGTGGGATGAAGCGCTGGAGGGTTTCGTCATTAAACCGTGAACCATTCACGCGAATACCACCCAATGCATCATCAAAGACGTGACAAACACTGTATATAAGAAATTTTATTATTTGAAAGTGGTAGCTACACGTCGCTTCCGTTCCCCCTCTTCATAATGACTGCTTTAAGGTCGGTGAAGGGGTGGATCGGTGATGGGGAGTAGTGGGATGTTTGCAAGGACGAAGTAGTGGGCAGTTTGCAAAGGTGGAAGTATGGGCGGTCAAGTACATACAAGGGATGGACACACCCACGCCTTTAGGAGCTTCACCCCCAAAACTGAAGCGTGAACGGGCAGGAACACTTAGGCTTACTTGTTTCAAGGTTCACTAAGATCGCGGAAGATCTTCTACGAGTTCCTCGCTCTACGCCCACAAGAGATCCTTCATTCAGTGTCGACGTCCACTCAACTAGGGGCGACGAACCACTCCCACACGCGCTACCACTTCGTCGCGTTGTCCTAACAGTGACCGCCGTCGACGCTGCTGACACGTCCGAGTGCGGGACGCCTTGTGCTATATTGATTCGCTTCCTCGGTGTGTGTACAGCCCTCGAACGTGCCTGCCTGTCACGTACCTGGTGCAATACAGCTTCTTCCAACACGCGCGTCAAAGAAAGAGACACTGACCCCCTGGTCGCGTACGGTTTCTCTGCGCTATCCATTGCACGGCCTCATATTTTGGGACACTGAGTGCCACGTGCACCACTTTGCGGGTCCGGGCATTGTCTCTGTTCTCGTCACTGCAGCGATGGCGTTAGCATCGGGAATCAGGAGTGCTACTTTGGTGTTTCTCACCTGACAAACTATGGAAGATCCAAAACTGGTGGCATTAGACATTGTCACCTCATACGGGGAAAACCTTTCGAGGAGTACAACAACAAGTAAGCTAGAGCGGCAGCTTCACGGTTCGCTTACATTGTTGTCCACGCCCAGAGCTCGTCGTTTGCGGGGTTTGAGTGTTTACTGTTTGCACTCCCGGGCAGTCGTTTATTAACCGAAGTCGGAGGTCTAGAGAGTTTGAACACAGGTAAGGTACAAATAGCGTCCGGCTGTGTTGTTTTTTCAAAACAGTGAGACACCATGGCACACTCTGTACTACCTGCAATTCAACCCAGCTACTTACAGTAAACGCGACAAAAAAATTTCGCTACACATTCGTGTCTCAGTCTTCCACTGGGCGTTAACGAAGACTTTCTTGGGAATTCGTAGTGCAGCAAGATGTAATTTAAAATCCAGATTTTTGTGAAGCAAGTGTTCATTTTAACTAAGAAAAACTCCGAACAAACAGCTCGTTTAGCGAAATTTCTAATGCCAGCGTTGGCGTCAGGGTCGTTGACTTTCAGCAAAATTGTTAAAGAGGTTAATGAAGTGAACAATAAAGAATCTCCAGTCCGAATGAGAATTTAATCCGGGCCATCAGGGTGGCAAGTACAACACATGTATTTTCATGCTCGTCTTGTCATGATGTCTGTGTCGCAATGTCACTCTCAGCTCTGTGAACCATGATGATAAAAAAAGAATAGGATGTGCTACACTAAGGATTCGAACCCTATTTGCTGAGTGCACGTCAGGAAATGTGAACCTTATTTCATTTAGTTGCGGAAGGTAATATTTCGGTCTAACTGGGCAGCTTTAAAACGATGGCCAAACAACACGGTATAAATCTCGAAAAAACGGTTTTCGCAGGTTATTAGCAACGCATTGAAAGGTGCGTAGAAGCTACCCGAAGTTCACGGAAGCGATGTTTAGAGACATCATCATCATCATCAGCCTGGCTACGTCCACTGCAGGACAAAGGCCTCTCCCATGCTCCGCCAGTTAACTCGGTCCTGTGCTTGCTGCTGCCAATTTATATCCGCAAACTTCTTGATTTCATCTGCCCACCTAACCTTCTGTCTCCCCCTAACCCGCTTTCCTTCTCTAGGAATCCCGTTAGTTACTCTTAATGACCAGCGGTTATCCTGTCTACGCGCTACATGCCCGGCCCATGTTCATTTCTTCTTTTTTATTTCAACTATGATATCCTTAACCCCCGTTTGTCCCCTAATCCACTCCGCTCTATTCTTGTCTCTCAAGGTTACACCTACCATTTTTCTTTCCATTGCTCGCTGCGTCGTCCTCAATTTAAGCTGAACCCTCTTTGTGAGTCTCCAGGTTTCTGCTCCGTAGCTAAGTACCGGCAAGATACAGCTGTTATATACCTTCCTCTTAAGGGATAATGGCAATCTACCTGTCATAATTTGAGAGTGCTTGCCGAATGTGCTCCACCCCATTCTTATTCTTCTAGTTACTTCAATCTTATGGTTAGGCTCGGCGGTTATTACCTGCCCTAAGTAGACATAGTCTTTTACAACTTCAAGTGCACTATTACCTATCTCGAAGCGCTGTTCCTTTCCGAGGTTGTTGTACATTACTTTCGTTTTCTGCAGATTAATTTTAAGACCCACCTTTCTGCTCTCCTTGTGTAACTCCGTAATCATGAGTTGCAATTCGTCCCCTGAGTTACTCAGCAATGCAATGTCATCGGCGAAGCGCAGGTTACTAAGGTATTCTCCATTCACTCTTATCCCTAACTGTTCCCATTCTAGGCTTCTGAAAACCTCCTGTAAGCACGCGGTAAATAGCATTGGGGAGTTTGTGTCCCCCTGCCTTACACCCTTCTTGATTGGTATTCTGTTGCTTTCTTTATGAAGCACTATGGTAGCAGTTGATCCCCTGTTGATTTCTTCCAGAATGTTTATATATACTTAATCTACGCCCTGATTCCGCAGTGTCTGCATGACGGCTGATATTTCTACTGAATCAAACGCCTTCTCGTAATCTATGAAGGCTATGTTTAGTGGTTGGTTATACTCTGAGCATTTCTCTATTACCTGATTGATAGTATGAATGTGGTCAATTGTTGAGTAGCCTGTTCAAAATCCTGCTTGTTTCTTTGGTTGATTGAATTCTAATGTTTTCTTCACTCTGTTAGCAATTACCTTTGTAAATAGCTTGTATACTACAGAGAGCAAGCTGATCGGCCGGTAATTCTTCAAGTCCTTGTCATCTCCTTTCTTATGGATTAAGATGATGTTAGCGTTCTTCCAAGACTCTGGTACCCTTCCCGTCAGGAGACACTTCGTAAACAGGGTGGCTAGTTTTTCTAACACAAACTGTCCTCCATCTTTCAGCAGATCTGATGTTACCTGATCCTCACCAGCAGCTTTGCCTCTTTGCATGCTCTCCAAAGCTTTTCTGACTTCTTCTATCATTACTGGTGGGGTGTCATCTGGGTTACTGCTAGTTCTTATCGTATTAAGGTCGTGGTTGTCTCGGCTACTGTACAGATTTCTGTAAAACTCCTCCGCTATTTTGACTATCCTATCCATATTGGTGGTTATTTTGCCTTTTTTGTCCCTTAGTGCATACATCCGGCTTTTGCCTATCCCAAGTTTCCTCTTCACTGCTTTGAAGCTTCCTCCGTTTTTCAGAGCGTGTTCAATTCTCTCCATGTTATACCTTCTTACATCGCATACTTTACGTCTATTAATCAACTTCGGAAGCTCTGCCAGTTCTATTTCGTCTGTTGTACTTGACACTTTCATGATTTGACGCTTCTTAATTAGGTTCTTCGTTTCCTGGGAAAGCTTGCCAGTGTCCTGTCTAACTACCCTGCCTCCAACTTCCACTGCACACCCCGTAATGATACTCGTCAGATTATCATTCATTGTATTTACGCTAAGGTTGGTTTCCTGACTAAGGGCCGAGTACCTGTTCTGCAGCGACACTGTGAATTCCTGTACTTTCCCTCTCAGTGCTAGCTCACTGATTGGCTTCTTGCGTATCAGTTTCTGTCGTTCCTTCTTCAAGTCTAGGCGAATTCGAGACCGTACCATTCTATGGTCACTGCATCGTACCTTGCCAACCACTTCCACATCCTGCACGATTCCTGGGTGTGCAGTCATTATAAAGTCTATTTCGTTCTTATTTTCGCCATTAGGGCTCCTCCATGTCCACTTGCGGTTTTCTCGTTTTCGGTAGAAGGTATTCAAAATCCGTAAATAATTGCGTTCGGCGAATTCCACTAGTAGCTCTCCTCTGGCGTTTCTAGTGCCGATGCCATAATCTCCTACTGCCTGGTCTCCAGCCTGCTTCTTCCCTACCTTTGCATTAAAGTCGCCCATCACTATAGAATACTCTGTTTTTACCTTACTCATTGCCGATTCCACGTCTTCATAGAAGCTTTCAACTGAAGCGTCATCATGGCTGGATGTAGGCGCGTAAGCCTCTACTACCTTCATCTTGTATCTTTTATTCAGTTTAATTACAATACCTACCACCCTTTCATTAATGCTATAGTATTCCTCTATGTTGCCAGCTATGTTTCTGTGAATTAGGAACCCCACTTCCAGTTCTCTTCTGTCTGCCAAGCCCCGATAGCAAAGCACGTAGCACCGTACAGGCCTCATCTTTCCTCCGAACCTCACTGAGCCCTATTATATCCCATTTAACACCTTCTAGATCCTCGAATAGTACAGCTAGACTTCCCTCACTAGATAAGGTTCTAGCGTTAAACGTTGCCAAGTTCAGGTTGCAATGGCGGCCTGTCCGGATGCAGAGATTCTTAGCACCCTCTGCTGCGTTGCAAGCTGTAGCGCAATAGACCCAGAAATAGGGCCCTGTAAGCTGTAGCATGGAGGCCACTGAAGTTCCCCATGCTTTACCACACAAGAATTTCATGATATGCACAATAGATAGCAGTCTCTTCTTCCGGTACTGACTAACACTTGCAAATCGAATACTCATTCATTGGAGAGTTTGCAGGGTCAGGCACTGCGTATCTGCCTAGGACTGCCCCGATGCGCTTCTACTTATGCCACAATCATGCTTGCCAAAGACCATCCGGTCAGGACATGTATTGTTGTGGATTGCCTCAGAGCGCACATTCGACATGCTAGCCGTGTCCCCGACCACCACTTGGCCCTTCTACCTTTCGGAAGGCCACGTGCTACGTTTTCAGACGTCATAGCCAAGCACCTAAACAGCATTCCATCAGGATATACGCCAGCTGCAAGAACGGCATGTGCTTTGTGGTGCCTCGACCAGCCGCAAGTTCGTCTAGAAATTCCGGGAATCAAAAAGAAAAGCAGTCACTCCAGAGTAGCATTGAAGCAGGCAACACTGCTATTATTACATGAGTTGTACTTAGACCGAACGCGGATATACACTGATCGGTCCGTCTCATCCAGCAGCTCATCAGGTGCCACTGTAATTCCGGCTGCAGAAATGACAATCAAGTTTAAGTTGTCGCATATGACTACATCTACGGCATCAGAACTTGCTGCCGTAAGGGCTGCTTTACAATATCTCGTTAAAGAACGTCCAGGAAAATGGGTCATATTCTGTGATTCGAAAGCAGCGCTTCAGAGTTTGCAGTCTGCCATGCGTAGGAGGAGCCATGACCAACTGGTACAAGAAATAAGACATTGCCATCATGAAGCTCTAGCCTGAGGGCATGATATTATATATTAACGGCTGCCTGGACATATCGGTATTACCGGAAATCAATTAGCCGATGACGCAGCCCGCTCAGCCCATGAAGGAACCCGTGTAGTCCCGATTCCTCTATCAAGGAATGATGCAGCAAGACAACTTTACCTGCTGGCTCGAGATATCACACGCACGTTTTGGTCGTCTACCAGCTTCCAAAGGTGTCAATTTTATGAACTGGATCCTTCGCTCAAGATAAAGCTACCATCACAACTTACATGTCTTACTTACATGTCTGCCAAGCCCCGATAGCAAAGGACGTGCCCATTCTGTAGCAGCGTATAGGCCTCATCTGTCCTCCTAACCTCACTGAGCCCTATTATATCCCATTTAACACCCTCTAGCTCCTCGAATAGTACAGCTAGACTTCCCTCACTAGATAAGGTTCTAGCGTTAAACGTTTAGAGGCAGAAGAACAGATAAATTGGAGAGAGAAGGAACAGAGGCATATTTCACAAACAAAGGAACAAGCTGCGTCAGCACGGTTTCCCTATCCTTTCAAGATAACAGCATTAGTTTTCTCAACAGTACCTTGCGCTTCCTTGGGTGTCAAGAGAAACTGCGCTTCGCGCTCACGTGGTTTGCTTGTGCCGTAAAGTCCTGCCTCCACTGTGGATTCAAGTTGGCTGAGAGTAGGCACCCGTCCTGTTTTGTGTGTGTGTGTGTGTGTGTGTGTGTGTGTGTGTGTGTGTGTGTGCGTGTGTGTGTGTGTGTTTGTGTGTGTGTGTGTGTGTGTCCTTGTTCAGTTTGGTTCAAAAGTTTCCTCACATATGAAGCCACAGAGGTTCTGGACTGGGCACTGCTACTAGAGTTTGAATGTGGCTGTCCTTTCTCTTGCTTGTCAATAGCACAAATACCTACTGTCACCAGCCGACAGCCGCACCGACTGTCCGTCCTCAGTGTTCGAAGCGAAAACGCAAGAAGCGCGTGCATCTGCTAGCAATCGCGGCCGAAGGCGTCTGTTGGTGGTTCAGGGCCCTTTTAACTCTGTTTTCAATGCTTAATGCGCAAAACTTTCGCACAGCGAGAGGCATGCAGCTTCGCTATGAAACATTTTCCCTCTGTATCTTCCAATAATTAATATACAAAGAAACTGGCGAATTATTGTGAGAGTCCTTGCCCTGGTGGAAATGTTGGAGTGTATAGAGTACACTTTACCATGCGTAATGACAATTGCGCACTTTATACTCTCATGACGCCTTGTACTCACCCGCACGTACTTGCATGTACACTATCTGGTTAGTCAGATAGGACTCACTAAATTTTGTTTTTAAATGTATGCAGCGCAAATCTACACTCGTAAAAGCTAAATTTAAAAAAATCACAAACATAATACCGAGTTTGATTGAAGCTTTCGTAAAAGAGCACACATGCTTGAAATGTAGTTGTTATTAGACCCGCACCCTTCTAGCGCAGTTTTATGCCTCAGGCAGAATGGTGTTTGCGGATAAATAGCAAAAGCAAATTTGTTTGGCTGTTAAGGAATTTGAGCTTAGCTTCGACTGAACGTATCGTATTTTATAAAATACAGAGGTGAAGAATTCGATAACATATGGTGGGAAGGAAGCTAGTCAAAGAAATCATGTTTCTGTGCCACGAACCGCATTCATAAAAAAAGGCTGAATGAAAAAAAAAAGTGTAGCCTACAATTCCTGCTCATTCATAATATAGTATATTTGCATGTGCACAGGTGTTTCTAATGCGTGTTTTTAATATATATTTCAAGTAACGTATCAAAGTATATGTCTCAGTGCGTTGCGTTCATTTGTGTTGGTTGGTGTGGGAATTTTCCTTCTCTGTCCACATTTTTCTGCGAAAATAGGTTGATGAATAGAGCACGTTATATGTTGATAAAAATGTCATGTTACAGCATACAAAGGCAACGTAAAACCACGCTGTTACTTCAAATTACAAATAAACTTGAACAAAGTTTTCACTCAGGAGAACCCAAAGTACATATAAATGCCTAGCACAATGACGAGGGCACATACGAAAATGCATCTTGTTACGGTGTTGTTTCTTTGACGCGTCACAATTCACCAGTCAGATTTACGTGTTTATTTTTTTTTGCAAGCCTTAAGCTGTGGACAGACTCACTACGTATATCAGCATTCCTTTTTTTTTTTCAAGGTTTTGTTGATTATTAGATGAGCTGTTGAGAGTGATATGAGCCAAACAAGTCGAGTTTGAAAAGCATCATTGATATGGCAACTGTAGTGGTGCTGTTTCAACATCTGCTTTTATTAAACAAGCAACTTGCTCAGATTTTTACTCTCTTTGTTTTTTTTTATGTCTCCTGTATTTGGTTCCGCAAACTTCAAGAGAGCTTACTGACACGCTCGGTCCAACATCCGTCTCACATCCGCCCCCATTAATCAAATGACCATTTTTGGTGTTTCCTTTTCGTTGTCGTCGTCGTAGTCGTTTTTTGTGTTGTTGTTGTTGTTGTTGTTGTTGTTGTTGTTGTTGTTGTTGTTGTTGTTGGTTACCACAGCTCCGCGTAATCTCTTCTGATAGTTCCCGGACAAATACCGTTTGCGTGTGTTTCGACCAGCGCTCACAGCAGCAACAGCCCACCCATTTACTAACTGCGACACGGCCTCATGACCCTAGATCAGTACTCAACAGGAAAGGGGGCCTAGCGAAAAAAAGTTAGGAGGTAATGGTACAGTTCCGGAACAGTTAGACGGAGCAGTTCCGTACAAAAGAGTCTAAATGAGCCCTCTGATTGCCTCCAGCACAACAGAGCCTCCTCGAAGAGTTTTCTGGGAGAGTTCACACGTGATGGTTTGTGTGTGCTGTTCCTCAAAGTATAGCACTTCCTTAACACTGTTCTGGCCTCAGGCGTGCAAACGACCGTCTTTTATTTTTTGTTTCGTTGCCGCTGCACTTAGCACTCAACGACGTCTGTTGAATTTGGCACCTTTGTCGGCGGAGTTTCGCGATATTATTGACCCAGTTTCGCAATTTGTTCAACTTAGCTTGCGGTCTGGTCGGTATAATAGAAGTTCAGTTCTCTTCTTTGCTCACCAACACCTATACGACTCGTCACTTCCTACTAACGTATAGATTTCGCTTAGGCACACTGGTACGGACCACATCCGGCCTTTCAGACAGAGACCAACTATTTCAGCTAGCATGCTTTTCTTTTGGCGATGCTCTTTGTGCATAGATGTGAGTGTCTGTCACGTTCGGTATATTTTTTTGTTCTCTGAGAAAGCTCTTCCAAATGATCGATCAGACTTGGGCCATCTGTATCTTTACTCAGCAAGACATTGTTGCCTGGTTGGTACTTATAAGAAGTTTTGGTTTGCATTGTAGTCGTTTCTGAGGAATAGGAAGCATGTGAATTACTTCGTCGACACCAGTGCATTTTGTTAGCATCATGAACGCGTCGCAACAGGAACCCTTTTCTTTGAAGTTTTTTTCTGAAACAAATAACGGAAAATGTTGGTTGCAGAAGTCGACCACGTAGAGAATATTGGACAACAACGTGAATTTCTTACAGTCGTCATAGGTGCAGTGTTTATACCACCGTTTGAATGAGGATATTCTAGAAGTAGTTTCTGCACGCTTATGGCTATAGTCTTCAGGCATTGCTTGCCAAGTTTATAACAATGATAGACCGATCTGGTTAAAATATCTTATCAAACACATGAACGCTATAAACGTACATTTTCTAATCACGAAATATTATCAAACAACATGTCGACAATGACAACGGTAGAAACAATACCCCTTGGCAGACCTCGTGGCGATATTACACGAGCACTCTTTCATTGGTGTAAACTATATAAGTACGTTTTATGGAAGCTGTGACATTCACTACCGCTTTGTCTCGCTGATGTTAAAAAATCCCAACACATTCCCCTGTTTCACAATTTTTTTTTGCCTATAGCTGAACACATATATAAGAAGACCATATCGCGTAATTCGGTCGTATGGGATATAAGTTGCTGGTCCAACAAATGACTTGAGTTATTCAAAATAATGTCTAGCAATTAAACAAATATTCTTTGGATACATATAACCTGTGCCCTTCTATTACTCACATTAGTAGTAGACGCAGTGGACAAGCCGAAAACTATGAGCGGTTTCAGTCGGCGCTGTTGCTTCTGAAACATACCTCTTTTAAGTACTCAACTACTCTCCGAAAGAGGTTTTCGTGATAGTTTTTTTTGTATGTGTCGTTCCTTTTCCTCTTTTTTTGTATGTACCAAAAACCCGTAACTGCCTCCTTTCCACTCACCTTCCCCCGCCAGCTTCACATTGTTGCTTATGAACGTTTCCACGATAGCTAAGGCTTTATTCACCTACGTAAGAAAAGTGGATGCTGCACAGTATCAGCTATAAGGTCTGAAGTGGTAATATTTCATTGGCAACGCACGTGCAGCGTCGTTAAACAAAACTCACCTACATTTAAAGTCATTCAAGCCAAGTTAAAAACTCTGTGCAATTACATTCTCCCTTACTAATGTACTCCATCCACAGGCAGAGTTCCGCATACCATTCATATTACTTTCTATGTGCGGCTTCTTTAACGTTACCCAAGTGGGGACGCTTGTCGTTGAACCTTGGTAGAAGAAGCCACGCTTTTTGAAGGCTAAACCTATGAATAGCTCGCGCACCGGGGTCAGCAACTGCACTGATCACCTACAGTTCTACGCGTTATCTTCAATGGCGTTCTTCAATTTCCGTCAAGAACCTTTCGCAAGTAGAAGCGTGAGAAAGAAGTTTGGCAGCTCTGTATGCTGTATCCTCCTGATCTCACGGCTGTACCGCCGGCGTCAAGGTCGCTTCTATTTCACCCGGTCACCTTCAGGTTGGCCGTCAATGCAGTTTTTAGGATAAAAACACAGAAGGTACGAACAAGGCACTAAGCTTGCTCCAAATGACGAAAAAAACGAGAACGAAAGATCAACATTGACGACGTACCCGGGGCTGGAAAACCGGGAGCACGCCCCTTCTCCACAAACCCGCTCCTATACATCTGCAGAAGAATAAGCGTGTTTGATTATGTTGCTTATAGCTCATTGCTGCACTGTTTACTCTCTATACCTTGCGCACGTGCGAACATTTTAATGTCTGTCCCTCGAACGGGGCAAAAAATAAAGGGTGCGTACAAACTAAAACACGTGGCCCCGTGCTCTGCTTTCAGCCACCACATGTCAAGAGCCCATTAGGCTTCCTTCGCTTGATTTCTTTCGAGCTCATTGCGTGGCTTATTTGTTTTCCGGATGAACTGGTTAGCAAGCAGCTTGCTTGTTCCGCTAAAGCGTGGCATGGAGGCAGCGATCAACGGTGTAGCGTAAAAAGAAATCATGGGTTTTCGGGTGACCCAAATTTGGCCTCGTTAGAATGAAACCTCGGAACCACGTTTATTTGCATTAGTGCTAGCCCCGATTGCCGTGACCCGGAGTTTTGGCATCCGTCATTGATTCCTCCCTTTGGCTTTCTAATTCTAGCACGCTAATTAAACACGTCAATGACAATGTGTGTAATCTTTCCGCAGGTCTGACACTGCTGATTTAACCTTACTTTTGCAATAAAAGAATGCCGGCAATACGTACAGATAGAACTGTGTCCTGTGACTCACTATAGAAGTCATGTTCAATCAGATTTCTGCTAACAATAAAGCTCATTGAATCAGCTTTAGCTTTCATGAGGTGTGGTCCTGTATGCAAGTATGTGTGCGTGTGTGTAGGTGGGAGGGGGTCTCAGGAGAGGTTTTCGGTGGCACTTATGACTTTCCGTGGCCTTTCCCAGCAGACCGACATGCGATAACCGTAGCTGCAAGGTACCAACCACCCACCACCTCCCATAGCGCACTGCTTTGATGTGCTCAAAAAACTTTTGAATGAGTTAGATGGACATTACAATTGCTCTCTGTTGGAAGAACGGGTCTGCGGACACTGGCCAAGACTGTTCTCAGCGCAGAACTCTTTGTAACCATTGTTGCGATTTTTTGCGGACAACTGGTCTTAAAGACATTCTTAGGCAGTGGCTCTTTTTTTTTTACCTTCTTTTGTTTTTGTTGTTAGATTGCCTTTCTATCATCTTTTAGCTTCCTCGCCCCATCCCTCGAAACAGCGTAGCCAGCCAGCCTTAGAAATAGCTAACCTTCCTGTATTTCCACATATTTTTTTTGTTTCCTCCTCTCCCCCTCCACAAGCGTCATCAAATAAACTGGTCACTTGCATCAAACCATACTCTCTCCTTTTTTCTCTACTCTCCCCCCCCCCCCCCGTCTACTAGGGGACTCAGGCGCTCTTATTTATTTATTTATTTATACAATACTGCAGACCAATTTAATGGTCCAAGCAGGACGGGCAGAAAAAAAGAATGTTCACGCACATACAATGCAATGCAAAAAAAAACAATGAAGCAACAAAACGCAGAATTCACTTAGAACTACAAGATAAACAAGCCACGGTGAAACCGACTTTTCGCACAAACATAGCAGGGTTTCCAATCCAAATAAAACTAGAAAATCACGCACAACTTCAAGAAACATTGCTAAAAACCCGATCGTCAGTAATTAAAAGTTTCTAAAATGATCGTGTAGGACTGTCATAAAATTTCCACTAAAAATTTTTTCTGGCAATTTATTCCAGTCATCTACCGTGCGTGGAAAATAAGAAAACTTAAAGGTATTTGTTCGGGCAAAGAATGGGGATAAACTGTGGCTATGTGTGTGTCGTGTTTTCCTCGTGGTGGACGGACTAATGAATGGAGTGGGTGATAATCCAGTCTTACACTTAATTAGGGATTCCATAAAAGCTAAGCGGGCAATTTGGCGTCTAATGTGTAGTGGTTGGATTTAATTGAGTGTCATGATACCTGACGGAGAATCACTTCTTTTATATTTATTATAAATAAAACGAACAGCCCTCCTCTGAACCTTCTCCAATTCGTTAATGTTTTTGTTCGTGTACGGGTCCCAAACAACCGCTGCATACTCCAGTTTAGGCCTAATTATGGAATTATACGCTAAAAGCTTAACGTTACTAAATGTACCTCGAAGTTTATGCCGTAAAAGACTAAGTTTTTTTAGCGCTGAAGAAGTTACCTGCTGAACGTGGTCGTTCCAATCTAATCTGGAGTTCAATACGATACCTAGGTATTTAAACTTACTAACCTCCTCGATTAAGGTGTTTTTAATTTTGTACCGGAAAGTTATGGGGTTTCGTTTCCTGGTTATACGTAAAAGAACTGTTTTTGTAGTGCTAATTTTCATGCCCCATTTGTCGCACCAAGATGATATGTCACATAAATGCCTATCTAGCCGATGTTGATCAGAAGCAGACTGCACTTCAGTATAAATCATGATATCATCCGCGAACATTCCAATATTCACAGTATCACCAACCACAGACACTAAATCATTAACATACAACAAAAAAAGCAGGGGCCCCAGCACACTTCCCTGGGGCACACCTGATGTCACTGTTAGAGAAGAGGAACAAGTACCATCGATGTCTACAAATTGCGTTCGATCTTTCAAATACGAATTAACCCAATTTACAAGTGTAGAAGGAATTCCTGCTTGTTTAAGTTTTAAAAGAAGGCTACCGTGAGGAACCCTGTCGAATGCCTTGCTTAAGTCTAAAAACAAAACATCAGTTTGCCCGGTGTGATCTAAGATTGAACTAAAACTATGAACGGCGGTGACCAACTGCGTAACGGTAGAAAATCCCCTTCTAAAACCATGTTGGAAGGGACTCAATGTTTTATTTTTTTCCAGTACATTAAGAATATGGTTAGCTACAATATGTTCTATCATCTTGCAACAACAGCACGTTAAGGAAATTGGTCGATAATTTTCAACATGGAAATGGTCTTCCTTTTTTAAAAACTGGAATTACCCTAGCCATAAGCCAATCATGGGGCAGCACGGACGTCCGAAAAGATTCACGAAAAATCACTGTCAAAAACCGAGCTAAAGATTCTGCATAGCGACGCAGAAAGGCGTTCGGGATTTCATCCGGGCCAGTAGTGCACTTAGGATCTAATCGCAGAAGCATTTCAAAAACTCCTTCAAAAGAAGCAAGCTCGATCTGTTCCGAATGAGCCTCTATATAAAATTCATCACCTTGATCGTTTGAAAACACAGAATGAAAAAAGGAATTGAAAGCATTAGCAATGGAGAGACGAGATGTTTCCATCTTGCCATCAACCAATAATTGATCAACTGATTTACGTGCACTGCGGATGTGATTCCAGAACTTTCCTGGATCGTTTAAAATGAACTGAGGCAAACTTTCGCAAAAATACCGTTTCCTTGCGGATTTTACGCTGCTCGAAAGTTTGGAGACTAACCTATTTAAGACATCACAATCGGGACTGCTAGTCTTCTTGATACGTTTAATTCGCCGCTTTAGGTCCTCCCTACCAGATAACCTCCCTACCAGAGACGTCAATGTGTGGCGTTGATCAAGAGTAGTGACGCAGATGAAGCAGCGGTCCATATTCTCAGCGCATATAATTTATGCTCTCCTCTTGCCTGGACCTGCGTGCCCTTTTATTTTCTTTCCTTCCGCGCCTATATATTCGGCGTGCCGTCGTCTCTTTGCTGGCAGGCTGCTAATTTGATCATGGTTTCAAGGTTTGCCCACCAGACGCTACAGAGGTCAATGCCGCACGCCGACATGGGTGATATGGTCATGCTGCAGTGAGGGCATAGATGACTGTGTGGTCGGCTGTCTCGTCAGTATTTAAAAAAATAATAAATAATCTTGCCGATTACCTTGCCTCACCACGGGTGGTCTTTGGAAGGAGTTAGCAAAGTGCATCAAATTTCTCAAGCTTTCCGTTTTCTACGTATGCGGCAGCTCATATTAAATTTTAAGTGTCCTTGTTCATACGTTTGCTTGAGGTTTGATGAATGCGTCGACGTGGAGATGTGTGTTGGCATTATGAGACTTGAAGTTCCAGGCTTAATCCCATCATTCTCTTTTGGCTTCGCGTCACCGAATCACTGACGAAACCCCCTCTGGAAATACGATACGTTACTTGATCTTTGACGGGTCCTGCTTTCAACATCGCGTCAATATTACTACAACCGTATCAAAATCCGCCCCTTTTGCCCCCGATGAAAACGGAGAGATTCAGATTTCTCAATTTGCCAGCCGTAATGTATCGACTGCAGTTCTTTCAATAACCTTTTACGGGACGGAATAGTTTTTAAAGAAATAGAATACAAGTTCTTTCACCCTCGATAAAATACATATGTTCCATGGAATGAAACCCTCTGTACATATCCATCTATATCAAGTATAGTGCTGGCCTGCGACCTAGACAGTGAAAGAAGTCAATATTTGGAGGGCGGAATGATGTAATGTTTGAATATAGTTCATTCATCCTTAAAATGTATTAGTTTGATTTTGTAGCAAAAAGGCCAGCTATATACAGAAACATTCTTGTTCATTGTTTTACGGAGTTCAACTTACCAAAGCAACTGAGCTAAAATACTAATGAGACTAGTTGGGCTATGTATATTGCCAAAGCGCCTCTTTTCGCGCTTACCTAAAGTGTGCTTGAAACATTTTCAAATGGAGAGTGTGTTGAAGGGTATGTCGGGAACGCTGATAGTTCATTACCCGAATTGAAGAGATAAATATGACACAGGAAATAACTTCTTGCGTGCATGGCTGTCCACGCTTTTACGATTGTGTGACAAGAAACTAAAGGAAATCATAGAATTTTCTACGAAAGCATTGAACAGACAGCTACGTGAACTCATGCAGCTTCCTGAGCAAGAGTAGTGAGCTAGCCTAATATCGAGACTCACTATGGCTGTGAATATTCTACGCGTACCGCGGCTCTACACACATAACCAATACGCGTTCATCTCCCACGCCCATACATGGATTACGAAGACTAGGAATCAGGCAAAGAACAACCGCATACTCAACCCAAAACCGTCAGACAGCTGCAGTGGCACCCATCTTTTGTCAACGTCGCAAATATCTCGCTTGTGAAGCCACAAGAGAAACGACGGAAATGTTGCTTTGGGTATTTTCGGCCAGATCTCACTGCAGTAGGTTGGCGGGACGTGTGCTTGTACAGCACGTTTTCCCCGACTAGTGCGTGGCGCTTTTGGTAGGAAACTGAAGGCCATGAAAGCCCCGACTCCTCTGTAGAGAGTGTAGTCAATACCAAACCCCAACGCTCTCATCTTTTTCGTCACCATTCGAACAAAAAAAAAATGTCCGAGACTTTTCTTCGAATGATTGCACGCCGCAGACGTATAGCCGATTGATGGGTTTTGACTCGGGCATAAAAAAAAGTAACAACGTGCATAAAAAGTGAAAAAAAAAACGCACAGCTTACAGTAACCCACGATCAACAGGACGCAAATGTACCCAGCTCGTCCTATAGTGAAGGCTGTTTTCGGCAAGTACTTTGTGAATCCCCCTTGTACATTGACCTGGATAGCACTGCAAACACGTTTTTTAACGTATCACATAACTGTTTTCATATTAATTTTCTTCGAAAATCAGAATGTTAGGACGTTGTTAAATGTTATTCGCGCAGATGTAGTTCCGGAGACGTGCTCGATTAGAATACGCTAGCCCAACAGGGTCACTGATTGTATAATATATATGGGCATCTTGGCACTTCGTGCAGACTATGGCCTCTCCTATATACCCGTGACGCATGGGAAGACCTTCCACGTATAGTAGATGCGTGCCCTGTACATAAGCGTTTCTTTCTTGTGTGGGTTATACCGATTCCCACAAAGCCTGCCTTGTGGCGGAGAAGTGCCCATGAAATATACAGGGTTTTTGAAAGAGGGCGAAATAGAAGGACAAAACTGTGACCACAATTTACAGCTTAAATGTGACACAAAAGTTTGCCGACGACGATATATTTCTTCAAAAAAGATGACAAATCACCGCAACGAGTACAAGAAAATACATGTGTACAGCCAGGCCTATCGACGAAGGATTCCTGGCACTGACATAAGCTCCTCTGAGATGTTTTTAACAAGCATGACCCCCCCAAAAATGCACTGTCGAGGCTGTGATGACGACTCATGTACTGTCGAGCAACAGCCCAGAAAAGAGGTGGCCCTTCTCTCCATTAGAATCGTCTATAGCTGCTGCACTGAAATTGAATTTTTCAAAATGGCAGTGCACATGCAGGGAATCGGGAGGGTTCTTTATTTTAATTGAGGAAGACGACTGTTGTGAGCGATAAATATTTTGAATGAACTGCGATTACGTTTGCGTAAATCTGAATTAGGACGGCACGGCTGAAAGTAAGTATTTGTCGTATGTAGTCAACCTTTACCTTAGCCTTCTGTGAACAGACTCCCACGCACTGTTTCTGAGGACAAGCTTCCAAGCAATGTGCAAGGTTTCGAACTCCTTACAAAAGAAAACAAAAAAGCAATAAAAGGCGAGATACATGTCCAACGCTGTTCAGCAATTTGCAGTGCCTGTTTTTAACGTGCCATTTTTACCTCCTCATTTATATCTGTCGAAATAGTGCATTAGGTTACATTTATAGAAGCTCCAAATATCTTCCTTTATTATGAACGTGGAATATTAAAAACCATTCAATTTGAAAAAAAAAAGCTATATTTTACTTTCCCCAATTTGATTACATTTGGGTCGGCAGTCGAATGTCATAATTACTACACCATCTCGGCGTGGAAACTTCTGATGTTCACTTGCTAAAGGTTTCTGTTTATAACATAATTAGTGACAATCACCGACTATCCTTTACTTTACACTCCAACATTAGCATACCGCTTTTTGCCATGTCGACGCAGCTGTGATTTTGCTGCCGTAAACGACACAGTTATCTTCTCAGCCATTGTCCATTTTTTTGGCGGGTGTTTTGGCGTATTCAATTCAGGCCTCTAAATAACACATGGCAGGTGTCTTATTTTATCAATGCTTTCGTCTTCGTTGTCTTTCAATCCAAGTTCACAACTCGAGCCGAAATTAGAATTGAAAATGAATAAAAAACAATGACCCCGCATAATGATATCATGTGTAGTTGATACCTGGAATTTAGCATAAAAAAGCTGTGAGAAGAAAGTCACTCACCATCCACTGTAAAAGTTACTCTATAGTACTATCTCCTGTTTTAGTCTGGGCCAAAATTTAACCAGGTGCTATGACCACTGCACAGCATTTCTTGTTTAAAACACAAATCAGTTAGTTTCTCTGCGTTTTCTGACTGAACGCACCTTACCCACTTCTAAACAGTCAGCTCATGCCTTTATAAAACGAAAGTGTTATTCGATTTAACCCCTCTAAAAGTCTACGTCCACGAGAATGCTGAGCACCGAGACCTAATTTCTTACGTCGCTAAGTAAACCACTCGCGAGCTCTTTTGCTTTACCTTCGAGCTTAGACTGAGTGTAGTCACTACAGATCTTTTCGCCACTTTCTTGGGGATCGTTGGTGGGCTTCGCTATTATAAACTGCCGTTCATGTTTCCTTACAGAGACGCGTGACGACATTAACACCCACCTATCACCAGCCTTACCGACTCGTCGTGGCGATTTTTCCCGCACCCTATTTGTAAGGGCATCAAATCCAAGTTAATTTAGCGAACATCCTCCCACCATCTCTCACATAGCGCTCGATCCGTCCCGCCTGCCCTGAGAAGGCGGCGAACAAACTGACGTTAGAAACTCGACGCGTACGTGACCGTAGAAGTGGCGCCAGCTGCAGCTACACGAGTTCTGCTAGACCATCTGAAAAGGCGCCCACAGCAATAAGGCTAGCGAATGCAGAGTCGACTGCTTTTTTTACGCACTTTACGAGCGTGAAGTTGGAGCGATCACTCGATAAGGGGATGTTCTACGATTTTATTTCAGTGGCTAGAGCTGGCTTAACGGCGAAAAGTGTTGATTGACGCGCCCGTAAACTCCCGAGAGTTCTGTCAGCACTGCCGTTTTTAGGCATTTGCAACAAAAATATGGTGATTTGGTTTCCATGCACGCCTAATGAAAAGAAAGTGGTTGCGAGGAAAGATTTTACGGTATTCAAAGTATCTTGGCAAGAGTCATAGAAGTCCCACTAGTGAGAATGTTTGTGCGACTTTGTTAACATGCTTTGCAGGGTTCCCTAAATGCACACGAACACTGTTGTCATTACTACAACACTAATAACACTTCAATATGTCATGCTATGGCGTAATCTCTGCGAAATGCAAAGAGTGCTTCAGTATATCAGACGCTATGAATTCAGTTAATAATATTAAGACGCATTATGCGAAGAAAGACTGCACTTCTAATCACTGCATGACAGATCTCTGCATCATGATCCATTTACTTAGTTTTAGCAATCGATCCATTTCTGCAACAGGTCTCCAGTCTTACACGTTATGTTTATAAGTTTCACCAGTATCTAACTAAGAATAAAATTTGACATGCGATCATAGCCAATTACTTTTTTTGCAGAATTCGCACTGTCTTGCATTTCTAATATTTAGTTTTTTGGGTTAGGAGTTCTGCTCCACGTTCAACTTCTCAAGCATTTTGCCTACATGCTACCGAACAGGTGTACCTATAACTGACTATGAAGCATTCTATTTATCTTTTAAGATAAACAAACCTTTGAGTAAGTACAGCTTATATAAAGAATTGGTCGGAGGCTTGTCCAGTCTTGAATGTACTCAAAATTATACTGCTGTGCTACTGCTGTCGGTAATTTTAAACAGGGGGTTCCATGCACGAGCCTACTTTTTGGTAAGTCGATTTTTGTTCAAGAGAAGAACTTATTTAAATAGCACTTGAATATACTTTGTGCCCTCTCCTTCTCCCGAACCAAAGAAGGGAAGCGCGTAACTGTGGATGTTGGGTTGCCGGAGTGTGTGGGGTATACCGTGACGAATTGTGTGAGCAAAAGTAAAGTGGTATTCCGTGAATAAAAGAGAAAGAAGCCGCAAGAGGAAAGAGGACGTTATGTTGAATTTCCTTTTGTACTGCGTTGAATAGAGGAAAACAACAGAATGGTTCGCCAGAGGTCATAAACGACTTGGTAAATGATTGACCGGGATATCGGTCAAAATTCTTCCGAAAACAATCAAATGGTGCAGTGGCACAGAAACTGCTGTATACCCCAGAAAGGAATCGTGGAAAATCGCACTAGTAGCGAAATGCCTTCCTATCCGTAGGGCGGATGCACACCGCGGCCAGAATCCACTGAACTTTCCCCACAGTGTGTACATCATACCATAGCCTTTATTGACCTCTACCAACACGGATGGTACAACATTATCTCTTTGTAATGATTGTTTTTATCGCGTATTTTAATCTCGTGATTGTCAAGTAGCCGACTGCCCGTTCCTTTGAATGTTTTTGTTACTTTCAGCCATGTTGTCTCCCTTCTCTGCAGGCAACTTCGCAAACAACCACACTCGCCGCACGTGAATTTACGACCGCCTTCCTCGGTTTTTCTTTTCTCGAAGGCTGCCTTAAAAAGCACTTATGACAGTCTGAGCGGCCTTTCACGCACTCGCCACGTGGCGCTTCCCTGCTGGGGCTTTGAGCACACGCGTTCCGGGCGTGTCACAACAGGAGTCGAGACAACCGCTGCCATCATGTGGAGCGTAGGAGTTGCAGAGGGTCTCTTCCATAGATGGAGTGGGCGGCTGTCTTTTTTTTTCTATGCAGCGACAACAGCCGATTTAAAGACGTCTTTTATCAATAGAAACGACAGTTCCGCTAAAGTGAAACCAATAAACGGGTTCTTTTAGAAGCGGCGTGAATGAAGGTCCTTAGGTTCATTTCTTTTTTTTTTTGTGGGTATTTTCTATTTTTAGTATAACATGCGCCCCACAGCTTATGTACGCTCTAGTTCCGTAGATTGTTTATGAGTGTTCAGAATTTTCCGAAACAATTTTATCCAAAAGGTGCTGTCAAATTGAGAGTAGTGTCTTGAGGGTCATGCATTGGAGGATGAAAGTTTGTTTAAAGATTTATGCGACCATCGGGTTTACTACGATGCGCTTATTTTAAACCTGTTAACTAGATTGATTCCTCTCACACCGTTGTTTTTATAACTCTTGCAGGTAATATTTACAAAGCTTCTGGTGTGACAAACTTTGCATATAGCGCCAACCTGTTTTCTATGTGACACAGGCATGTCAC
This sequence comes from Rhipicephalus microplus, assembly GCF_043290135.1. NCBI lineage: Eukaryota > Metazoa > Arthropoda > Arachnida > Ixodida > Ixodidae > Rhipicephalus > Rhipicephalus microplus. The sequence goes on from NC_134702.1 coordinate 59,376,830, forward strand.
ATAGAAAACAGGTTGACGACTTGTGTCATAAAACTAGCAAAAATGTGGTAGTTGAGCGACCAGTGGGAAAGCCTTCTTGATCATGAATCAATTTGCACACCACAAGACAATTGCTTGTGGAGAATCGGCTCAGAGACCTTCGATTTGGCGCAGACCACAAAAATTGGTCGTAAGTTGAGATGAATTTTCGCTGACAAACTGAAGCACATCAAAAACATGGTACGCTTTCTACATGGTAGGGCATGTTGAGTGGGAATATTCAGACATCCATTAAATACCGTAAGTTGTGCTAGGATAAATATACAGTGGTGATATTTTTTTTTGAGTCTACCATCCGGTTGACATATTTAGAATAATTTCAAGTGCTCTATACATTAACAAGAGGCGTTTCATCTGGTAATCTCATCACTGCCTGGGACAGTTGAGTGCGTCAATATTTGTAGCCGAAATTGTGTTAAACTAGAATTGATTGATATAAGAGCTTTAACGACCCAAAACTACCATAGAATTATGAGAGACACCATAGTGGAGGGATCTGGAAATTTTGACCACCTTGGGTTGTTTAACGTGCACCCAAATCTGAACACATGGCCCTATGACATTTCCGTCTCCATCTGCAATGCAGCCGCCACAGCCGGCATTCAATCCCGCGACCTGCGGGTCAGCATGCGAGTACCTTAGCCACTAGATCATCGCGGCAGGGCGTGGTAAACTAGAAATAGTAAGCAAATAATTCCCAGAAAAACGGACAATTACGCTGTATGCTTGCACTCCGTTTGAGTTCAGTTCACCAAAGGGCTGTCCCCTTCTCTAGACCATATTTGATGTGCACACAGAAGCAAAATAATAATAATAATAATAATAATAATAATAATAATAATAATAATAATAATAATAATAATAATAATAATAATAATAATAATAATAATAATAATAATAATAATAATAATAATAATAATAATAATAATATAATAATAATAATAATAATAATAATAATAATAATAATAATATAGTAATAATAATAACAATAATAATAATAATAATAATAATAATAATAATAACTTAATACTGCATCAGTTATCGCATTATTATTTTTTCTAGTTTCTTGCATACTGGGTATAATCTGTTTAAAATTTTTCAATGCTTGTCTTCACATTTCTGCTGTTTAGGTAGTATTGCTTCCGCTAATTTGATTCTCGATTGTTATTGTGTTTATATGTAGCGTAAATGAGTTACATGTATTCTTTCTTTGATTGTTTACAAGAAAACCTTTTCAATATATATGTCATCTCTCGTCTGCCGATGTGCCGGGCCAAGTCCTCCAGGCATTCGGCCATCGACCGAAGGCGAGGAAGAAGAAGTGCGTTCGGGCATAATTCTGCCTTGAACAACTATCGTTTTTTCTTGAACTGTCAGAATTCCTGACTTTCTCTGAACAAGCGGAACGGAAGACGTCAGACCCCGGGATGGGGGTCCATCCATCCAACGAGACAGCGGGCCCTAGCCGTTTGCATTAGGATGGACGGAATGTGGGTGACCGCGTTTGCGCATCTGCGATTATTATTCTACCTTGTGATTATTCTACCGGGAGCTCATCAGTGGAAGGGATGGAATCGGAAGCTGACTTCAGGACGTTCCATACCCGGCGGTTGAAAAGGAAGCTTCGCAGGACGCCATCAACGGCGAAGCCACAACCGGCGCTAGACAAAGGCAAGCGATGTTTCACCATCTCGTATGTACCCATGTCTACATCAGACAGCGTGAACTCACTAAACTAGCAGTCATTGACTAATTATTTCGAGCGTGTTGCACCTGCTCAAGTGAATGAAATTCGCATAAATAGCAGGAAAAACATATTGTCAGTTAAACAAAACCATTCTTGACAGACTGAAGGCCGTCACGCAGCTCGGAAGTATTTCAGTTCGCGCGTTTCTCGCTCACGGGAAAGGAACAACGACTGGCGTGATAAATGACGTCGACGCTGACATCACAGACGCTGACCTCCAGAATCTTGTGACGTCGACAGTCAGAATCGTGCCAATACACCGCTTCGGGCAGTCTCGCTGCATCAAACTAGAATTTGATTCTGAGACTCTGCCCCCTAGCGTGAAGGTTGGATACTTGAAACATCCCATGCGCCCTTACGTGCCACGGCCCTTGCAGTGTCACAAGTGCTGCAGGTTGGGACACGTCAGCGCAGTGTGCAAAAGTGAGACAACTTGCCAGCGGTGTGGCGGGTCTCATAAGGTGGAAAACTGTGATACTGCTGTTCTATTGAAATGCCCAAACTGCTCTATTGCACATGAGGCAACGTCGCAGGAGTGCCCGAAGATCAAAGAAGAAATTCGCGTTCTGCGGAAAATGGTCAGATGATTTATATGTGGGGTGTAACGTCCCAAAACCACCATATGATTATGAGAGACGCCGTAGTGGAGGGCTCCGGAAATTTTGACCACCTGGGGTTCTTTAACGTGCACCCAAATCTGAGCACACGGGCCTACAACATTTCTGCCTCCATCGGAAATGCAGCCGCCGCAGCCAGGAATCGAACCCGCGACCTGCGGGTCAGCAGCCGAGTACCTTAGCCACTAGACCACCGCGGCGGCACGGAAGATGGTAAGAGACAACTCGACACACAGAGAGGCTGTCACGTCCATCCGCCGACACTGACGTCGTCCAAAACGTAGGTACCAGCGAAAGCATAGTGGACATAGGAGTGATGCATCACCATCAGCAACAGATGAACATACGCGTGCGCATTATCAGGCCGCTGCACCCATGTTGTACGCACCTCGTCGCAGGGATGCAGGAAGTGGACCAACGCCCGCGTTGCACGCCGATGCTTCAGATACTGAGTGGCCTTCGCTACCGACCGGAGCAATAAAAAAGACTACATCTCGGGCTGCAACTTCAAAGAGGGCGGAAAATGATAGGCAAGACACTGAGAACAATCAAACCATGGTGAAGCATCTACTAAAATCTATTCGTGTCATTCTCAACGAGCTACACACACCAGGTGCGAAAACAGCAGTGCAGATCCTCAACGTGCTGGAACCGCTACTGTGGACCCTTCCATAACCGATATGGTGAATTTCTTCGATGAACGTGTGCGGTTCTCTGCTATAATGCAGTGGAACGCACGAGGTTTGCGAAGCCGATTGTCTGACTTTCGACAACGGATGTTTAAATACAAATTTTCGTTGGTTGTATTATGTGAGCCGAATATAATGTCGTCGTTTCGTATTTCCGGATACGTCACTTTGTGGTCCCGAGATGATCGAAATGCGAGCAAAGTAATTATATGCATACGTCAAAATTTAACGTACGTGAGACATGCCGTGGCTCCTCATGCTTCTAACGACTATATTTGCCTATCTATAAAGCACAAGCGACGTTCAATATCAATCATTGGTGGATACATTCCTCTTAGAAGCCACGTGGACTGTTCCCATCTCTTGTCTGTGCTCTAAGCTTGCCCTGGATCACATGTAGTAGTTAGGGATTTTAATGCACATCATCCCATGTGGGGTTCTGCCTCATTGAACACCCGCGGTAGGGACATTGCCAATTTTGTGCTCAATCAGGGCCTGATGTCCATTAACGATGGCTCACCTACTTACCTCCATGGCACATCGTACAGAAGCTGTCTAGACGTATGTTTTGTGAGCAGAAGTCTCTTGCCTACCACATGTTGGTTCGTAGACGTTGAAACACATGGAAGTGGCCATCTCCCTGCATATATACAGCGAAAAGGATTCCGTCGTTCGACTCCCCTGCCTGTGAAAAGCGTAGACTGGCCAGGATTCCAAGCTTCTGTAAACGCTCAGTGCTGGAACATTCAATCTATATCTGAAATAGAAAACCTCATTGCATCAGCCTTAAGAACGCATACGAAACTTGTGAATGTGCCGCTACCAAGATCACAACTTGACGCACATTATGAATACCTTCGTGCAATTCATCGCCGGGCAGAGAGGAAATACAGGAGGACGAAATCACCATCTGGACTATCTACAGCACGCCAAACACAACGAAATGTATTGCGACACCTCAATAAGCTCGATAGGCAACGGTGGAGGGTATTTTGTAGCTCTCTTGATCCTAGAAAACCCTGTCTCGAATATGGCACTGTCCAAAGCCTTCAGACGCCCACTCAACAGTTGTTCCCTTTCCGATCTTTGGCTCTAAAGCAAGGTCGACCTGAAGTAGAGGTTGCAGAATATTACTGCCACTTACTCGTAGGTATGTCCTCCTCATCGTGTTTAGCCTCACCTTCGTGTTTAGGCTCACCGCCATCCAGCGATGATCGCCTCGACTTACCATTCACAATGCACGAACTCGACGCTGCCATTTCTGCGTCCTGATGGTCGTCAGCACCAGGGCCTGACGGAATTACTTATTCGGCTCTATATCACCTCAGCCAGGAAGCAAGGCAGGCTCTCTTGTCGTTCTACAACTCTACGTGGGAAACAGCGACAGTCCCAGAGAGTTGGAAGTGCAGCCGCATAGTGGCCTTACTGAAACTAGGCAAGTGTTCACACGAGTTGTCTTCTTATAGACCCATGGCCCTAGCCAGTTGCATCGGTAAGGTGCTGGAACGCATGGTGCTGGCAAGATTGGAATGGCTGCTGGAGAATAATGTCGGCTTACCAGATTTTATAAATGGCTTCCGTAGAGGTCGATCATCTATAGACGGTGTTGTATATCTAGTTTCTTCTGTTGAAAAGGAAAGACAACGTCGGAGATTGGTAGGGGCCATTTTCTTAGATATAAAGGGCGCGTACGATAGCATCTACCATGAGGCCATTCTCGACGCACTTAAAGACATCGGCGTAGGTGGCCGACTACACGCATAGATAGTGAGCTATCTCAGAGGACGTACCATTTTTATGTCGAGATCCGACGGTGACACGGCCAGGCACCTCGTAAGCCGTGGAATTCCGAAGGCGCTGTCCTGAGCCCCATGCTTTTTAATATAGCACTCATTGGCCTTGAAGCTGAGCTTCCCGACGTTGTCAGAATCAGTGCGTATGCGGACGACATATGCATATGGGCATCTGGAGCAACGCGACCACAACTGCGAGCAAGGCTACAACAAGACACATCAATAACATCTAAGTACTTACGTCGTCAGGGCCTGGAACTTTCAATAGCGAAATGTGCTGCATTGGCATTTACGAAGAAATCAATGTCGCGGTACCCAATCTTCACTCACGGAGCAGTGATTTCCGCGGTCAAGCACCACCGCTATTTAGGGGTCGTCATTGATCGCAACCTGTCCTGGTCAAAGCATGTGACTGTGCTGTGAAACAAGCTAATCAGTTTTGTGTATCTTCTTCTTGTTATAGTAGGACAGAGATGGGGTCCTTCAGAGAAAAGTCTTCTGCTGTTATACAAGGCATGTTTTGTGGGCTATATAAGGTACAGCTCACCTGTTCTTTCCAGCATGCGGGCAACGTGCCTTCGTACTTTAGAGAGCCTTCAGGCACGAGCACTGAGAATATGCCTTGGCCTGCCACGGTGCACGTCAACCTCTGGCACTATACAGGAGTCCTGCACCTAGCTTATACAGGTTTACACGTCCTGTGAGCCTCTTCGAGTGCACCTTCATCTGCTGACCCGACATGCACAGCACCCGTTGTCTTCGCTACAAGTGGACCCACCAGGCTGTACCTATTCGCGATGCCTTGATACGCATAGGCACATGATTCCTTCAGGCTTTGCACAGGCCGCAATCCCTGCAGTGCCTCCATGGACATTGACTAAACCGCTGGTGTGCCTTCACATACATGTAATTTCGTATAAGTCACGTGTTTCTTATATTGCCCTCAAGCAACTCACCTTGGCACATTTAGATCACCGATACAGCGACTCTGTGCACATTTACACCGATGGATCCGTAACGTCATCCGCCTCAGCTGCAGCCTTCGTGATCCCTCAACTCGGTATTTCCCGACAGCACAAATTAGATCATAGGTCATCTTCGACAGCTGCAGAACTTGTTGCTATACAAGAAGCCATAAAATTTGTGAATGACCAAGCACCGCGTAAATGGACGATTCTGTCTGATTCAAAATCAGCATTTCAAGCTATCCATTCTTGATCAAGAAGAGGCCAATTTTACGAGTTAGCGTTAGGAATCATCCAAGTATTTGACCTAACAAACAGGGGCGGTCACTTGATCACACTCCAATAGAATCTTGGACACTGCGGCCAGGTTGGCAACGAAACAGCCGATAGCGAAGCAAGAGAGGCAATATACAGCGCTCCTATGTACGTTAAAGTACCGTATTCGCGAAGTGACGTCAACATAATGTTGAGATCACTCATGCGCAAATGCACTGCCCCTACTGGTCACTACCAGATCACCGGAACAAGCACCTGCGGGAAACAGACCCCGGTATGACTTTTCGTCTTCCAGATAAAATCAGCCGAAGACATGCTAATATACTGCACTAAATTCGCCTGGGCGTCGCCTTCTCTCGCCACTACACCCACCTAATCGGCCGTGCGGACAGCCCGAATTGTGAACGCTGCCTAGTACACGAAATGATAGCTCACATATTTTGTGACTGTGCATTATACGTGGCGCAAAGAAAAATACTAACTGCAACGTTGGCAAGCATCGGACGAACACCTATAAGTGAAAGCCAGATATTGTCAGCAATGAACGACCAAACAGTGTCAAAAACTGCTACAAAGGCTGTTCTAGACTTTATAAAAAGCACTGGATTAGAAACTAGACTGTAGGGTACTATGCTAAGTGGCTACTGTACATACGCACCACCTCTTCTTGTCCCCATCATCACTCTTCATCCCTCTTTCCTTCCCCTTTCCCTTATCTCCTGTGTAGAGTAGCAGACTAGAGCGAACTAGCTCAGGCCGACCTCTCTGCCTTCTAATAAACTCTCACTCTCTCAAAAAAAGTCCTCCAAGCCACTGTCTGGCTTTGACAGGCCAGTTATTTGTTTTGTACAACTCAAGAAGACAAAAAAGATTATTATTATTATTATTATTATTATTATTATTATTATTATTATTATTATTATTATTATTATTATTATTATTATTAGCAATGACATATTTACACCATAAATTTCTTCATTTTTTAAATTTGTGAAAATGGAGGAGACGAGTTTGTCATTCCAAGTTCCGAAACCTGGTGTGCTTCACTTGGCGGACGCTGCACGTGGTTAATGTAAACATAGATCCAAAGTAAGAAAAGGAAACAAGAGAAAACAATAGTTTTTAACACGTGCCACGAATATTATCGTCTTGTCCTTTCTTAAATTTAATTGCTTCAATACAGCGTCTTTGACCCTTACATTTTTGTCACGATGCATGTGACGACTGTAACTCATTAATTTCAGACAGCGTGCATTACCCTATAAGGCGGAGGTTTTCACGGCAGTGATCTGTGGCTTCCGTGCGCACAGATGTTCCTTTTATATTTCACCAGCTGTACGGACGGTCCGAAGCCGGAGGCACAAGTGTTCGAAATCATGTAGTACTTAATTTTCCTTCAAAATTGTGCGCTTCGTCTGAAAAATAGGTGCGGATTTTACATGAAATGCCGCGAGATGTTGTAAGCACGTAATAGCACTCAGTAATATATTTTGTAATAGAAAATGCGGTGGACGGCTAGCACCACAAGCAATGTAAACAAGTTCAAAAAAAAATAAATGTGTTCTAGTCACGTAGCGCTCACTCTGCTTGTGGTTTTCGTCGATTACCGCAATGTTTCCACAGCAGATGGCAACCCCGCCTATGGCTGCTTACCCACAGTTCACGGGATCGAATCCCGGCTGCGGCAACAACATTTTCGATGGAGGCGGAAATGTTGCAGGCCCGTGTGAAGGTTAAGGAACTCCAGGTGATCGAATTTTCTGAAATCTTCCATTAGGCGTCTTTTATAGTCATATAGTGCCTTTAGAACGTTAAACCCCCATATCAATCAATCAATCAATCAATTTGCAGATGTCAGTCATTGAAATGCAGGAACCCAATGAAGAGTGATAGCTAACAATAAAGCATAAAAGAAGCGCGCATGATAATCTTCGATCTTTGTACGCAAAACAGATTTAGGTGCGTGTAAATTTTCTTGTGGGTATAGAAGTTACACATAAAGTGCATGAGCTTTTGCACTCACGCATTTACACCTGAAGTGAACATAGGAACTCTCATAGATGGTCAGATTAAATCGTTGAGTGAATTGATAAATAAATATTCTAGATCCGCGATGATTGCAAGTTTAATAAAGAGAAAGAGTAATCGAAGCTGGTTGTCCCAAAATGCTTTCAAAATGGCCTTCATAAATAATTTCACATCATTGTAAAACTTGGTGCCGTCACACCTCTTTGTTATAACCTGCATACGGAATCTATGGATGTAACTGTGGGCTTTTTCACTGCCTTTTTAGCACAATAAATAGATTTCGCAACCAAGGAGAAAGCCTTTCTCACATCATCTATAAAATTTGGAACTTTAGAAGAACGCGATAACTTCAAGGCGTTAAATATTTGAGAGCACAGAGTGTCTTTGCAGCTATAGTTCTTGCCACAAGTGTATTTCAAGCCTGAAACTCGCAAAGTATTCGTGAGTTGTAGCCGAAGAAAAGTCATCTTCAAAAGGTCGACATCTCAACCACTCCTCACGCTGGTCAAGGATTTCTCATATTTCAATACCGTCACACGTATATAAGACTGGCCATTCATCAGCCTCATTGATCAGGAAACCACAGTTTTATGTTAATTCGTGGTCACGAGTGTTTACAAAAAATATACGGCAATGCCACAGGCCTCGGCATTTGCGTCTCTTTCGAAGCAACGACCTTTCACTATGCAAATTTCGTTGGTACATTCTTCAATAAACCCCTCTGCCAGAACGCATCCACGGCTTCTGGTGAATACTAGCTTCGCCATCACTACCAGGAAGGAAACAAAAGTGTCCACGTTACAAGCGGGCCAGTGAAGTGATGAAACGAGCGCAGCAGCTTTCTGCGACGTCTACTCAACACTACTGAACGAGAAGAAAAGAGGATTGCGTGTAGGTTATTGTTCTCTGGTGGGATAAATGCAGTGAAGAAAGCCACATCACTGAAGCTATCAATCAATCAGTCAATCAATTTGCAGATGTCAGTCATTGAAATGCAGGAACACAATGAATAGTAATAGCTAACAATAAAGCATGGAAGAAGCGTGCATGAATATCTTTGTTCTTTGTGCGCAAAACATATTTAACAAATTTAGGTGCGTGTAAATTTTTTTGTGGGTATAGAAATTACTCATAAAGTGCATGAGCTTTTGCGCTCATATATATATATATATATATATATATATATATATATATAGGGTCTCGTACTGGCAGGCTTAGTGCCTTTAGGTTGTATACGAGGGACTATTGGTCAGCTGCCCACTCGTAACAAGTTCACGTGCTACCTGACGCAAACAGGCTCAATCAAAAACGTGTGCCACACTCGCCGCCATGGCTACTGGTGGCGCTGACTGACACTCTCAGGTTTAATTCACATATAAACCCTATAAAGTGGCTGGGGGAATAGCTGTCGTGGTAGCTCAGTGGTAGAGCGTCAAACGCGTCATTCGAAGGTCGCAGGTTTGGATACTACCCACGGCAAGTTATCTTTTCACCCACTGTTCTTCATATTTACATTACAATTTCGTCTAACATGTTCTCCTATACTTTCCTTGGCATTATTGTCCTTTAGATCTCGTTAATATTGTGTGAAAACACGGAAAAAACGAGCCCTTAGGTATACACTTCTTTCCTTATATATATATATATATATATATATATATATATATATATATATATATATATATATATATATATATATAATTATATATTGTCACGGGGTCGTGACAATATATATATAACAAAACTTGGGAAACAATAACAATAACAATAACAAAAACTTGGCAAATGGAACGTGGCAATATATATATAATGTACACACTTACTCGCCATTTCGCTCATGACTACCTTCGTGCACCACCCTGCTTAACTGACCGAAGGGTAAATGCAGTACCCGTAAATCAATAAAAAAATAACTATTTCGTTGACAGCCCAAACGACATATTTAAAGAAAACAACAGGAGGAGCATGTAAGGTAAGAGATACGTACGTGGGTACGCCGGATTCTTATTCTTTTGTTTCCTGTCTTTTGTGCTTGATGTTGAAGCAATGCAGCATCGGCATTAAGTTAGAGTTGTAATAAAAATAAGCGCAGGCTATTATATTAAAGTAAAGCGCTACTTAAGTTGGCGCATGCACAATGAGAAACGGACATACACAGTTCTGCCTTATTTTATTATTATAAATGTACAGAAGGCTTATGTCATCTTTCAACCATGTTCTGGGCACGGGTACTATGTATAAAAAAGTATAGGTACAGGGAGGGAGATACTAATCCTTAAGGAACTTATATGCGTTTTTTTTAAACCTGGCTTCCTTTTTACAGTAGCTATCGAGTGATGCCTTTGGTATGTACCACGATTACAGATACACACAAATGTTAAGTTAAGTCACAGACAAACATATATGTATATGTCACATAAAACATTAAGAGGAGACATGGATTCAAATATTTTTAGATGAGCTGCACAAAAGTACGAGAACATCGCAGCAAAGTCTATGGTAGTGCAGGGCTGAAGTCTTTCCCGAAATTCTCCAATGTAATAGGCTCAAATTTTGAAGGCACAAAAACGCAAAAAACGAGGAAAAAGCAAGGATAAACGGTCAGAAAAGAGAAAAAAAAGCATGAATGCATTTGTGTGAAAGTATATCACGTTTTTTGGTACACTCTTTTTTCTTCATAGTTGTGTGCAAAGCAGTAACACTTCTTATGTTCCTATGCCCAGTAGCGCACTATTGTGTCGGTCGGGACTAGTGGCCAAGGTACTCAGCGGCTGACCCACAGGTCGCGGAATTGAATCCCGGCTGTAGTGGCTGCATTTCCGATGGAGGCGGAAACGTTGTAGGCCTGTGTGCTCAGATTTGGGTGCACGCGAAAGAACCCCAGGTGGTCTACATTTCCGGAGCCCTCCACTACGGCGTCTCTCATTATCATATTTTGGTTTTGGAACGTTAAACCCTACGTGTCAATCAATCACTTTTCGGGAGATAAACCAGGGGGTGCTTTAGCTGTTCACCACACGCACGTCTTTGTTCAATACAGAGCGCTTGCGCGATAGCAGCGCTGCTCAGCATATGGATGGGATCAGCATAGGTACGCCTTTCGTATCACCCTAGAGTACAAGTAGTAAAACTGTCTTGCTCGTCAACAAGCACTCAAGTGGCGCACAGACATCACCCGTTATTCTAGTCGTTTCATATGTGCCATTATCCAAATTTAACTTCGTAAGCAGAGTGCTACGAACAACACGAAACCTAACGAGATGTTAACCATGGTCAGTCTGGCGTTAACGTTGAATCTCTACACTCCTAGGCTCCTCTGCTTTAACGATTGGGGAGCCTAGTAACTGGATACCGGAATTCGCAGTTTTGCAAACTTTTATAGGCCACTGAGCTCGCTTTTTAACGACAGCCCCACGCTGACGAGGTTTCAGTCAAGTTTTAAAGTATCGTATCATCTCGGTGATTTCTGTAGGTGTTTCACATTTTTCTTTTCTTTTTCGTAAGCTTTTTTTCGTTCCGAAACACATTATGGAAACTTCAGAACAGTACTCAACAGGTTCTTTATGATGCTGTTCGAAGAATGGTGTTTTGCAATGAACACAGTTTAGGTAGGGTTGCGAAAAATTTTACGCTTGTTTGATAGGCTAAATAGTGCGTGTCGGTTCAAATTACCCCTGAACGAATTCAGAGTCACAGTCACTGCGGTTTTATGGGTGTATAAAACCTAGCTGCTATTGTTGCCATCAGTGAAACTGCAGCTTCACTGATAGCAAACATGTATCTAAGTGCAAAGCAAAGTGGGCTTGTTGCTCTTGATACTCCTCTTGAAATGTTAAGACAATCACCTAATTGAAGCTGTAGAGATTGTCGGCATATTTTTAGGGATGACGGTACATTTTATAAAAACGAAATAATGCACACAAGGGCGAGTTCAAAAAAAAAACGTAAGCGTTGTGGTGGGAGAGCTCAAGCTTGTGTCGTTGATTTTGTACGGTAGAAGGGAAAAATTCACAGCAAATCTACAGCGTGTATGATGAGAAGCGGTGCGAAGCGACCGCCCACTCGCCCATTCATCTGTCCATCTGTCCATCCGTCCATCCGCCTGTCTGTCTGTCTGTCTGTCTGTCTGTCTGTCTGTCTGTCTGTCTGCTTGTCTGTCTGTCTGTCTGTCTGTCTGTCTGTCTGTCTGTCTGTCTGTCTGTCTGTCTGTCTGTCTGTCTGTCTGTCTGTCTGTCCATAGAGTTTCCCAATAGTTTCCCAATATACACTAGAGGGAACTAAGGCGCTAGTGTCTATGGAAGCTGCAACGCACTGCGCTTCAGCGAGCATGGGAATGATGGGTAGTACACACATTTGTCTAATAGTCGTACTTATGGCCTGCTTTTGGCTCCGTGTGTGTTCATGTGGCTTGAAGCTGTTTTCTCACGAAACAAAAATCAGCAAATGTTCAGCGATTGCGCTTCACCACCCTATTTTTTTTTTGGAATTACCTTTCCGATTTGGGTCACGAAGTTCAAAAGGGTTCAATCTTTCTTTCAAAACAAAATCGAAACACAGCAATACACGAAGCCGTAAGTACGATTCGCCGCCCGCAAGTACGAATACTAAGCAAATGTGTGTACTACCCATCATTCCTAGGTCACTGAACGATCGCAGCGCCAGAGTGCCCTCCAGTTAATTTTGAGAAACTCTGTCTGTCTGTCTGTCTGTCTGTCTGTCTGTCTGTCTGTCTGTCTGTCTGTCTGTCTGTCTGTCTGTCTGTCTGTCTGTCTGTCGGTCTGTCTGTCTGTCGGTCTGTTCCTAGGAGCTTCGTTCCTGAAACCACTAACGCCATCTAGGTATATCATTTCCAAGGACATATACACACAATGCCCTCTAGTGAGCAACAAATAAGCTAGAGAAGACGGCAACATACATACTACAGATAACATACGACATACAAATAAAGGAGGGAATGACCCACACCCTAAGCAGCTTCACCCAAGAGTCATCGCTATACTATATATATATATATATATATATAAGAGAAAGAAGTGTATACTTAAGGGCTCATTTTTTGTGTTTGCACAGTATTAATGAGATCTAACAGAAAATAATGACAAGGAAAGTATATTGGAAGTTATTAGGCCAATTGTAATGTAAATGAGAAGAAAGAAATGTGGATGAACAGATAACTTGCCGTGGGCAGAATCCGATATATATATATGTATATATATGTATATATATATATATATATATATATATATATATATATATATATATATATATATCTATATATATATATATATATATATATATATATATATATATATATATATATATATCGATGTTTGGAAATTCTTGTCAGTATAACTCATCCCCTGATGAAGGGAGGACCCCTCCCGAAACTGTTGGGAAATAAATATATCCTTGTGGACAACGCTCCCGTTGTGCCATATCCCATACCTTCACGAAGACTAACTGGCCCATTGAGTTATTACTCCGTATATATATATATATATATATATATATATATATATATATATATATATATATATATATTTATTTATTTCCAGAGAGAGCTTAGTCAAGTAATTAGCCTGTTATGCGTTCCCAGCACATCAAACATAGGGTGTCGTAATGAAAGTGCTAGCAGTGTGCAGTGTTTGAAGGTTTTTACTCGCAATTAAAAGCCGTGACGGTACCAACGCGTTAGTTTTCAAGCATAGAAAGGTTATGTACGCAGCTGAGTGGACCAGGGTTGTGATATGAGGAATTGTTATTATTGCAGATTTGGTGAATGCATTTGGACGAACGCTTCACCTCTACACAGTAATTTATTGGTTATAGTGCCAGACTGGTGATCTAAATGTCGTGTGACGAAACCTCGGTCACGGCTGCCGCGTTTCTACGGTGTTGACAAAAGAGAGCATAAATTGAGGGCAAGACAGGAAGGTCCACCTGTATTGTAGCATCCAGTTTGGTACCCTGCCCTAGAGGTAGATGAAATGGTTAGAAAGGTGTCATAGTGGTCAGTGGGCTTAGTTTTAGTAACACGCTAATAAACAACACCAGAGTGAACGTGGCATGATATGACAAGTACTTTTATTCAGTCCTCAGGAACGGGGATCTAGAAGAACTTAACACCACCACGATCAAATATGAGGTTTCGCCCACGACAGGACATCAGTTGGCGAAAGGTTCCAGAACATTTATTTATTTATTTATTCATTCATTTATTTATTTTTTACTTATACCTACAGCTTCTGAGTTGGGCATTATTGTAGGGGATTATTTTCACATAGTATTGCAATAAAATCGCACGAATCAACAACTTTAAACATGTACACTAGTATATACAGACATCAGGGTAAAAGAGACAACGTATTATTAGGAATAATAAAAGGAGATAAAACCTAACAGCTTCCACTATACGGCGTAAATTTCAACTATAGCCTTCCAGAATACGGCACTCCTCTTAACTATGCCCTAGTTTTCAGGCCTAAAAACTCAGATATTATTACTATGGTACAAAGACCTCGGGCGACATTGGTGGTAGTTGGTCATATATTACAAAAGCTTGAGCTTTTTTAAAGACGATAGTCTTTCCTGCGATACTTCAACGCAAAAATTTTGGTCTGTCTGTCGGTCTGTCTATTTATCTGTTTTTACGCTTGTCTGTTTGTCAACCGAAACGAATCAGGTACAACCACATTCACCGCGCCCACCAATATTGCTCAGGTTTCGGCGCACATATTTGTGTGATTGTCGATTAAAAATCAAATATTTCGCATATATGAGGCTCATTGTCAACTGTCAATATTCTGTGGTTTGTTTCTTCGTACTAGAAAAGCCATGTATATGTAATTCCAAGAAATGTAGTGTTTATTACGCTGTGCTGACTATGCGACGCCGTGCACAAACAGGCGAGTTTCCAACGCTTTGCTAAGAGAATAGACAAATTGCACCGGACTTACGTCGCGAAAATGCGGTGGCGCTGTCTTGGTAGGCAAAAGACGCTCTGCCTACCGCAGTTTCTGCTGCCTTTTCAATGGTGCATGTGGTGTTCTCAGTCAAGCAACGAGGAAAATAAATGGCAGCTTATCCACGGAGTGAATGATGAAGAGTGGGGTGAAGAATTCGTCCGTCCATTCGTTCTTGCTTCCGTCCGTCCATGCGTCCGTCAGTGTGACCGTCCATGCGTCCAGCAGCCCGTTCGTGCATGCGTCTGTTCGTGCGTCCGTTCCTGCGTTCGTCCATGCAGCCGCCCCTGCGTCCGTTCATGCGTCCATCCATGCATCTGTCTATGTGTCCGTTCGTCCATCTATTCAACACTCCAAGTACCACCATCTCGCATCTTTTAATCATATATTCCCCATATAGAAGCACCGCCATCCAGCGGACATTCCAAGGACTAAACCAGAGGTGGCACACGCACACTTTCTTACGGCTTGCGCTTCGCGTCCCCTTCCCACCTTTAACCACCTCGAGTTCATGGTATATACTAGTTCACTGTATTCATGGCACTGTGGCCGAACGCTCGCTAAACCTTTCGAAAACCAAGGAGGTTACGCCCAGCGAGTATAACGTAGCAAACTTTTTCAGTCAGATAGTGCTCAATGTACATGCCAATGGCTGCTAATGAGAAATGAGAGGCAGAGAACTCGGCTTTTACTTTCTTACGGCTTGCGCTTCGTATCTATTTTCCATTTTTAACCACCTCGAGTTCATTCATGGTATATACAAGTTCATTGTATTCATGGCACTGCGGCTCAACGCTCGCTAAACCTTTATAAAGCTAAGGAGGTTACACCCAGCGAGTATAACGTAGCAACCCTTTCTTGTAAGATAGTGCTCAATGTAGATGCCAATGGCTGCTAATGGTGATCGAAGCCTGCGCGTTAACTAAAAGGCGAATGCTCCTGTCTTTCATTCCCCATTAGCAGCCATTAGGTACATTGAGCACAATTTTTTATTGTTCAACAGCGCACAGATGAAGTCTCTCACCGGCACCACCTTGGAGGTCAAAATGATATACTTGTTACATACTACAGGGGACGAACGGGTGCCGCTATAAGGAGCTTTGCCGCTAAAAAAAATTGCCCGCAGCTTTCCTCGGGGGAACACTGAGGAGGATGCGGACCATATAATTGGTTAACGGGGTGTTAAAGTGCGACTTACTTGGGTCGATGGCTAAATTGGTTAACGTGGTTGTGAAATGGGGTGTTAAATTGCGACTTACTTGGGTCGATGGCTAAATTGGTTAACGTGGTTGTAGGAGGGGGTGTTAAATGAGTGAACACGTACACACGTATGCGAAAGGGCGGCGCTGGTCGAAGGGACGTCGATCATTGTGTTTGTGGATTCGTTGGAATTCATTTCACCGCGACCTTGGACGTCGACGCGCCGTACAAACCAACCGACGAGCGGCAACTGAGCGAGCGAGCGCCGACCTTGTGTATATATACAGCACGACGGCGCATGCACTGTCAGCTGTTGAATGTTCTCGAAGCGCGACGCCACATGCGCGTCCACTGGAGAATCAGGAGAATTGTAGATGTCGAACGCGGTGTGTAGAGGGGGAAGGGTGCACAGATGGTGGAGGAGTGAAGCGCGCGCGGTGTGTAGAGGAGGAAGGGATGCACAGATGGTGGAAGAGTGGGCGACGGCGCGACGGCGCATGCGCGCGCGTCAGCTGTCGAATGTTCGAGAAGCGGTGTGGACGGCGCGGACGACGCGGACGGCGCACTACAAGGCGCGAGTATAAGATGCTCCGCATCTAAAACAGTATGCTGATGAGCTGCGACGCGGTTGCATGTGAGTCGCGTCTCACAACTTAGTTTCGTTTGTTGGCGCACATCGCAGCCCTCAGCGCTTTTGGTGGAAGTTACGTGCGGACGTAGCTATAATTTTACCCATAATGTCGACAAAGGCCTACCTGTGTTTACAAACATGGAATGGGTCTATAGTCCACCTACCTTTAAAACTATACGAGATATATTTCTCCAAGATAGTGCACGCACGCTGCGCTCTCACTATAAGGGAGGCCATCTTGTGGTTATTTGAGATTACCGCCCGATGGCGCTCATGTATCACGCTGATTCAATTTGTGTTAGACTGGCCTCCAGAATCCCTTTCGCCATTTTCTCGTGCAAGACAGAAATGTTTTATTCTATTTACTCTTTCCAGACGGAAGACCATCGTCTTTCGGCGACATTTACATTCGAACATGCAGCTACGGAGCCAATTTTTCTTGCACCTTTCTTTTCAGAATGAACAGCTATTGTGACTGCCTTTCCCACACTGGAAGAACCATTATTTTATTCAACATCACCTTCACAGTAACATACTAATTCATGCCAAGGGCACGGCTGAACTACAATGTACCATTTTACGACTTTTCTAATCCTTTCAATGAGAAGTAACTCACTTCCACTTTACAGAAGAACGAAGAATGCTGCAGTACGGTTAATTCTGAAATTTATCTATCGTAATGATACTTGCTAGATGCCACCAACCACCATTATATAGAGACTAAATATGTTTGATTCATGTTGATGTAACTGATAGAAAAACATATAAGGTTCTCTGTTCATTATTAAAATATTTTTGTTGAAGTTTTAGCCCATGGATTGAGTCATTTCTTTATTTTATTGTCATTTAGTGCATCCCAGTAATACGTGAACAAAACACTCCGCAGATTGCGTATTAGAACTTTGAAACAGTCAGCTACAGCCAATTAGACAGGCCTTTTTTTTTACTTTAGGCATAAAGTACATGCCCTCCCATGTTTAATTTGTAACGTACGGTAATGTGTATATGTCTAACACGACGGGGACAAAAAAAAGGAAACTTGATGATCATTTTCAAGACTAGTTCACATATTATAAGAAAGCTCCTTTTTAAGCATGCTCGAAATACTACCTTCTCTCCCTCTATTTTTTTCTTCGGGTAGCCAGTATCAAATATAGCGCATGAGGGTTTGTGTGAGATGAGAAAACCGCGGCGAGCACTGGTTTCGATGGAAGTCTCGAAAGCCTTTTTGAATTATGTTTTTTCAGCTCGACCACAACCCAGTGTGGGGTTGCATTTCAGCGTGGCCACCCCCTCGACATATTTCTACGTGCGTGCACTTTGTACTGCGTCCTTCGCACCGACGCCAACGTTGTGTTTCGGAAATGTCAACTGTATCACCTGACTGGACAGAAAATGTTTGGCTGAATGGAAATACCGTGGGTGGTATGGCAGGAGCACTTTTAAAGTGTCTTCGGTTTCAGTCAGTGGTGAACGGGTATCATGAACAAATGTTTTACTGCTTAAAAGAGTTTATGTGGGTAATTCAACCTATGAAGTTTAAATGGCCAATATCGTCTATCGACTGGGTATCACTGTTATTTGAAAAAAATCCTTTTTTTCGTTACACACAGTATAACAGGTGAAAACTGCAAGCAAGTCGAAAACCGCAATACTCAGAAAACAGCGTCTGAAGGCAATGACGAGAAAAATTTTCATGCGCCGGTTGTTGCCGGGAAAATTTGCAGGCTCGAAACTATTGTAGGACATCAAAGCACGTGTGCTTGAGTGTAAGGCGTCCCATAGCAAAAGAAGAATAAAATACGCATATATTTTTTGCTGTGGAATGCGAGAATTAATTTTACGTCGAGCGTCTATACAGTGTACTAAAATGTCAATCCAATTAAGAAAACTTCGTTAACAGTGTATATTCCTAAACTTAAAAAAAACAATAGTTCTTGCTCCACATCACACTGATAAATAAACGTTCATTTTTTTATTTTTTTATCATGGAGCTTTACCTTTTCAGGCTTCTGACCTGCAGGTCACGGGTTCAAATATCGGCTGTGGTGGCTGCATTTCCGATGGAGGCGAAAATGTTGTAGGCCCGTGTGCTCTGATTTGGGTGCACGTTAAGGAACCCCAGGTGGTCAAAATTTTCGGAGTCCTCCACTACGGCGTCTTTCATAATCGTATGGTGGTTTTGCCACGATAAACCCCACATATCAGTCAATCAAATTAGCTTTTCAGGCTTGTTTTCATTGCCTTTTGTGAGTTGTGAATAAAATAGCTGATAAAAAAGGCCGATTATACACGCTACAATCCGCTTTGAGCTTAACAAATTATAATTACGAGTAAGTACTACACAACGGGCCCCATAAAACTTCATGGCGAACGTGTTTTTGGATACATACTAACATGATACTTGGTATTCCAACCTTTAATATTTCATAAGTATATGAAGTGAGCTCCACTAGCAGCTCAGTAGTGAGTTTACATAAGCGCTTGTAGTTTAATTTTCATTACCGCAATAGCGTTAAAGAGCTTATTTCACAGAAATTCCGGTGTCGACATCGGCGGTAGCCTCGTTGGTTGTGCGTGATAAATCATCATCTTGGGCGGGACCGAAAAAGTGCGGAAGACGCAAATAAAATAAAAAAGCTGGGTCCGAGTCAGGATCAATCCCGGGTCGTTTGGGTTGGCACGCGTTTGTTTTACCATAGAGCCACACTTCTGCTGAGAATTACTGTGAAAATAACTTGACGTGCTTGAAAATGCAGTGAAAGTAACTTGCATGCTTTAAAAACGCACATGCCCTGTATACGTGCTTCACAGTGCAGCATGTATTTTCGCAGTAATAATGTCGTGGTACAAGCGTAGATAGCGATTGGGCGTCAGAACTTGATATAATCATAATTCCATGGTTCAAAGCGGGCCACTTACTACATAGGCTACACACGTTACTGCACTTATTTTCCTTAAAGCCACTTAGTGAATGCATACCATGCGAGCTTGAAAATATTTCACAGGTGCAATTGCCTGTGGTTCAAAGCATGCTGCTAAATAGACAGAATACCGCTGTATTCGAAAGCTTCACTGACCCAAGCAATTCAGAAATCATTACGCACTAAGGACAAGATAACACTCTCGCGTTCAACTCCTAAAGGCGTAGCTTAAGTATCCCCTGTTTTTTAATATAATGATGATGTAAGACGTTTTTTTTAAATGTTTTCATCGTTCTTTTTTCTTTATTTTCGTAGATATTCCAGACGTACATATGGGTCGATTGTGACCAATACAGCTTGCTGCAAAAGAGCTCTGCACTCTATGTTCGCTGTCTGGCTCTGCGTATTTTTGCGCTGGGTTTATGTGAAATTACTGTTTCTGTGGTAAATTAACTGTTTCACGTGCAACGCGATCTTGATTGGAACCTATGTTGAGCATATCGTCATTTTCAGTTTTTCGAGATTGAATAACTCCTTGTGTGTCGAGGTATTTTGTTTTAATTTGAACTCATTGGCTCACATCATCCGCACGGTACCCTTTGGTACCTTTTTTATGTTTTGCAATGACTGCTATTTACGTACTTATATATTCAAAACCTGCAGCATAGCCATAAATGAAAGCTTCGATTTAAGCATCTCGATTTATATAATGAGAGGAAGGAGTGATTATTGCAGAGGCAATGACAGGCGCACCACTGAGATAGTTGTCATCAACAAAACCTATGGCACATCCCTCGTTCTCACGGCTTTACTTACATATACTTAATCCTACGCAATGCAGATGAGGTAACCTATATTCGCTTGTGCGGGTGTGGTGGTGTGTGTTTGTGTTTGTGTGGGGATGTGTGTGTGTGTTTACGCATGTTTCAAAATACTGCGGAGGGAGGAGGAAACAAAGGAGAAAGAAGGCAGGGAGGTTAATCAGAAAGGCATCCGCTTCGCTACCCTACACTGGGGGATTACGGAAGGGGACAAGAAGGACGAGAAAGAGGGAAGAGAGGGAAAAGGAAAAAAAAGGTGGCGGAGAGACTGACAGTTTTTCACTGCAGCGTGTAGAACTCTACCGCATGTCAGAGGCGTTCACACAAGCCTGTCTTTCTCAGGAAACACAGCAGGGCTTTCACTACCTTGTGGGCTTTCGAGGCATGTGGACGTTGCTGTAATAACACCTGCACAGAAAGAGGCCGATCATAGAGTCGCCGCATTGCGTCGGCAAGTACTTGTCTATCTGAGGCAAATCGAGGACAACGGCATAGCAGGTCTTCGATATTTTCGTCGGTGCCGCAAACATCGCACGCCGCACTGTCAGTAATTCCGAATAACGTGGTATAAGCTTTCGTGAAAGCAACTCGCAGCCAAAGGCGATATAGCAGCGAAACTGCACGTCGATGTAGGCCGGGTGGAGGCCGGAGTGTTAGTGAAGGGTCGAGCTCGTGCAGTCTTGTACGTCGTATGCTTGGTGTGATCCACTCAGTCAGTGTGAGACTGCGGGCCAGTTGACGAATCTCCCTCGCCGCATCCGCTCTTGAAAGTGGAATCGGAACGCTGTTCGCTTCTTTATGTGACGTGCGAGCAGCATGATCTGCAGAATTATTGCCGCCTATACCACAATGCCCAGGTAACCACTGAAAGACGATGTCATGGCTTTTTTGTATTAAAAGGTGGTGAAGGTTCACGGTTCGATAGGTCAACTGGTCATGGAATCCGTGTCGGAGAACTGATATCAGGCACTGTAACGCTGGTTTTGAGTCAGAAAACACAGCCCATTTACCTGGTCTTTCTTCTGAATTGATGAGTTCCAGTTCATTGCGCATAGCCTCGAGTTCTGCCGTCGTTGACGTTGTCACATGTGAAGTCTTAAACCACCGAGTTACCCCTTGTGATGGTATAACCACTGCTCCACCTGAACTAGACGGCGTAGTAGAGCCATCCGTGTAAATGTGCACGTGGTTACTGTAGTTTTGTTCCAGCAGGAACAGACTCAGTTGTTTCAGGGCATTTGTCGGTAAGTCCAATTTTCTCCCCATTCCTGGAATCATTAAGTGTACTCGCGGCTGGCTCAAGCTCCAAGGAGGAAGCAGTGGCTTTGATGCCGGTGCGTACGTCTCAGTAAACGATGAACTATGCTTGTAGACAGTAGTGCCGTATGTCGGGCGGGGCCTTTCAGCAGCCAGGCTCGCCAGATGGTGAGAAGGGGTCCTGGCATTATGCCTGAAGTGCATGTGCATTGTCTCGGTAATATTATGCGTCTTTATCGACTGATCTTGAACGATGGCAATGGTTTCAGCCGCAGAAGCCCTGCGGGGTGATCCAAGGCATATCTTAAGTATCTGGGCTTGAATGCTCTGAATTGCGCACAGGTTGGTCGTGCCGGTGTTAGATATTGCAGGTAAGCTGTACCGTAAGAATACGATAAACAGCTCTCTGTACAGTTGTAGCATGGATGGTATGGGCACTCCCCATTTCTTTCCTGCAAGGAATTTGAACATGTGGCATGTTGCGATGAGCCGCTTCTTCACATAGTTCCCGTGTGGAGTCCACGACAGGTTTCTGTCTATTATGACTCCCAAGAACCTGTGGCTTCTGCTGAACGATATGTACTCTTCATTAATCGTTATGCTGTAAGCAGACATAGGTTTCTGCGTGAACGCTACCACTGCACATTTTCTGCAGGACACCCCGAGGTCTTGTTTTCGAAGGTAGCCTGACGTTGTTGTAGCAGCCTTCGGAAGGCGGGCGCGAAGCTGACGCCTTGTCACACCTGATGTCCAAATGCAGATGTCATCAGCGTAAACAGAAAGTTCTACAGTGCTAGGTAGCTGCTCGACTAGACCAATGAGAGTTAGGTTGAAAAGTGTAGGGCTTAGCACTCCTCCCTGAGGAACTCCTCGGCTGCTGTAATAATCAGGTGTTGGGCCATTCGTTGTCATCACGTAAAATGATCTCAGCTGTAAGTAGCTGTACACCCACATATATATCTTGCCACCAAGACCTACTCTTTCCAAAGCACTAAGGATGGCTTCATGGGTGACATTGTCGTAAGCCCCCCTAACGTCTAGAAACAGGGCGGCGCACAGTCTCTTACAGGCTTTCTGGTGTTGAACATATGTCACCAAATTAACACGTTGTCGATTGACGAATGGCCGCGCCTGAATCTCATGGATACTGGATAGATTTCGTAGTGCTCTAAATACCACTCCATTTGTGTTGGAATCATTAGTTCCATCGCTTTTCCCAAGCAACTGGCAAGTGCAATAGGACGGTATAAGGCAATATCCAAAGGAGGTTTACCAGCCTTTAGAAGTGGAATGAGGCGACTTGACTTGCATGCATGGGGAACCGTACCAGTCTGCCAGGAGTCGTTGTATAGGCGTAAGAGTGCCTTCCGAGCTTCGTCTCCAAGATTACAAAGGGCACGATAGGTAATGCCGTCAGGTTCGGGTGCTGTGCCGCCTCTAGCTCATCCATAAAAAACTGTCATTTCATACGGGTATCACGTGAGGGCGGTGGGTTGTCAAATGTTCGCATTCTTGATAGTGTGAAATTGGAATCACCGGCAATTCTACAGAAACATTCTGCGACGTCAATCTCTCTGCATCGAAGGTGAAGTGCCAGAGATGTAAACGGGTGTCGCTGATCCAAGTTTGTGCTAAGATCCCGGACAGTTCGCCATATCAGTGATAGGGGCTTTCGTGGATCCAACGACTCGCAAAAGGATGTTGAACGTCGCCTAGCCAGTTTATCCATGTGCCGCTGCATTTTCTTTTGAATGCGTCTAGCCAGCCTCAAATCATCCATGCGCTTTGTCCTTCGGTACCTTCGTTTTGCACGACGGCGTATTGTGCGAAGTTTCTCAAGCTCGATGTCGAAATCGATGCGCTTGTGACTAGTCAACAGTGAATCCGTGGTATTCTGTAGGACATCCTTTATCGAGTCCTCTAGGTTGTATGAGGAGCCATTGGTACAGCAGTCTTCCACTAACATTTTGAATTTCGGCCAATCGGTGTAATTGAGGCCTCTTGAGGACGTGGAGCTGGTGCTCTATACACAGGTAAGTTGGTATATGGTCGCTGCCCCGCTTTTCCAGATCCGAAAACCAGCGCACTTTCCTGGTATGTGAGCGAGAAACTAATGTAAGGTCCAGGCAGCTGCTATAGGCTGATCCGCGTAAACATGTAGGGCTTCCATCGTGACAAACTCGGAGTTCGTACTCCGAGGCTAAGGACACCAATTTTCTTCCTCTAGAGTTCACCGAGGAGCTTCCCCATAGGAAATGGTGAACATTGAAGTCGCCAGTGATCACCGATGGCCTTGGAGTCGATGTCAGAATACCGCGTAAGCGTTCGCAGTCAAGACGGCTTGATGGAGATAAGTAAGCTTCGATAATCGTGAAAGCAACCTTATCCTTCTTCACAGTAAGGCACGCATACTGATTCCCTTCATCAGGCGAGACTCTGTGGTGAACGTAATTGAGGTCATGGCGCATGAATACAATAACTTTGCTGCAGTCTCTGTGAGTGGAGGACATGAAGCACTCATATCCTGACAGCTTGAATGAAGCAGACAGGTTGGGTTCACAAATCACGATAATGGAGAAGAGGTTCACAATTACAAACTGTCTAAAGTAAGACATGCGCGACTTGAGTCCTCTGGCGTTCCACTGAAAGACAGATGCATTCTTGACTTCCGCTCGAAACGACGGTGCCTCGCTGGCCATGGTTTTACCTTAGAGCTGCAAGCACCGGACTCAGGGTGTCCAGCACATGCAGTGCGGTCTGCGCAGCTGAAGTCTTCATATTACTCAGTAGGACACGCATGGTACTCATCAGCGATTGCAGCAAGCTTATCACTTGATCTTCATTCATCGCATCACTGGTTTGAGGGGTCGTCGAGGGCGGCAGGATTTGATGCAGCTCCGAAGTAGGTTGACTTCGTGAAAGTGAGGGCCACTGTTCAGAAGGTGCGGCTGCTGTCCCTTTCTTCTGTTTGGCAGTATCCGTCTTCAGTGAGCTGGGTGTTTGTAGGTCAGTCTCTTTGATAGAGGATGACATCTGTCTATCGGTAGAGCAGTTTTTCCGTGACGGTCTTCGCTCACGACGCCGTCATCGGCGTAGTGTAGCGGCAGCTTCCCTGTGCGTTGAATTGTCCCGCACCATACGCCTGAGTACCGCGGGCTCGTTTCGCACCCGCGGGCAATATTTGGATGAGGCCTCATGAGCGCCGTGGCAGTTTGGACATCGTAACACGGTGGCACCGTAGGCACTCAAAATACTGCGGAAAGCTCGCATTTTCAACTAGGATATACGCAAGTTACACAAGTTATCCAAATGAAACAAAAACACAAATACGGGGATAGCAATCGAGAATTCACATATAAATTGAAAGCAAAAGTAACGACCTTTTGTTCGCACAAATAGGGTTTCCTCGACCGAGAAACTCCGAGAAGATAGAATATCAGCATGGAGGCGAAATACAGCCCTCGATTACCATTCTGAACGAGTGGCTTCGCAATAAAATTTTCCCCTTTTTTTCTGATTACTGTGCATCTCATAACACTGCCATCTACAAAAATGCAGACGAGTACTTTGCTGATTTCTTTATGCATCAGGGCGAGTGATGGTCCTCCATACAAGGACTCTTATCTTTAATGCCCCGAATCAAATCGGCGGGTTCCTTGAACGAGGCAATCAGACTGTTCCGCCAACATACTATGCTATCTATAATAGACGGTTTTCATAGACACACAGCTTCGATTCCATTGGCAAGAATTTTTTTAAACCGATTGCCGAGAGCAGCATGCTTCCGAGTGAGTCTGTAGGCTCTGAGATTATGCTCCCATTTCGAACACGAGAGCACTGATGCGCCGCTTCGATATTTCACTTGTGCTATTCGCGTTCCACTTGGAATTTGGCCTAAACTATCTACTGCTGCCGTCGTAAGCCCCAATCAGGCCAATTTTCGCACAGAAAGTTGAAGTTGGGCGCACTCGGCGGCTTTCTGAACGAATGCTTCCATTGGTAATGGTTGGTAGCACACGTGTGCCGAGATGCTGTTGATGTCTAACTAATAAACTGTCTGTTTTGCGTTTGTTATTTTATCCTTGTGTGTTTGTCCATATTCCGGCTGCTTAGACAAAGACTCTCTTATATTATTCTGTCCACGACCCTTTCTATCTCTCTCTTACGGACTTTTGTCAAAGAGTAGTGAATACATTGGAAACACCACAATGTCTTTACAACAGCCTCACCCAGCTGTTCATCATACTAAGTCCCTTTGAATGCGCACTGCAAGACGAAGACGTCTTCAAGCAATCTCCACTTTACCTTGTCTTGCGCATGCAGATTCCGCTTGAGATGTGAGAATTTGTTAATTTTATCACCCATGCCGTTATCGGCTCTTCATTTTCTTGCCCCTAGGAACCATATTTTCGATCTAACTGACGCACGGTTATCGTTCATGATGCTCAATATCTGGTCATATTGAAAGATCAATATCAACTAAATAAAACTCATGTTTTTGTTCTTCACATTTCTGGCGAATTTAAACACTTGTCTTAATCATCGCGTGTTCTTCAGCTAACTTTGTTCATTTTTATTTATTGTTTGCTGTCACGCGCACATTATTATAGAGTTGAGTTCAGTTGAATGAACTTTATTTGTCCAACGCACTTGCAAAAATTCCAACGAAAA
The DNA here is from genome assembly GCF_043290135.1 of Rhipicephalus microplus. NCBI lineage: Eukaryota > Metazoa > Arthropoda > Arachnida > Ixodida > Ixodidae > Rhipicephalus > Rhipicephalus microplus. The sequence continues at coordinate 59,403,450 of NC_134702.1, forward strand.
TTTTGCTTTTAATAAAAATGAAAATACACTGTCAAGTTAACCAGTGTCTATAGACCTTCTCATTCAAGGCATTCCGTGCGCCGCCATAGTCCTCTTTGAGCAGTTGTTAGCACGCGTGACTCCCCAAGAAAGGCACTGCTGAGACTGTTACGTTGGCTCTGATACTCTCGTGCAACAGCCCAGAAAGGAGGAAATTCCCTTTCCGTAAAGAAGGTCCATATTTCATGCATATTATAGGACGAGATTCTGACCTTTTTCTTAAGTTTTCTTTTTGAGTCTTCACAAGTGTTACAAACATATACCTAATTTTTATTTCTGTATTTATTTATTGGCTATGACCATGTTGATACGAAGACAGAAGTTATTCTATCAAATTTGAAAAGTCTACTCTTAATAGTCATCTAGCAACGACATGGCTGCGGCAAAAAGGAGATTTCACAGCCACAATATCGGGGACTGTGCATTGATGAAACAGTGTTGCCCGGCTCAGCTAAAGATATAACCATGGCGTCTGCCTATCGCTGTTATAAACCGTAAGTCAAACAGCCAGCTCCGTTCATCGGTCAGGCCACACAGCGAAATGTAATTGGTCTTTGTACGTCCAACGCTTTGAAGCTCCGCTTTCACGGCACGACAGCGGGCATGTCTCATGGTGCTCTTTTTTCATTTTGCTGGTATCTGAAGTAAGCTGTGAAACGGTAATACTTTACACATGACACTTAAAAAAACTACCCATTCAGACATCTTTGAACTGTCCTCTAACTGCTTGATCGGAATTTTTCCACGTAACTTTGATCCTTCGGAAGCGCGTTCTTTGTCTCACAAAATTAGCTACTCCAGCAAAGACACACACAGACACACACACACACACACAAACGCGTCCGTTGCTCGATGCAATTGTCAGGAACATGCTTAAGCCAGTGCCGCCTTGGAATGCATCAACATGCTTTAAAGTTTTTTTTAATGTATGTAAGAAGAGGTTGGTGCCACGCATTGGCACCAACCTCTCCTTACATACATTTAACAAAAAAAAACTTGCTTTAAAGATGATAGTCTTCCTTGGACCTTCGACACAAAAATTTTGGTCTGTCTGTTTCTCCAAACTTAACAGTGCCCTAAACGGCACCAAAGTAACCAAATGATACTCCAAACGGCCGACCTCATCCGCAGCGCCCAGTATTATTGCTCAAGGTTCAGTGATCATACTTGTGCGATTGTCAATTAAAAAGCAAATATTGCGCATATCTGAGGTACCATAACAACACGTCAATAGTTTGTATGTCTATTTTTTACTAGAAAAGGCATACATAGGTGTAACGGGGTTTATTTCCAGCGCAGAACGCAGAAGGCGAAGCTGTCAGCAGCGTCCGGCCAAGCGCAGCAAGCACGAGCTTATGCTGATGGTGATGCCTTTGAGGCACCGAGAAATGCTGCTGAGGCCCTTCTTCTTCACTACAATCACCCTCCGCAGAAAAAGATGCCATCCTGGTGGATTAGGGAGAGGAAACGACTAATGGGCCATAATATGGCTTCAGGCGAGAGACGTAGACAGTGTCGTGACCATGGTAGCGTAGGTCAGTGGATGGGATGATGGGCTCCACGATATAATTGACGAGTGCATGACGCTTGCTCTACAACGCGGTAGGGGCCGGTGTATTTGGGAAGAAGTTTTGCGGAGCGGACAAGTGCGGTAGCAGGTACCCAAAGCCATACCAATGAACCAGGTGGGAAGTTTGGAACCGAACGGTCCATAGTCTGGCGGGATTACTGCTGCCACTGGTCCTCGGTAGAAAAAGAGCGGGCAAGCTGGCGGCGCTTCAGCATGTCGAGCAGCTTCGGACAGAGTTGTACTTTCGGACTCATAAGGTTTATATGGGAGAATAGTGTCTACTGTATTTGAAGGTTCTCGTCCATACAGAAGAAATTATGACGAAAACCCAGTAGTAGCTTGTACGGCAGTATTATACGCGTAGGTGACGAACGAGAGAACTTGGTCCCAATTTAAATGATCAGAGGTGACGTACATCGACAGCATATTGCCAAGAGTACGGTTGAAGCGCTCCGCCATGCCATTAGTTTGAGGGTGGTATGCTGTACTTGTGCGGTGCACGATTCAGCATTCGTTGAGTATTGCCTTCAAGGCGTCAGAAAGTAAGGCACGGCCTCTGTCACTTAAGAGCTCGCGAGGGGCACCATGACACAGAATGAAATGTTGCAACAGAAACGTTCCAACGTCATGGGCTGTGGCAGACGGCAGCGCGGCTGTTTCGGCATAGCGTGTCAGATGGTCTATCGCAACAATAATCTAGCGATTACCAGCTACAGTTGATGGTAGTGGTCAGTAAATGTCAATGCCGACGCGATCAAAAGGTCGACCAGGACAAGGAAGAGGTTGTGATGGGTGGACTTGCCCGGGAGGTAAATTTCGGCGTTGGCACTGAGCACACGAGTGAATGAATTTCCGCACGTAGTTATACATGCCACGCCAATAAAATCTGAGTCGAAGCCTAGCGTATGTCTTGAAGAGGCCTGCGTGGGCGGGGCGCACTGTGGGTCTGCGTGAAAAGCTTCGCAGATAGCAGCTTGAAGATGGCGGGGTATCACGAGAAGACACTTGCGACTGCCAGAAAGGTAGTTGCGTCAATAAAGAAGATCATCCCTTAGGCAAAAGTTGCTAGCCTGGCGGCGGAGAGCGCAAGACGGCGAAGGAGTGAGAGGATCAGAAAGAATGCTTATGAGGCCACTGATGCAGGCATCCTTTCGTTGTTCCACGGTCATGTTGCGCAAGGCAGATGACGCAAGTGCAGGCACGAGGGAAGAAAGGCAAACACCTTCATCCGATATGGGTGAGCGAGAAAGGGCGTCGGCGTCCATGTGCTTACGACCAGATCTGTAAATAACGCGGATGTCGTATTCCTGAAGTTTGAGCGCCCAGCGAGCAAGTCGTCCGGAAGGGTCTTTAAGTGTGGATAGCCAACAAAGGGCGTGGTGGTCAGTGACGACGTCGAATGTGTGACCATACAGGTAGGCGCGAAATTTTCTGAGGGCCCAAAAAATAGCTAAACACTCTTTTTCGGTCACGGAGCAGTTAGCCTCGGCTTTCGCCAAAGTTCGGCTTGCGTAGGCCACGACATATTCATCAAACCCTGCCTTTCGTTGCGTGAGCACAGCGCCAAGTCCAACACCGCTGGCATCAGTATGAACCTCCGTGGGAGTGGCAGGATCGTAGTGGTGGAGGATGGGTAGTGAAGACAGCAGGCGGCGTAATTTGGTGAACGCATCGTCGCATGCTGGTGACCAGGTGGAAAGGTCCTTGTCGCCGCTAAAAAGGTCCGTAAGGGGCGCACATACGGAAGCAAAATTTCTAATAATGCGTCGAAAGTATGACGAAAAGCCTACAAAACTTCTAAGTTCCTTTAAGTTCTTTGGCTTCGGAAAATCGGCGACTACTCGAAACTTGGCGGGTTCGGGAAGTATGCCGTCCCGCGATACGACGTGACCAAGAATTGTGAGCTGCCGGGCATCAAAACGACACCTCTAGAGGTTGCGTTGAAGGCCGGCGTCGGTGAGGCGTGTGAAGACGTGCTTGAGACGACTTAAATGGGTGTCGAAATTGGTGGAAAAGACAACTACGTCATCGGGGTAGCATAAACATGTGTTCCACTTGAGGCCTCGTAACATAGTGTCCATCATTCCTTCAAAAGTGGCTGGAGCGTTACAAAGGCTGAAAGGCATAACGGTAAATTCGTATAATCCATCAGGTGTGACAAATGCTGTTTTCGGTCGGTCAGATGCTTCCATAGGTACTTGCCAGTATCCAGACCGTAAATCCAGCGAAGAGAAGTATTCTGCTCCTTGCAAACAGTCAAGGGCGTCGTCTATTCGCGGTAACGGGTAAACGTCCTTACGGGTGATTTTGTTTAAACGTCGATAGTCCACACAGAATCGAATGGAGCCGTCCTTCTTCTTTACAAGAACGACCGGTGACGCCCAGGGACTGTTAGAAGGCTGTACAATACCCCGCTGGAGCATGTCAGCAACCTGGTCGTCGATAACGTGGCACTCCGATGCTGAGACTCGGTAGGGGCGCTGCCGTAGAGGCGTATGGCTTCCTGTGTCAAGCTTGTGAGATATGTTCAATGTGCGACTGAGGCCAGAAGTGTGGCTGTCAAAAGAAGCGTGAAACTTTTGCAGCAGGTTCACCTTCGTTCTGGCTTCGGCTTCGTTCTGAAGAAGACGTTGCGACATCGATGGAGCAGTGGAAAGCGTCAAGAAGTGACTGGTCAACAGCAGAGTCAGAAATGAGTGCGCTGAGGTCCGTAGAAAGTAAACTAGATGGAGGGTCAAAAATGTGACGGGCGTCGATCGGATGCACGTGACCGAGACATTCACCATAGAATAAAGGTAAAGGCCCTTCTAGCGTATTGTACACGAGCGTCTTCGTGACGCCATAGTGGAGAGTAAGGAGAGCAACGGGCAGTGGAGAACATTTGCGTTGAATGAACAGGGCAGAGGGCGTAAATAGAACATCACCGCCGTAAATAGCGTCACACGACACAGTCACCAGCAGAGATGAGCACGGTGGTACGGTGGTGTCGTCGGAAATAGACAGTTTATAATACGGCAGGGAGTCTTCGACAGTGTCAACATCAGGAAGTGCAGATAGCTGAAGTTCAGCGCAACAGCAAACAATGACGGCATTATTATTCGCAAGGAAGTCCCAGCCGAGTATCATGTCATGGGAACACGAGGGCAGCACTACAAATTCGACGATATACACAATCCCTTCGTTGACGACTCGTGTGGTACAGGCTGTGAAAAGTGTTACACTTTGCGCGTTAACCGTTCTAAGAGAGAGGCCGGATAATGGCGTCAGAACTTTGTGTAGTTTGCGGCACAGGTTGATGGAAAGGACGGATAGAGCGGCTCCGGTGTCGACAAGCGCCATGACGACAATACCATCGACTGACACTTCAATGACGTTAGCTGGACAGGGGCGAGGACTTGTGCATGGCGACGGGGACGCAGTTCGGGCCTCGGGAACGGCAGCCGTTAGTTTTCCTGGTCGGTGGGTCCAGAACGGCGACGCATAGGGGAAAGTGAACGTCGACGTGGAGATGGGGAGCGGCGGGTGGGACCATGTGGACGATCACAAGGAAAAGAAGAGGAAGGAGGGCTTAAAGGCGTAGAAGAAAACCGAGGGTCGAAAGAGGGCATGCGTCGAATGTTCTGAACAGCCTGGCGACGACGACAATAACGTGCCACGTGGCCAACACCACCAGAAGCAAAATATATCGGATGGTTATCGTGGGTCCGCCATTGGTCGGAGTAGACTCCGGCTTGCAGCTGAGGGGCAGAAAACTGCGGCCGAGGTGGTATCGGCATAGGCGATGGTGAATAGGTCGGCGGCGAAAAGGGTGGCGACGAATACGTAGGCGCTGGCTGGAACGCAGGCTGTCGAGGTCGAGCAACGGCCTCGGCTTACGTGAGAGGTGCGGTAGGAAGAGCTTGTGCGACCTGGTCTTGAATGAAGTCGCGGAGTGTAGACGTCAATCTGCGTGGTTGATCGGGTACGCAGGACATCAAAGAGAGCTGACGAGCGACCTCAGCGCGGATGAACTCTTGGATCTTGGAGAAAAGAGGGGCATGGTCTTCTCCTATGCCAAGGGTGGACAGGCTGGACAAAGAGATGTCGAGAGGGACGTCGGGCGGAAAGACGTTGCCTGCGCAACTCGTCAAAACTCTGGCATAACTCGGTTAGTTCTAGGACAGCGCGAGGACTCTTAGAAAGCAACATTTGGAAAGCGTCGTCCTCAGTGCAAGGCTTCATGATGTGCTTGATCTTAAGCTCTTCGGACATCAGCTCGTTGACTCGCTTTCAAAGGTCTAGAACGTCCTCAATATAGCTTGTGAAATTCTCACCAAGCTGCTGGGAACGAGTATGCAAGCGTTCGGCACGGCGTTTGCGTACCTCAGGCCGTCCGAAAACTTGTGTGAGGCTCGTTTTCAAGACCGACCATGTAGGGAGTTCCGCTTCGTGGTTTACAAACCCCAGCTTGGCCACGTCCGACAGGTAAAAGGAGACGTAGGCCATTTTGGCGGCGTCATCCCACTTGTTGTGAGTACTCACTCGCTCGTACATTGAAATCCAGTCGTCAACGTCCTTATCTTCTGTGCCTGAGAAAACAGGGGGATCTCGAAGACGCAGAGAACCGGCGCAGAGAACAGTAGGCGGTGCCGGTGGAGGAGTTGGAGCCGCGCTTGCGTCGGTAGGCATAATGAATGATAAAATGCGATTTCGAAGCTCCAGGGTGATCGAAACCCAGCAGACACCACCACTTGTAACGGGGTTTATTTGCAGAGCAGAACGCAGAAGGCGAAACAGTCAGCAGCGTCTGGCCAAGCGCAGCAAGCAAGAGCTTATGCTGATGGCGATGCCCCTGAGGCGCCGAGAAATGCTGCTGAGGCCTCTCTTCTTCACTAAAATAAGTAGTTCTAAAGATCGCAGCTTTTGTAACGCTGCGCAGGCCGTTCAACGCTCGCACGAAACGGCAAGCGCTTCCAGCGCTTTGCTAAAACGACACGATGGCGGCACCTACCCTTCGCCTTGCGTACTGCACCTTATCACCTCGGAGACGGGAGCGCACTGTTTGCCAGGATAACTGCCAGATAGCACTCATGTCTCACGTGTGACGGGACTTGATGCGCTCGTTCGCCTCCGCTGCACACTCGAGGCACTCAAACGCAGCGCCTCCAGAATACCATTCACAAATGTTCTTGTGCAGAACGTGAAATAAACTTTTTGTTCACTATCTCCAGACACAAGACTATCGCCTTTCAACGACATTTGTGGTGTAACATGCAGATACGGGGCTAATTTTTAAAATTATGGTCGGCTAAGACACCCTCAACATTGCCTAATGGCTGGATAAACAGTAAATCAAATACCTTTCATTTTCGGTGTTCTGTCATAACGCAGCACAAGTGCGTTATTACTGAAGTTCGTACGCTGCTCTTTGACGCTATTCATTATTTGCCTTAGACGTAATCTATCACAGCGGAGAATAGCAGGTTGGAAAATAAAAAGCTTAGATAAATGATAACCTGATTTTACGTAAGCACCAATTTTGAGACTTAAGACATTGCGGCTTTGTAGTGAAATAATTCGTAGGAAAAAAAACGCACCGACTGCTACACTCTTCTGCACCTCGCCCCCCCCCCTGTAGCTAACGGGTCCAAGTTTCATCAGTTTTTATGGAAAACGCGAACATGGAATGTGCTTTGAAGGCATTTCGCAAGGAAGAACCATAGCTAAAATATGAACTACACCTCATTGCAATTTTACCTTCGGGTGGACTTTTCCTGGGTAGAAAAAGTTTGCTGCGACGCCTATGCTGTCTAATAGCAGTATCCGTGTTACGTAGTAGATTATTACACGCGAAGTGAGCAAATAAGTTAGGCCTATCCACAAGCCATGATTGCGGCGAGGAAAAAAAAAACACTCCGTTCGCTCTATTCGCTTTGTTCGCTACCCCCACTAATAGAAGCTTCATTTAACATAGGTTGGAAATGCTCGGCGATTTTTCCTCTGGGGTTCGCGCGGTGAGCAACGTTGCTTACTGCTATTCTTTGTAGCGTATATTGCAAATTTCGCCAGCTTGATGTAAAAAGGTGTGAGATCAGATATTATTAAGTAATTACGAGCAGTAAGAAATGGAGCGCTTCTTTGGTCATTTAGGTACGCTTTCTAATCTAAATCTATAAAAAAGTGCGCAGCATCAGGCATTACGAAAACAAAGCCGTCGACACAATATTAACAGATCTGTTTTCCTACCGCTATTTCGAGAAGTACCAACCGATAAATCACTCCACTGCTGAAAACAGAGCGAAAATTTTAACACATTGATCGTTCATTACTGACTGCTGCGACGAGAACGAACGGAATATTTTTTTAAAGACGGTAGTCTTTCTTGGGGACCTTCGCCGCAAAACTTTGGACCTTCGACGCAAAAACTCCGTACATTTGTTTGTTTGTCCACCTCTAACGGCACCGGGTATTTGAAACGGCTGACCCTATCCACAGCGCCCACCAATGTTACTCAAGGTTTAGCGTCCATACTTGTGCAATTGCCAAATAAAAAGCAATTATTGCGCATGTCTGGGATACCATAACAACACGTATATAGTGCGCCTTTTACTAGAAAAGGCACACATAAGTAATTTTAAGGACCGTAGTGCTTATCACGCTGCGCTGACCATGCAACGCTTGCACGAAAAGGCGAGTGCTTCCAACGCTTTGCTAGGACGAGACGGTGGTGGCACCTGCCCGTCGTCTTGCGTTCTACACCTTATCAAGACGGGCGCGCACACCCGTCTCAGAGCCGCGTGCCTCGTTTTCCGAAAAAAAAAACTGCCAGATGGCGCTCATGTCTCAGGTGTGACGTTTTGTAGAAAGACATCTCAAAGACATGGAACAACCTCCGAACAATCCCGACTACGCGTGGGAATATTATAATAGAACAGAAGGCAGCAGAAAGGGGGTGGTATTGGGGCAGTTGGGGCATTCATCCATAAAAGTACAGACTGGCAAAGGGTAAAGCAGGAGTGCAAGGAACATTTATGGCTAAATAGGAAAGTGGCACGTCAAATGACACTCCTTGGTTTCGTGTACTTGTAGATGGGAGCAAAGGCCAGAGAGGAAAACCAGGCAATGGTAGAGTGTATATCAAAGTACATTCAGGAGTTAGGAAGAGAGTGCGAGATAACTATACTAGGAGGCATGAATGCGCACATAGAAGATATAGATGGGTATACCGACCCGACAGGCAAAATGATCATGGATATGTGTGAAAGGCTTGATTTGATCATTTGCAACAGTACTGAGAAGTGTGAAGGGCAAATAAGATGGCTGGTAGGAAGGCTGCAGTCGACGATAGATTATGCATTGATATCACATAGGATGTATGATAAGCTCAGGGGAATGCACATAGATGAAGGTGGCTCCAGAAGTCTGGGTAGTGACCACAAACGTATCAAGCTAAGTTTTGGAAGAGCAGTGAAAGTGGGAAGGAGACAAGATGAGCAATTACACGAAAATTTTTATTCAGAAAGGCAAATTGAAATAGCCACTAAATAAATTGAGAACGTAATCACGGAGAATAATAAGACAGTGTGGGCATACACGAATCTAATGAAACTCTTTGAGCTAGAGCTTGCTAAGGCACGTGACAAGTCACCCCGGAAAAGAAGACACAAACCCAAAAGTTGGTGGGATGAGGAAGTTGAGAGAGCCATAGCAAAACGTAAGGAAGCCTCTAGAGAACACAGACATGCTAAGCAGTGGGGTGAACTGACAGATGATGTTGAAAGAAAAGGGGAAACCTTTCTAAGCTGTAGAAAGGATGCATCCCTTCTGATTAATGAAAAGATCAGAAGAAAGGGAGCTCAGTGGCTGGCAGAAGTACATAAGAAAAATAGAAAAGCAGCTGCGAAATTCTGGAACCATCTAAACTCCCTAAGAAATGAGACGAGCCTAGAGCAGAGGTTTATAACTACAGCCCAAGGTGCTAGGCTAGAAGGGGACGAAGCTATTGAATATGTAAGAACAAGGGTGACAGAACAATTTCAACAAAGAATTACTTTATGCACCACAATAGCCAAGGATGAATCAAGTGGTGATATGGCTCCATTTTCACAACGAGAGTGGGAAAGGGCTGAGAAAAGGGTTCCTAGTAGTACATCAACCGGCCCAGATGGCATTCCAATTATGCTGATAAAGACATTAGGTCCGAAGTTTAAGCAGGCTTTCAGAGAGGCAGTGAGCAAAATAATACCCGATGGTGAAGTTCCCGATGGATGGAAACTTAGCAGGATGAGCATGATATATAAAGGAAAGGGGGACAAAGCTGACATAAACAACTACCGTCCTATAACGGTGACATCAGTGGTCTACAGGCTGGCGATGCAGATTATAAAGGAAAGACTGCAGGCATGGATAGAGGATGAGGGGGTGCTGGGGGAACTGCAGAATGGGTTTCGGAAACACAGGAGGTTGAAAGACAATCTGTTTTCACTGACACAGTGCATCAAAATAGCAGAAAAGAAACACAGACCCCTGTGGCTAGCATTTTTGGATATCAAGGAAGCGTACGATAGCGTGGTTCAAGAGGAATTGTGGGGAATACTGGACACACTAGGCATGGAACATGTAGTCACTAATCTTTTAAAGGATGTCTATAAAGGTTACAAGGTAGTTATAAAGAGGGAAAAACAGGTATCCAAGCCTGAAGAGGTAAAACGGGGGCTTAGGCAGGGGTCTCCCCTGTCACCCTTATTATTCATGATGTACCTACAAGGATTAGAGGGGCTTCAACCTCTCTTTAGTCAAACAAGGAAAACTTATTGATGAGGCACTACCAGCATTAATGTACGCAGATGATATGGTGCTAATGGCCAACAACAAGGAATATTTGCAGAGATTGATGGACATCTGCAGTAATGAGGGAGATAGGTTAGATTTTAGATTCAGTTATAAAAAGTCAGCAGTCATGATTTTTAATGATAACGAAGGTAGTGAGCTTAGAATACAGGTGGTCACGCTAGAGATAACAGATAAATACAAATATCTGGGCGTATGGATAAGAAATGGGACTGAGTACCTGAGGGAACACGAAATATACGTGACGACTACAGGTAACAGGAATGCAGGAGCGATGAAAAATAGGGCACTGTGGAATTACAATAGGTATGATGTTGTGAAAGGAATATGAAAAGGGCTTATGGTTCCTAAGCTGACGTTCGGCAATGCGGTCTTGTGCATGAGATCAGAAGTTCAAGCAATATTAGAAATTAAGCAACGTGTAATAGGTAGGCTTGCTTTAGGAGCTCACGGGAATACACCAAATCAGGGAGTACGAGGTGATATGGGATGGACATCATTTGAGGGCAGGAAAGCTAGCAGCAAGATAAAATTTGAGAAGCGATTGAGAGAAATGGGGGAGGAGCATTGGGCTAGGAAGGTTTTCAGCTACTTGTACATGAAGAATGTCGATAGAAAATGGAGGAAGCGAACCAAAAAAGTGACTGGTAAGTACTTAGAATACAGCAGGTGGCCAAACCAAAAAGAACTATCGGTTCAGAAGAAAGTGAAGGAAACGGAGACTGACATGTGGAGAATGGGCATGATTAAGAAGTCCGCACTAGAGATCTATCGAACTTTTAAGCAGGAAATTGACAACGAAAGGATCTATGATAATACTCGGGGTAGTTCTCTACTGTTTGAGGCCAGGACGGGAGTACTGCGAACCAAGACATATCGGGCCAAATACGAAGGAGTAGACACAGACTGCAGTGCGTGTGGAGAGGAAGAAGAAACTGCCAAATACTTCAAAATGTTCTGTAAAGGGCTTCACCCTATAGTTCAGGATGATGGCGCAAAGTTTTCCAAATCACTGGGGTTTAGGGACCGGGAGGGCAAAATAGACTATAAGCGGGTAGACTTAACTAGAAGGAGGTTATCTGATTGGTGGCTAAAGTCAAGGCACGAGTGAAAATTAAACCCCTCACTGCAGAGTACGAGTCCTCAAACACACTATTAAAAGGGGAAAAAATCAACCTCGTTTTTGGTTCACTAAGTATTACGGCTTGGTGGCGCTAGCCACCACCCGATCTAAAGGGTACAGCCATATCCATCCGTTCATCCATCCATGACGTGCTTGATGCGCTCGTTCGCCTCCGCTGCGTGCTCGAGGCATTCTAACGCAGCGCCTTCAGAATGCCATTCACCAATTTTTTTGTGCAGAACATTAAATAAATGTTTGTTCATTCTCTTCATACGCAAGACTATCGTCTTTCAACGACATCTGCAGATTAGCATGCAGATACGGGGCCATTTTTTAGGGGTGGAGCTTTTTAGGGTGTGGGTAGTTCCCTCCTCAGTAACAGTTTGTTGTAGTAGCCACTTCTAGTTAGCTTTAAGAATCGCTCACTAGATGGCGTTGTATTTATATGTCTTAGCAAATTATGTCATTAGATGACGTAATGGTTTCCGTGTAGTTGACAAAAAAGAGGATAGATGGCGCAGTTACATTAAGGAATTCACAGCATATCCACGGAGTAACTGGTGATGAGTAGGGCGAAGCGTTCGTTCGTTCATCCGATGCTTGCTCTAGTGGGACGGAAGTGGACGGATGGACAGACTGAAAGACAGACTCATAGACGAACGTACGGATGGACGGAAAGACAGCCAGGCACAAAAACTGACAGACAAATGCAGACAGACAAATGCATAGACAAATGCACAGACAGACAGACAGACAGACAGACAGACAGACAGACAGACAGACAGACAGACAGACAGACAGACAGACAGACAGAGAGACAGACTGACTGACTGACTGACTGACTGACTGACTGACTGACTGACTGACTGACTGACTGACGAATGAAAATGGATGGACGAATGGACGGATGGACAGACAGATGAACGCTTCGCCACACTCATCATCATTCACTCCATAAGTACGCAGTGAATTTTACTTAGCTGTGAGCGAATTCTTTTTTTGCTTCCTTACCTAAACTCGCCTAAACCTTCGTACTTTTTTCTTCACTTTTTTCTCTTTTTGCCTGTTTTCCCCTTCTTACATTAGTTTCCTCTGTTTCTTCCCTCCTCCCGAAAGCGGGAGCGGGCGCTGTGCCCTTCCAGGTGGCAGGCGCCACATTGTTCTCTTCATCTTTCCTCTGTGTCCTTGTGTATCTGTGTATGCAAATAAAAAAAACTCACTGCCTAAGATTGCTCAGTTATCTGTCGGGGTGAAATGGTCTTTAACGGTTACGTAGCATTAGTAAGTACACTCCACACTACACGGAACACATATTTTGTATTTTTTTTACGGCTGGAGTTGCAGATTATTTACAGCTCGGCTTTGATCTTTCTGTTTTTGTGATTTGTTTACAATTTTCGCGTCTATTTCTTGTGGTCCGTCTTTCAGAGAACAAATTTCAATAGCAAGTCCTATTTCTCACATACCTAATCACGAATTACGTTTCCTTGGAAGTTTGCAGAGGCTACGCACATCTACTGGTCGGGGGAAGCAAAGAAGTGTTTCTAGAGACTCGTTTTTTTTTGTTTGTTTAGACACAACAAAATGATACAATAGACACTCATGCCACTAAGAGCGTCAACAAATTCAATTGTGTTTAGCAATACTACTGTAATATTAACGTATATTTATACGCTCGTAGGATAATAAAGCAACCCGGCATTTCCCACGCATCATGGAAAAAAGTTTTCATGCCGAGCAGTCCACCAGTAGCACGCAATAAGGTTTTCACTTTCAGCCACGCGTTACGAGCTGGATTGGCGGCTTTGTGTAAATTGTTAGCTGAGCTCAAGTTTTGGGCTCACCAGACACTGGTGTGTAAGTGGTAGCTTATGACCTATCTAACGTCGACCCTTACGTTACTCTAGAGACGCCAGTTTTATCGCCACTAGACGAGGATGAGCATAAGTAGTAGCAGTAATCATATCGGTGCCATGTTGCTTTTCTGGAAAGGTATAGGTGCGCATGAGTAGTATTTATTACATTAACATAATTTTGTATAAGCAACACTAGAGTCACGGGTTGTGTTGCCCTTACAGGACGCAATTTTGGATATTTTATTGCGAGAACAACAATATGGTCACTCACTAGCTCCTGGTGTTTGCCCTCGCTGTCATGCTTTTTATAGAGGGTGTTTCAGCAAAAAAGCACCAAGCAATAAGAAAATAAAATGAGTGCTACACCTCTCCAGCTAGCGCTGTATTGTTCTTAGCTGTATGTCCACGTCAGAATATTTTTTGACCTGCCAAGCACGGTAATTACCAAAGATTGCATATTGAATTTTTAAATACTGACTCTAGAAAAAAAATGCACAAGACTTGTAGCTCTTATCCAGAAATAACAAAGTTTTCAAGTTACGGTAAGATAACAACAGTGGTTGATTTTTTTCAGGGTTTGTTTAAAGTGCACGAAATTAAAAAAATAGCACTTGATTGCCGCCTAACGCGCGGCGCTTTAAGGGCCCTAAAATGTAAGTTCAACGAAATAGCAAAGGCTTCTCACGCACAAAGGTCACTTGAACAAGCTATCGGTGATTGCGATAGATATTAGGCGATGGACGGATCATACCATTAAAAAAAAAGAAGGGGAGGGGGTGTGCGAAAGAAAGAAACTAAGATAATAAACTTCGGCGAAAAAGCAGCTGCCACGTGCATTGCGATACAAGACCGGAGGCAGCATTCGGCGCAGTGCAGACGTTTTTTTTTTTTCGGGCCAACGATGAACATATTGGTGGAGGAGAGGGTGACATTTTGATAAAGGAAGAATATAAAAACTTCAACTATACTTATCGCAGTTTTTTTGTCATACCTGCATCAATTTACGTACGATTGCTCTACTGGATACTTGCAGGGAATACGGCACGATTGGCTGTGTGTTCAAAAGTTTATTGCTCGTACTTCGTCTCCATTGAAAAAGTCATGTTTAGTATCCGTCTATTAGAGCGTAGTGCGTTTAAATAAATAAAACAAATAAAAAAGTTTTATGTGCTCTTATACCTAACTCTTAAATAGTAGTATAGCTAGGTGTTGTAAACAGATTCGCCTAATTGCCAAATCCAAAGCGCTTTTACTAAGACATCATGAGCAGCTACATAGCATGCTCAAACAGCCCGCCATCAGCCCCTATACACAATCTACATCGAGTCAGCAGATTTTCCGTCATGGCTCGTAGCATTCGTGGAGTAATAGGGTCGTGCACATCTCCTATTTTAGACTTCAGTCTTGTGGGCGTAGTCGTCGCTTCGGTGCACACCTGGTCTTTGATGTATCCCCATAGAAAGCAATCTAGCGTAGTCAGATCTGGGGATATTGGGGGCCACTCTACAGTTCCAAGACGGCAGATCTGACTTTCGGGAAATTCTCAATGAAGCCATGTTCAAGCCCGCGCGCAACTGTGCGGAGGAGCTCCGTCTTGCTGGAACCAGATATTCCCATGCTGTGCTAGAGGGATGTTGCAGGTGAAGTCACTCAATGGGCCATTTTGTATTTCGCTGAGGTAGCGTTCTGCGGTGAGTGTTTCATCCAAAAAAAACCGGGCCAATAATTTTTCCGTAGTAAATGCCTCACCAAACACTGAAAGACCACTGCACCTGGTGTTGTAACTGCAACAGCCAGCGAGGATTTTGAGCGCTCCAGTAATGACCAATGTGGACATCTACTTGGGCATTGCGTGAAAAGCGAGCTTCATCGAGCGAGCTTATGTTCTTCAGGAAGCCGGGATTACGTTCTTGTATGAGTATCCAGTTGAAGAAGTCAAAACGGCTTTGCAAATTTCTGTCTTCCAGCTGTTGATGCAGGTGAACGTGAGATGGGTGAAGTCCTCCGCTCTTGAGTACGTGCCAAACAGTACTGCTGGAAACGCTGGTCTGAGTACTCACGTCGCGCACGCTTGCGTAGGGATGGGCTGCTATGTAAGCAAGAATGTCTCTTTTTAATGACTCAGTCACACCTGTCGTGCATTGACGCTGCTTATCCAACGTGCTTGTCTCCTTGAGAGTTTCGTAATATCGCACCAATGTCGAACTATTCACCCGAATTCTTGGGTGCCATCTGCGAAATAATCTTGCCGCCTCTCTTCTGTTTCTGTTCGCTCGGCCGAGGACGAGAACCATTTTCGCACGTTCTTCATTAGTGAAAAGCATCGTTTCAAACTAAGACTTTCCCTTGTCGATGCGTGCCCCCTCCCCCCCCCCCCCCCCCACAAAAGAAACTGCGCACAACATATTCCCCTCGTGCTTTTCATATCCTTCCTTTATAAAAATGTCACCTTCTCTCCCACCATCACGTTTATTGTTAAAAAGCGTCTGCACTGCGCTGAATGCTGCCTCTGGTTTCCAATCGCAATGCACGTGGCAGCCGATATTTCGTCGAAGTTAATTGTCTTCGTTTCTCTCTTTCACCCCCCCCCCTTTTTTTTAATGGTACCATCCAACCATCGCTTAATTCCCAGCGTACTCACCGATAGCCTGTTCAGGCGACCTTCGTGCGTGAGAAGCATTTGGTAATTCGTTCAACTTACATTTGAGGGCCCTCAAAGCGCCACGCTTTAGGCGGCAATCACGTGGTATTTTTTAAAATTTCGGGCACTTTAAGCAAATCCTGGGAAAAAATCAACCAGAGTTGTTATCTTGCCGTAACTTGAAAATTTTATTTCTGGATAAGAGCTAAAAGTCTTGTATTGAATTTTTTTTCTCTAGATTCAGTATTTAAAAAGTTCATTAAGCAATTTTTGTTAATCATCGTAAAAGGTGGATTGAAAAGCATATTCTGACGTGCTACATACAGCTAAGAACAATACTGCGCTAGCTGGGGATGCGTAGTACCAATTTTCAATTTTTACTGCTTTGTGCTTTTTAGCTAAAACACGCTGTATATATATATATATATATATATATATATATATATATATATATACTACTTTATCTTTATCGCATGCAGTTCCGAGATTCTAACAAATATACGTCATGAGCATACTGCTGCACAAAGGTTAGTGGTCCTTGCCACATCAAGTATTGTCACCGAAGAACTGGTTAGCCGCAATGTGCTCCCGTAGACACAGTAACTGCATGCAGCGGAGCATTGTGCAAGTCTACCAGAAACCCGAGCGATTCACTGACCGCAGGAGCAAAGCCGAAGGGGTGGTCGACCGTAAATTGATTCGCGGACTCGCAGCTTTTTTACTGCATCGAATGGCACTCTGTTTACTGAGCAGTAGCACCCCGCTGTTTTGCTTTGCAA
Source organism: Rhipicephalus microplus (assembly GCF_043290135.1). NCBI lineage: Eukaryota > Metazoa > Arthropoda > Arachnida > Ixodida > Ixodidae > Rhipicephalus > Rhipicephalus microplus. Next base: position 59,420,287 of record NC_134702.1, read on the forward strand.
AGCAGTATCGAGTTAGATCGTAAAAAAGGGCGTCGTACAAGATGAAAGGTTTTGTATTGTCTTCGCATTTGGTTGTCCGGCTTCAAAGTGATATGGACAAAGATCTGTGCCCTGTAAAGGGCTGTGTGTTCAGATTCAAGAAAAGTCACAGTGTTAGCGCAAGGCGAAACAATGAACGCGATACCAACAAATTAGAAGGTCACGCGCAGACTGGCAAGCAGATCAAAACGAGGCCCACGTTTCTCGCTTACAAATGACACACGAAACGTACTCACAGGTATATATGCACGCGAATAAGCATCTGAGTTGTTACTTTGCTGCGTCTGAAAAGCGTCCCCTTTTCGCAAATGGAGGCTGTGCAACTATTGCAGTTGTGATGACGTTTATTCGAGCCGAGAAGTCGCAGCGAGGTCGCAACGGAAAGTGGGCGTACGGCAAGTCTGGCAGAGGCGGCACAAACTCTCGCGCAAGCAGAGCACGGGCTTTTTTGTTGTCTTCCGAAGGCGCATACGCGTTGGTGCGTATGCTCCACTACAATACCCCCGGGATGAAGGGTAGCCATCCTGGCGACTCAGGGAGTAGGCACAATGATGGGGTCGTAGTAGGGCTTGAGACGGTCGACGTGTACGGTCTCGCGTCCTCGACGGCGCAAATCTGGTGATTGTGTTAACGGCTCGATGATGTAATTCACCGGGGAGGTCGCGTCAATGACACGGTACGGACCATGGTACCGGGCCAGAAGTTTAGAAGACAGGCCAGGAACGTGCGGGGGCACCCAAAGCCACACAAGGGAGCCAGCACGAAATGTAGGAGCTATGCGGTGAGCGTCGTCGTGTCGAGTCTTTTGTAGACCTTGAGCCTCACTTGTCAGAGACCGAGCCAACTGACGGCAGTCTTCAGCGTATCTGGCGACTTCCCAAAGCGGGGAGCACTCAGATGCATCAGGGCGGTACGGTAGTATAGTGTCGAGGGGGTGGGAAGGTTCGCGGCCGTACAATAGAAAGAACGGAGAAAAACCGGTAGTCGCTTGCGTCGCGGTGTTATAAGCGAAGGTAACAAAGGGCAATACAGCGTCCCAGTTAGTGTGGTCGGAGGAGGTGTACATCCTCAGCATGTCGCCAAGTGTGCGGTTGAACCGCTAAGTAAGACCATTTGTCTGTGGATGGTATGCGGTAGATTTCCGGTGGATAATGTTGCATTCAGCGAGGATAGCTTGGATGACCTCCGACAGGAACACTCGACCCCTATCACTGAGTAATTCCCGCGGAGCACCATGGCGTAGAATGAAGCTGCGGAGAATGAAGAGTGCAACTTCGTGGGCGGTCGCTGCCGGTAGAGCTGCAGTCTCAGCGTAGCGTGTCAGATGATCGACTCCGACAATAATCCACCGGTTTCCAGAGCTACTATATGGGAGTGGGCCATAGAGGTCTATACCCACGCGGTCGAATGGGCGAGCCGGGCATGGCAGCGGCTGTAACATGCCGGTAAGGTGCCGCGGAGGTGTTTTGTTCTATTGGCAAGTGGTGCAAGACTGAACGTATTTCTGCACAAAACGATACATTCCTCGCCAGTAATAGCGTTGGCGCAGCCTTTCGTAGGTTTTCAGGACACCTGCGTGAGCACTTTGGGGATCTGCATGGAAATTCATGCAGATGTCAGAGCGCATATGAGTTGGGACAGCAAGGAGCCTCTTCCGACCACCAGGCGTGTAGTTGCGGCGGTACAGAATGTTGTCACGTAAGGAAAAGTGGGCTGCTTGCCGGCGTACCGCTCTCGTGGAAGGGACAGAAGACGGATCGGTAAGGTAGTCGACTAACAAGGCAAGGTATGGGTCTTTACGCTGCTCCGAAAGCATGTCAGTGCTGTCGAGTGGTGACAAGGTGGTAAAAGGGGGTGACAGAGAAGCCACATCTGGTGGTAATGGCGATCGGGAAAGTGCATCGGCGTCCGCATGCTTGCGACCGGAACGATATACGACACGGATGTCGTATTCCTGCAATCGAAGTGCCCAACGGCCCAGACGTCCGGACGGGTCTTTCAAGGTGGACAGCCAACATAGAGCGTGGTGGTCTGTGACCACATCGAAAGGACGGCCGTAAAGGTACGGGCGAAACTTCGTAAGCGCCCAGATTATGGCCAAACACTCCTTCTCTGTCACGGAGTAATTCCATTCAGCCTTCTTAAGAGCGCGACTTGCATAAGCGACTACGTATTCGGTTTGGGTACCTTTCCGTTGTGCCAAAACTGCGCCAAGACCAACGCCGCTTGCATCAGTGTGAACTTCTGTGGCAGCAGTGGGGTCGTAGTGGCGAAGAATAGGTGGCGAGGTCAGCAGGCGGCGCAGCTGGTGAAATGCGTCGTCACATGCAGGGGACCATGCAGATATACCTTTGCTGTTGGAAAGCAGACTAGTCAGAGGTGCAATGATGGACGCGAAGTTGCGCACGAAGCGACGAAAGTAAGAGCAAAGACCAACGAAACTTCTTAGGGCTTTCAGTGATGTGGGCATTGGGAAGTCAGCGACAGCTCGAAGCTTATCGGGGTCCGGAAGAACACCGTCTCTTGTGATGACATGTCCCAAGATGGTTAGTTTGCGGGCTGCGAAGTGGCACTTCTTGGTGTTAAGTTGTAGGCCTGCAGAAGCTAGACACGCCAGAATCTCGTGGAGACGACGAAGATGTGTCGGGAAATCAGCTGAAAAGACTACGATGTCATCTAGGTAACACAAGCAAGTTTTCCACTTGTGGGCCCGCAATATGGTATCTATCATGCGTTCAAACGTCGCAGGCGCGTTGCAGAGCCCAAATGGCATGACTTTGAACTCATACAGGCCATCTGGCGTTACAAAGGCTGTTTTAGGGCGATCACATTCAGCCATTGGCACCTGCCAATACCCAGAACGCAGATCCAAGGATGTGAAGTACTCGGCGCCTTGTAAACAGTCAAGAGCATCGTCTATTCGTGGTAGCGGGTAGACGTCTTTCTTTGTAATCTTGTTTAAGCGGCGATAGTCCACGCAAAATCGAACGGTGCCATCTTTTTTCTTTACCAGAACCACGGGTGACGACCAAGCGCTTTGAGAAGGCTGTATGACTCCACGTTTAAGCATGTCATCTACTTGCTCCGTAATGACGCGGCGCTCTTCGGCAGAAACGCGGTAAGGACGCTGTCGCAGAGGCGAATGTGAGCCGGTGTCAATAGTATGAGTGACAGTCGTGGTGCGGCCCAAAGCAGGTTTCTGAAAGTCGAAAGAAGAGCGAAACTTGTTAAGGAGAGCAACAAGTTGGCTGCGATGCGAGGGGGGAAGGTCTGCGTCAATAGCATCGTCGAAGGCTGGTGAGCTTGATGGCTCAGACGCCTGAGTGATTGCGGCAATCTGACATGGCGTTTCGTCGGGAAGAATAATATCATTGATATGGTCGACAGGTTGCACATATCCTAACGTTTCACCACGAAGCAAGCCAATGGGGTAGTTGCAGTGGTTGGTAACCAGCATTACGGTTAAACCAGACGCAATCGTAAGAACGGCAAATGGGAGCACGATGCCTTTGCGTTCAGTAAAAACAGGGGATGGCGTAAACACCACCGTGGCGTCAGGTTGCGCCACACAAGAAAGGCTAATAGGGACTGAAGCTTCCGGAGGCAAGGTGATGTCGTCGTCAGCGATGAGTTTGCAGAGCAGTGGTGAATGGTCGGGCGATGGAAACTCACAACTTGGCACTAGGGACACTTCCGCACGGCAACAATCGATGATAGCTTCATGACCTGATAAGAAATCCCAACCCAGGATGAGGTCATGAGAGCAAGATGGTAGTACGAAAAATTGGACGATGTACAAAACGTCTTGGATGACGACGCGCGCCGTACACACAGACGAGGGCTGAATGCGTTGCGCGCTAGCCGTGGACAGCACGATGCCACAGAGAGATGTGGTCACTTTCTTCAGTTTGCGACAAAATTTTGCGTTCATCACAGAAACGGCGGCCCCAGTATCAATTAACGCTTGTGTGGCGACTCCCTCAACATTGACATCAACAACATTTCGCGGCGAAAATGGAGGCCTTGATAATTGCGCAGAAGTTGCAGTTCTTGCCTCTGGAACTGCACTGATTAGTTTCCCTCCTCAGGAGGTGGTCTACGACGCATAGGAGATGGTGATCGGCGACGAGGAGATGGGAAACGAGAAGTTGATGGGCGACGATCCGAGTCAGAGTGCCTCTGTTCGTATGCAGACGTGGTGGCCTGCTGCGACGCATATGTAGGAGTTCCAAAGGAGGCGTACGCAGGTGTGGGATGGCGGCGGCAGTAGCGTGCAATGTGGCCAGCGATGCCACACGCGAAGCAGATAGGACGGTTGTCATGGGTGCGCCACTCATTAGATGGACGGAAAAAGCGAGGTGAGGGCCTGTAAACCAGTGGCGCTGCCGGAGGAGTTGGAGCCGATAAGGATACTGGATGCGGTGGGGGTCGCGCAACCACAGCTGCGTAGCTGAGAGGTGAAGATGGTGCAGGTGGTGCGTAGCTGACAGCTGAGAGATTAGATGCTGCTGAAGTGCATGCGTAAGGGGCCTGTACTGTAGGTAGGGCATCACAAATTTCAGTGCGTATGGCCTGCTGCAGTGTCGAAGGCAGACTTGCGGTGGGCGCGTCGCTATGCGGCAGCAGCGAGAGCTGTCGGGCGACTTCCTCCCTGATGAAGTCTTTGATCTGGTTGGACAGGCTTTCTTGGCGAACGTTGACATTTGCGAGTGCGACAGCCGAGATCGAATCTGGTGGTGAGACACTCTGTCGGGCGATGGAACGCTGACGGCGTAATTCATCGAAGCTCTGGCACAGGCTTACGAGGATTGCCACCGAGGTCGGGCTTTTCGCTAGCAACATCTGGAATGCGCCATCCTCAATGCCCTTGAGAATCTGCCGAATTTTCTCTTCTTCGGGCATAGATTGGTTAACACGCCTGCAGAGGTCGAGAACATCCTCAATGTAACTCGTAAACGTTTCGCCAGGCTGCTGGGCTCTGTGGCGCAGACGCTGGTCGGCGCGGAGCTTGCGGACCTCTGGTCGGCCGAACGCTTCTGTTACGAGGGTCTTAAAGGAGGACCAGTTGGTGATGGCGGTTTCGCGGTTGGTAAACCAAAGCTTAGCTACGTCTGCCAAGTAAAAGATGACGTAAGCGAGTTTAGAGTTGTCGTCCCACTTGTTGCTGACGCTTACGCGTTCGTACATGGAGAGCCAGTCTTCGACGTCTTGCTCACCACTTCCGCTGAAGATTGGTGTGTCCCGCTGGCGGGTAGCGCCGGGGCAGGTAGACGGGGCAGCCGATGGTGCTGGCTGGGCTGGGACGGGCTGGTTGGCGACTGCGTCAGTCATGTTTCGCGGTAGTCTTTCAGGCAACTTGCGAGAGCGGAGCTCCAGGTCTTCTTGGGGATCTCAGCAGCCTCCACCAAATGTGATGACGTTTATTCGAGCCGAGAAGTCGCAGCGAGGTCGCAACGGAAAGTGGGCGTACGGCAAGTCTGGCAGAGGCGGCACAAACTCTCGCGCAAGCAGAGCACGGGCTTTTTTGTTGTCTTCCGAAGGCGCATACGCGTTGGTGCGCATGCTCCACTACACAGTGACCTTTGTGCCCTGTAACTACAACAGAATTGTTCCAGTGCAAGTCGAACGCCAGCCAAGACGTATAATCCTCCCCACCGGGAGATAAGGGCACGTGAGAGATCATCCAATCACCTCCTCTCCGCGGGCCAAAGTACGCGTGAGAGATGAAAGCCGCCACGCGCGCATTGTGTCAACTTGCTCATAATGCTGAAAACACAATAGCTCCCCCCCCCCCCGAGATGCCCGCCAGCCATAGTAAGATGTAGATATAGATAGCTTGCCGTTTGAATGTTCAAAGAGGTACCTTTCGGTAGCTCCGTGGTTAACTCCTCGCATTCCCGACGCGTAGGTCCCACGTTTGATTTCACGCGCTGGAGTCTTTTGTAAGGACGGTAGTCTTTCTTGAGGGCCTTCAACGCAAGAATTTTAATATGTCTGTCTGTACATTTGTCTGTTTATCCACTCTTAACGGTACCGATAATTTTAAACGGCACCAGCCGATATCCCAATCCGCCGACCCCATCCGCAGCGCCCACCAATTTTGCTCAAGATTCGGCGTTCATACTTGTGCGATTGTCAATTAAAAGCAATTATTGCGCATATCTGAGGCACCATACGACTGCGTATATATTCTGAATGCGCCTCTTTTACTAGAAAAGCATGCATAAGTAATTCTAAGGACCGTAGCATCTATCACGCTGCGCTGACCATGCAACGCTTGCACGAAAAGGCGAGTGTTTCCAACGCTTTGCTAAGACGACATGGTGGTGGCACTACCCGCCGTATTGCGTTCTACAAATTATCACCTCTGAGTCGGGTGCGCACGCCCGTCTCAGGGCCGTGCCCTTCGTTTTCCAAGAAAACTGCCAGATGGCGCTCATGTCTTATGTGTGACGTGACTTGATGCGCTCGTTCGCCTCCGCTGCATGCTCGAGGCACTCTAACGCAGCGCCTCCACAATACCAATCACCGATTTTCTTGCGCAAAGCATCAATTAAATGTTTTGTTCACTCTCTCCACACGCAAGACTATCGTCTTTCGACCACATTTGCAGATTAACATGCAGATTCGGGGCCAATGTTTTTCTTTTTTGATTTTTTCTTTCTTGTGTTTTCACATAGGCGTTTCACATATTTCACACACACACACACACACACACACATATATATATATATATATATATATATATATAAATATATATATATATATATATATATATATATATATATATATATATATATATATATATATTGTTAAGCGGTTTATTGACGGACACTCAGCGATGATTCACGACAGCGACAGTCAATGCGGGGATCGACTCTCTGCACGAGCTGCTCTTCTTCTTAAGAAAAAGGGCGACCCACTAGAAGGCGCTGAAGAGGATGACCCACTGTTCAAAGGCTTTACCACAACTACCCCGGGTACGAAAAGGGAGCCGCCTGGCGACCTAACAGCTGGTTACAATGAGCGGGTCATGGTAGGCCTTGAGGCGCTCCACGTTAACAATGTCGCGTCCTCGACGACGCATGTCCGAAGATTGTTCGATGGGTTCAATCAAGTAGTTGACTGGGGAAGTGCATTTGACGACACGGTAGGGGCCTTCGTATTTAGGCAATAGTTTTGAAGATAGGCCAGTTGCAGTAGTAGGGATCGAGAGCCAGACGAGCGCTCCAGGGAGGAATGTGGGTGCAGTAGTACTGGCGTCAGCGCGAATGCTTTTTTGCCGCTCTTGATCATGCGCAGTAAAGGTCTTTGCAAGCTCTCGACATTCTTCAGCAAGCTTGGCTGTAGCAGAAATAGGTGCCCACTCAGACGGATCTGGCCTGTACGGAAGTATCGTGTCGATGGTGTGTGACGGGTGCCTTCCATATAATAAAAAGAAAGGTGAAAAGCCAGTAGTGCTCCGAGGGGCGGTATTATATGCGTAGGTGACGAAGGGTAGAATGGAATCCCAATTTGTGTGATCGGCGGTGACGTATTTGGAGAGCATGTCGCCCAGCGTACGGTTGAAGCGTTCTGTGAGGCCATTCGTCTGCGGGTGGTAAGCAGCAGTTTTGCGGTGAACAACGTTGCACTCTTTGAGAATGGCTTGAACGACTTCAGACAGGAAGACACGGCCTCGGTCACTGAGCAGTTCCTGGGGTGGGCCGTGTCGCAGGATGAATCGTTGGAGCAGAAAGGAAGCCACATCGCTTGCTGTAGCCGCGGGAAGAGCGGCCGTTTCGGCGTATCGCGTGAGGTGGTCCACAGCAACAATGGCCCAGCGGTTACCAGCCGACGTTAGTGGAAGTGGCCCATACAAATCGATGCCAACGCGCCCAAACGGCCTGGCAGGGCAAGGTAGAGGTTGCAGACCTACCGGCGGCAGGTGCGTTGAAGTTTTGCGGCGCTGACATTCTATGCAGGAGCGAACGAATTTCTGCACGTAGCGGTACATGCCGCGCCAAAAGTACCGTTGGCGAATGCGGTGGTAAGTCTTCAATACCCCGGAGTGCGCACACTGCGGATCAGAATGAAATAATTCGCATATGTCAGAGCGCAGACTTCGAGGTATGACTAGTAGCCACTGGCGGCCGTCACCGTGGTAATTGCGTCGATGGAGGAGGTCGTCGCGAACGGCGAAATGGTGGGCTTGACGACGCAACGCGCGAGTGGATGGAGTGGATGGATCAGTCAGCAAGTCTATCAGTGAGGCAATCCATTTATCCTTGCGCTGTTCAGTAGCAATAGCATGAATGCTAATCGAAGAAATGGCAAGGTGAGACACTGAGTTGTTGGCATTGTCGTCGGGCAAGGGAGAGCGCGACAGGGCGTCGGCGTCAGCATGTTGCCTTCCATTGCGGTACAGCACGCGGATGTCATAGTCTTGCAGGCGAAGTGCCCACCGGGCGAGACGGCCTGAGGGATCTTTCAATGACGACAACCAACATAGTGCGTGGTGGTCGGTGACGACATCAAATGGGCGACCATACAAATATGGTCGGAACTTTGCAAGGGCCCAGACGATTGCCAAACATTCTTTCTCGGTGACTGTGTAATTAGTCTCGGCTTTAGTAAGCGTACGGCTCGCGTACGCCACGACATATTCCGGGAACCCTGGTTTGCGCTGCGCAAGGACAGCGCCGAGGCCGACACCACTGGCATCCGTGTGTACCTCTGTAGGGGCCGTAGGGTCGTAGTGGCGGAGTATGGGAGGCGACGTCAACAAACGACGAAGTGTTCTGAAAGCGTCGTCGCACTGTGATGACCACGAATGGAGAGGCCCGTTACTTCCGAGAAGCTTCGTCAGAGGCGATATGATAGTCGCGAAGTTTCGAATGAAGCGCCGAAAGTAGGAACACAGTCCTACGAAACTGCGCAGTTCCTTCACGTATGTCGGCTTGGGGAACTCGGTCACGGCCCGAAGCTTGGTTGGATCAGGGAGAATTCCGTCCTTGGACACGACGTAGCCGAGTATTGTCAGCTGCCGAGCTGCAAATTGGCATTTCTTTAGGTTCAGTTGCAGACTGGCGTTTCTCAGACGCGTTAAAACATGCCGAAGGCGTTGAAGGTGCGTCGAGAAGTCAGGAGCGAAAACGACGACGTCATCGAGGTAGCACAGGCACGTGTGCCATTTCAGGTCACGCAGAACTGTATCCATCATGCGCTCAAAGGTGGCGGGCGCATTGCACAGCCCAAACGGCATAACGTTAAACTCGTACAAGCCGTCGGGGGTGACAAAAGCGGTCTTTGGTCGAGCGTCCTCAGCCATAGGTACTTGCCAGTACCCTGAGCGCAAATCGAGGGATGAAAAGAATTCTGCTCCTTGCAGGCTGTCGATCGCGTCATCTACCCGCGGTAGTGGATACACGTCCTTACGAGTGATCTTGTTGAGGCGTCGGTAGTCCACACAGAACCGCACAGAACCGTCCTTCTTCGTGACGAGAACGACAGGAGATGCCCAGGGGCTGCTAGAGGGGCGAATAACATCGCGGCGAAGCATGTCGTCGACTTGCTCGTTGATTACACGGCGTTCTGTGGGAGATACGCGATATGGACGTTGCCGCAGCGGTGGCTGTGCGCCTGTGTCGATGCGATGCGTAACGGTGGATGTGCGGCCGAGAGAAGGTTGAGCGACATCGAAAGAAGAGCGGAATTCTTCCAACAGGCCCAAAAGCTGGGAACGCTGGCCCTGCGTAAGGTCGTCGGGTATGCAGGGACCGAATATATCATCGGATGATGAAGCAGATGTCGAAACAGCACCAAGCGTACAGGAACTTGGGTAGTGCATGTCATCGGGTTGATCCATAACTTGCGCGTCTTCGATGGGTTCCACGCTGCCGAGACATTCTCCTCGCACCAACGTAACGCTGTACGGAGATGGGTTCACAACAAAAATAGTGGTGCTGCCGTGAGTGAGTTGGACGGTCGCGAAAGGAACCAGCAAGCTTTTTCTTATGAAAACACGATGAGATGGCGAGAGGAGTGCAGCGGTGTCAGAAAGGCTTGCGCAGTAGAGCGACACCGCAACGGACGAGTTTGCAGGCACTTGAGTGTCGTCTCTGACGAGTAACTTGCTTGCAGCGGATGGACTGTCGGCCGGCGTCAAAGAAGAGAATGGCGCGAGTTCTATTTCTGCTGGTGCGCAATGAATGACGGCGTCGTGGCGGGAGAGAAAATCCCATCCTAGGATGACGTCGTGAGAGCATGAAGAAATTATGATGAATTCGACCGCATACATCACGTCCTGAATCATAAGGCGGGCTGTGCACATCGCTGTAGGGTGAATTCTTTGGGCGCTGGCTGTACGGAGGGAGAGCCCGCAAAGCGGCGTGGTGACTTTGCGCAGTAATCGGCAAAGTTTTTCGTCCATCACGGATACGGCGGCTCCAGTATCTACAAGGGCAGATGCACGAACGCCATCCACAAGCACGTCTATCACGTTCGACGGGCTTTCCTGAGGGCTTCCGCAGTTCCACAGCGTCGCAGCCCTTGCCTCGTGGACTGCGACGACTAGTTTTCCTGGTCGCCCTCGAGTGGACGTGGCCGCATCGGTGACAGTGAGCGACGTCGTGGAGATGGTGAACGGCGGGTAGACGGAACGGGGCGGGACGACGGTGACATAGGCGGCGGTTGGTCATAAGAGCGTCTTGACTGGCTGGGAAAGTTGAAGGCGACCTGCGGTTGCTGCACACGATTGCAATATCGTGCCACATGACCGACGCAACCGCAAGCAAAACAGATGGGGCGATTATCAGCAGTGCGCCATTGGTTTGCTGGTCGCATCCATGTCGCAGAACGCGATTGGCGAGCCGGCTGCTGATATGAGTGCATGGTAGGCGGCACTCGGGGCACGTGGGTGACGCCGGCGTATGTAGGCGAGACAGGTTCTCCAAAGGCCTGGGGCCTCGCGACGGTTTCGGTGTACTTTAGCGGAACAGTGAGAGAAATCGGTGGGGGCGGCCTGGCAACAACTTGGGCGTAGCTGAGTGGCCCAGATGCAGGAGGTGGCTGGTGGTATTCAGGGACGACCTCCGCGATTTCCTGCTGAATGGCTCGGCGGAGCGGAGGTAGAAGTGTACTTGATGGCTGTTGAGCTTGTTGTGGGGAAGCAAAAGCCAGTAGAGAGACCTGGCGGGCAACTTCCTCACGCACGAACGACTTGATTTCGGCGAGCAAGGTTGCGTGGTCTGGAACTGCTGACAAGGCCGAGAGATCAGCATCACGTGGTGGCGGACGACGGGTCATCAAGCGCTGCCGCCGCAGCTCGTCGTAACTTTGGCATAACATGATGACTTCTGCCACAGTGCGGGGGTTCTTTGCGAGGAGCATAGTGAAGGTATCGTCGGCGATGCCTTTTAGAACATGCGTGATTTTGTCAGCCTCTGACATGTTCGGGTCGACTTTCTTGCACAAGTCAAGGATGTCGTCGATATAACTTGTGAAGGACTCACCGGTCTGCTGGGCTCGTTCACGTAAACGCTGTTCAGCTTGCAGCTTACGAACAGCAGGGCGGCCGAACACGTCGACGACAGCGGTTTTAAAAGCGGACCAAGTTGGGAAATCAGATGCGTGGTTATTGTACCACATTCCGGCCACACCCGCAAGGTAGAAGAACAGGTTACCTAGTTTAGCTGCCTCATCCCAATGATTGGGGACGCTCACACGTTCGTACTTGGCAAGCCAGTCCTCGACGTCGGTGCCATCCGCGCCGGTGAAGACAGGAGGGTCGCGGATGCGGGGGACACCGGGACATGGCGGCGACGTAGGAGGAAGGGTTTGCTGGGCGGCGTCTTGGTACATGGTTGGAGGCACGGTACGGGATCGAAGCTCCAAGGGCATCGAATGCTTACCGAAGGTGTTTGAAGGGCACAGCACTCTCAGCACTCTCCACCAAATTGTTAAGCGGTTTATTGACGGACACTCAGCGATGATTCACGACAGCGACAGTCAATGCGGGGATCGACTCTCTGCACGAGCTGCTCTTCTTCTTAAGAAAAAGGGCGACCCACTAGAAGGCGCTGAAGAGGATGACCCACTGTTCAAAGGCTTTACCACAATATATATATATATATATATATACGTTTAAATATACTGTGCATGACATCGACGCCGACGTCGACGCCAACGGCAAAATGCAGCCGAGAGTGTCCATTTAATTGCTATCGCAATAATATGCGAGCCTCGGCTGGTAGACCACACATTGTGTACAAGTGAATTCATAATGCCTTCCACTCGCGGCTCTTTGCCTCGTCCAACACGGTACTTTCATGGCATTCCGCTGTCCCCACTGCTTGTCTTGTCGCGATTGACCACGTAGCCGTTTTCTGCGTGGTACATTTTTAGAACTGTAGTCGGAGAACCATGAAATCAAGGAGTCAACTAACGACGCAGTTCTGCCGTCCCGCGGTATTCCACGGCTGTCAATGCTAGCTGCTGAGTAACCTACGTAGACGGGTGAAGTCCACGTATTGTCACAGTGTATATTTTTTTCTTCTCTTTGAAAGATGGTCGAGGCCTTCACGATCTCTCAAATGAATTTAGCTTGCCCTCTTCTGCTCTTCACCTGTCACAAGCCTTGTTGTGTTCATTGCCAAAACGTAGTTCTTCCCCTCATCCAGAGTCAGAGGCATTGCAAGCTCTCTGCACATTACGTGGTTTTTTTACTGCTTGCGTTGTGAGTTCCAATCTGCCCAATTTATTGGATATTATATGATTTATGATTTTATATGGTTTGATATCAAGGGTCGTCACGTAAGGGAGTGTCATTGCGAGTAAAATTTTCGACCCAGTCGTGTTCACGCCGACACCGCGCGACATCGACACCGACAGTAAAGTTTCATACTTGCTGTGACATCTGAAGCTCTGGCTTTAAAACCTGAGCAGTACCATCAGCGGCAGCAATGATAACTGCATCAAGGATCTTGTTTTTTGTAAAACGTGCTTCACCTGGTGCAGTCAATCACTAGAAAAAGCTTAACTTAAAAATCTAAATTGACTTCATCACTGAGGATAAAAAAAAACACGAACCTTGCAGTGAGCCTCGCAATCTGCGAAACAGCGAAGCTGTACGATTCTCAATATTGATCTTGTTGCTTCTGAGTTGCTTCTGGGAAACTTAGGTGGGTGGTGTATCTTGTTTCTGGGTTTCTTCTACGTCGTTGCTAAGCTTTAGCTACGCGATAAAAGGTTGTTTCGTGGTTGGTTCTGAGCGCAGAGGGCTTCGAGTTAAACAACTGACCGTCACAGACGCGACGTGGGCACAACGTTGTTGGTCTACGTCTTCTAGCGCTTCGGAGTCTTCTCGCAGCCGCCATGCCATAGCCTTTGCCGTTCTCGTGTATTTTCTTGTGGTACGTGTTTCGGGTCATCAATTCACCGCCATCTCCTCACAACCATTATGTTGGGATAACTGTTGCCGTCTTTCCTTTTAGTGAAAGCTATGTGTAGGGCACTTTGTCAATTTTTTCTGATAGACACCCGTATTAATTATGATGTTTTTCGGATAGGCGAACAAGTTTTCGTGGAACATCGCCGTTTGTACTGCCAGCTGTTGCGTTCTCTATTTTTGGTAGTCCAGAGGTGAATCGTGGGACGTACCCAATTTTTCTGCGTGCATACCTGTCTATGACAATAATCGTCTTTTTTTTCGTATGGCGTAGGCAAACAAAGGTTTAGGAACTCTTAAACCCCTTCAGTTTTAAAAAAGAAGGATCAGTGAAGAGGGTATGTGAAACACGTTTTGTGTCATATCGAGCAAGTGATGCAATAAACAGGCATATTACCGCACATTTGCATATTTTATAGTGTAAACTATTAGCGAGCTGTGTTGGCCATCAAGCCAAATATATTACAACCATGTTCGTTCCTTATTCTCATTGATCTTGCCAGTACCAGTCGCCGTGGTCACGCATTTACATCCTCCTGTTTTTCGGCAAGGTTCTCGCTATTTCCAGCATCATTCATGTGGTTCTCAAGCGCAGATGCACCACGATCGTGCAAGTGTTACATTTCTGCGGGATAACTGCATGCTGGTAAGCGCTGAAGCGTCAAGCGAGCACAGACTCCGGTTTCATGAACGACGACGTATTGTGACAGAGTGGTCGGACTTCACAGCAACCACTCACGCTTTCAGCCGACAAACATTATGGAGAGTCACGCCTTTCTTAACGGTGAGCAAGATGCTACTTTTAGGCGTAATATTTTTATTTGTGGCGCTGAAACGTTGATGAGTACATTTGTTCGTCGAATAACTAGTGCATTGTTGAATAAAAAAACGGCTAAGATGGAAGAGCACAAAAATGGAAGGCACCAAAACGAGGGTGGTATGTATCTAGGGTAAGTTACTGCAGGAGTGCATAAAATAGTTTCGATTTCATGTACACTTTATTCAGCGCCTTTGTAACACCTAATCTGGATTCATAAAAATGGTGGGCTTAGCAAAGCTTCGAGATATGGGGGAAACGCTGACAAAAAGATTGTCGCCCATAAAAGTAAAAACTATTGGCCCGAATCTACATGTTACACTGTAAATGACGTCGAAAGACGATAGTCTTGCTTCTGGAGAGAATGAAGAAAACGTTTATTTGATATTCTGCGCAAGAAAATCGGTGAATGGTATTCTGAAGGCGCTGCGTTAGAATGCCTCGAGCGTGTAACGGAGGCGAACAAGCACATCTAGGCCCGTTAAGGTCCCTAGACGAAACAAGGTAGCGTCACTCATTGTTCTCGAGCCGTCCTCCTCACTCTCTCGATTACTCCTCTTTTTCTCTGCCATCCGCGTCTGTAATTGGTGCATTACTTGCACGTGATCTTGCAAATGGCTGGTGGTGTTATTTATTATTATCCAAAAGGTTCAAAACGAGTACGCACGCGCATATGGACCCAGCCGGATTCTCGCCGGGACCAAAAACAAAATCGTAGCCAGAACATAAACTGAAGAGGAGGAGCGTTTCGGTGTGCGCTAAGTCGACCAAGATTGTTTCGCCATGCTCGTTCAATGCAACATCTGCGTTTTTCAGCAATGCTGCGTTGCCGTAAACAACAGAAAATGGTTTCGCTCTCTTCAACTTACCTCGTGCTTTCCGAGATGAAGCGCACCATGAAGTGCAACTATGAACCATTTCACGCGAATGCTTTCGTGCAACTCCGTCAACGTATGTCGATGCGGATCTGCGAAGCGAGTTCACTTGTCGGTTTTTATTGAAACGCCAGGCGTGCGTCTAATGCGTGTCTAGTGCATGCCAGTTGGTACAAATACATGTGGGTATGCACGTATACAGAGCAGCTGTAGGTTGTAATCAACGCACCTTCAGAAACATTTCACTCTTGACCAGTTCCCGCTTGAGCCGAAACGCACTGCTTCGAGACACCTCACCAGTAGAACTCTCACTTTTCAGGAAGTTCCCATCACCGCATCAGAATCACTTGGCATCATGATTGTCCAAATGGGAACATTTAAAAAAAACGTCATCGCAGTGCTGCTGGACGAGTGTTCGTACCAGTCTGGTCGTAGTTTTTTTTTCTTGCGTGGGCACAAGCCGGTTGTAATCAATCGTCACAACGTCACGCCCTGTGGCCACTCACAGGATCCAGCAAGAAGCACGTTCACTGTGTCACAGCACGAACAAAACACAATCGGAGAAGTGGACTAGTTAGAACTGGACGAAATACCGCGGCCGTGGAACTAAAATGTACTACGCGAGACGCCATGGCTAGTGGTGTAAAGTGTAGAACTGCACAACGTTGCCGGTTGAGTAACGCACATCCCGCTTGGTCTTGTGTTGTGCCGTTTATGTTCATAAAGGTAACTGTTTATTCTACGTCTTATTTCGTTCCATTTTGTTTCATTTACATCTATTCACTGTAGCAACGGAACCCAAACATTCGCTTTTGGATGAAAGTTTTAAACCTTCTAGGGGGCGCTTCAGGAAGATAGGCGAAGAGGAAAGGGAAAGGTGTCGCTACCTTGGTAACTTGTTTCATCTAGGGACTTTAAGGCACGTTAGGTACGAGCGCCATCTGGCAGTTATCTTCGAAAACGAAGGCGTGCGTGACCGCGGAGAAAGATGCGCGCCAGTCTCGTAGGTGATAAGGTGTAGAATTCAAAGCGACGGGCAGATGCCATCACCGTGCCGTCGTAGCGAAGCGTTGGAAACACCTTCTTGAGCATCGCAATGCACTGTCAGCGCAACGCGATAAACGCTACAGTCCTTACAGTTACTTGTTTGTGACTCTTCTAGTATAAAGGCAGACATACAAAACATAGACGTGTTGTTATGGCGCCTCAGATATGCGCAATACTTGCTTTTCAATTGACAATCGCACCACTATGAACGCTAAACGTTGAGCAATATTGGTGGGCACTGTGGATGGGGTAGGTCGTTTGGTGCCGTTTGAGGTATCGTTAGGGCGGACAAACAGACAAAAGTACAGACAGGCAGACAGATCAAAATTTTTTTTCATCGAAGGTCCCCAAGAAAGACTATCGTCTTTAAAAAAAAAACACGCACATCCACGGAGTGAATGATGATGAATAAGGTGAAACGTCCTTCCGTCAATCCGTTCGTTCTTGCTTCCGCCCGTCCGCGCGGTCATCCGTGTGTCCATCCATGCGTCCATCCGTCAATCCGTGCGACCATTCGTCTTTACGTTCACGCGTCCATTCCATTTGTCCGTCCGTCTTCTAATCTGTCTGTCCGTCCATCTGCGCGTCCATCTAGTGAACACTCGCAAGAACTGCCATCTCGCATCTCGCATCCCCTGTGGCACGTACCCACTCCGCGCATCCGTCCATCCGTCGGCTAGTCTGTCTGTCTGGCCGTCTATGTGTCCATCCGCGCGTACATCTAGTGAACACTCCAAGTACCGCCATCTCGCATCCCGGTCTATACGTACAAGAACGATGGAAGATAGACAGGCCCAGGCCCTAAGGAGCTTCACCCTTAAAAAAAATCCAGCATATCCATGGAGTGAATGATGATGAGTGCAGCGAAGTGCTGGAGGGTTTCATTGCTAAACCGTGAACTATCCGCGAGCATTGCCCACTACATCATCAAAGACGTGAAAGACACTGTATATATTTATACAAGAGATTTTACTATTCGTAAGCGGTTGCTCTACGTCGCTTCCGTTCCCCCTCATTATAACGGTTTTATGGTTGGTGAAGTGATGGATCAGTGATGTGCGTAGTGGGGAGTTTGCAAGGACGAAGTAGTGGACAGTTTGCCATTGAACTATAGGCGGTCACGTACAAACAAGGGATAGACACAGTGAGACAAACTATGTTTCTTTGACGCACACCTGCATGCAAGAACATGACTATCTTTCATTTCATATTGGCTACTTCTCAGCACTATTTCCTTTATGGTCAGTGAAGTAGTAGATTGGAGATGGGGCGTAGTAGGATGTTTGCAAATACGAAGTAGTGGGCCGCTTGCAAAGGTGTAACTATAATCAATCACGTACAAGAGGTGGACAGACCCACGCCTTTAGGAGCTCCGCCCCTAAAACTGAAACTAGTAAAAGGCGTCAAACACGCACTTCATGCCATGACCTCACGATCTCGACCACAGGGGAATCTACCAGAACCCAACAAAATCTGTTGAAAGAAGTGGTGTAAATCACTAACATTACCTTACAACGTCTGGTCTCTCATGCGCAGAGCTAGAAACGTATGCAACGTGTGGTCTCTCGGTGGCACAGAGCTAGAAAAGATATAACGGACAGTTCAGCAAGTAACGCATCTTATTAAGTGAATTGCAAGCATACGCGATGGGCTCAAAAAGGAGGACTGCATAACTACAATTCAAGCGCTACTTACAGGCATCACAACATGCGTGGCCACGTACGTGGACATGAAGAGCGGTCAGCATTACAGGGTTAACATCCTCATCCGCAAGGTCTATAAAATTGCCATGGGACGTTCACCCACCACATGCACAGCGAAGTTCCACAAGAAGGTGGTCCATATTACACGGGAAGAGTAAATTGAAACCCATAAGGTCAACCAGCTAAAAGGATTGAAACTTACCAAACTTGCCCCACTTCATGGTGAACAGAATAAGAAAAAAATATTTATCGGCGTCTTAGTGCGAATGGTGGCACTGAACTCATCGCAAAGATATCTGGGCTTTTTACGATCTTTCATTCTCTCTTTTTCTGCTGTATGCAGATGAGAAAGAAGTGAATAAGTAGTTCGGTTGCGCTGCAGCAGTGCGTAACAAGCAGAACACACGCTGATCGCGTACAAACAACACTGAAAAAGTGTGATTTAGTGCGAAAAAGCACTGATATTCATCCAGGACTTGCATCCCTTTGAATGGCAGAATTCTGTTCACTCGCTGGTAACAGCAACGTTGCGTATATGCTTGGCGCATCGATTGAGCCGAGAGAAGTGTAGATGGCATAGACGGGTAAACTGCGGCCAAGGCATTGTACTCGCCGACAGGCCGCACGCAACGAAGCGGCGCCAACCGCCGATCCACACTTCCGCGGAAAGGGTGCTGCCACATTTAGCCCAATCTCGCCGCAAATGCGTGGCCGGTCATTTTCTGTGAATAGATTCTTTCGCTGTTTATAAACACAACGTGCCGGAAGGCTTCCGCTTTGGTGCACCGGCGTTCTACAGCAGGTGCTGAAGTAGCATTGGCGGCATCCTAAAGCCTTGGTCACATTTCGAAAACTTTATAACCGTGTGACTTTTTTTTTTTTGCAAAATGTGCCTTTAGGGGACTCATTAAAGTGGTTTAACTCACTCATTCAATCCACAGCATATAAAGAGGGCATTTTCTTAATCTGGTGAGCTTTAAAAGAGAACTATAGTCGGTGACAACCTAAGAATAAATATAAGCTCCGCCCACGAGGCCTCATCACCCTTATTTTCCATGCTTCCGCGCTACAAAAGAAGTAGTTCCTAAACAAGAGAAATAACTTTCCCGCATACAACCATTATCTTGCAATCCTTCGTTGATAATGAGAGAAAGAAACCAAAGCTCGATAAGAAAATTTGTGAGAGCATGAAGCTCAGCGCCAGCGTAGCAATATATCTGTTGTTTAAATCGCACCCCCTACCACGCTTATCTCGGAGTCCACGAAGAAGCAATGAACATTTCTCGAAGACCACATTTCTGCGTGGTACCTATAGTGATACTAAAACAAACGATGCTACAAATAAAGTGAAGTTCACAATAAAAGAATACTTTTTTGCGCTTTCAAAAAACGACACAGCGGCATAAATTAAGTTTTATAAGGTCGTTTGCAATTTTCATGTTGTTTTACGAAACTTTCTCTGCCAGGTTTCTTCGCTATCTGCTGTGACTATGGCCACTACGACTCAAAGCGATGAATTGAGAAGTGATATGAGATTGACTTCGCGAATTTTGGTTCTTGTGCTGCTTTAAATACCGATTACGCATCTCGCGTTTCGGTGCTTGTCATCGTGTTACGCCATAGATTCATTTCACGTCTTCTTTTTAAAGAAAAGTGCGTAGCGCACATTGTGTTTAACACTGGGGATCATAGCATACATTCTCGTTAAGTTAATGTCAAAGCGATGTACGCGTCTAAATGGCAGTGCTTGACTAAAAGCTGTAGGCGAATTTTTATATTTTTGGTCTGGTTTAAGAACTTGCACTCCGGTCCAGCATGACCCCGCCAGCTCCTAAATATTCAACGTTTTTCAAACGCGACCCAGTTTTGCTGAAACAGGGGCCACTATATCTTCTATGAATGTGTCTGTGCGAAGGTTTTCTCTGTCTCGAGTTAATGAGAGTGAATCACGTGCCAGACTTTTCTTTCGCAGAAGAGTGCAATGCGTCCTTCATGTTTTCTTTCACGGGATTCTAATTTAATATAAACGCGTTACCACTATGTAATACATGCACGCAATACAGGCTAACTGCAATAAAATAAACAAGTTAGACAAAACTAAGACTTTCTAATGAAATATTATTAGGTATTGTACAACGCTATAAAATAGAGAACTTCTTTTTTTTCGCTCAATAATAGTTTTCGTGGTGTCATGTCAGTAATGATCACTGTTGATGCAACTGATCGTAATTGATCGTTATCGCTGAACCGAACGCTATAAATGCAGAGATACTAAATAGCGTGCGTCATTTCGCGGTTTCAAGGTACCTCGCGCGGCGTTTTTCATGTAAGGCGTTCGTGCAACGAGCGTGAAACAAGCGCTTACGCAATGGGCACTTCAACGTGGCATATATTAATCACGCACCCACTGGATGACTACAATTCATTTTATAATGCATAGAACATTGGATATTCTCCCCCACCAGGTTTGTTTATTTTTGTACTGTGTCGCGTAGCAGGTTATGTTGGACGCCTTGTTCTCACACCTCGCCTATATACTCACATCTCTCATATGGGCGTACAGCACAGCGCATATCACAGAAAATTACCAAGGTTCTCACGTTCTGAAACCCAAGTAACCCACTCGCGCACGCACATGGGGCAAAGTTGAAGCCACGGCTTCTGCGGACGATATATCGCAGACGCTCACATTCCACAAAACACAGACGCGCCAATTCAGACTTCACTTTCACCTTACTGCACACAAATGAGCGCGACGACAATCGTTGAGAGTGGTCACCCTCAGGCGACATGCTTGGTGCACCCGAGAAACTGATGAAGTAGACGCCAAGTTGCTGCTTCACGCTGCGAAACGACGGAACGCGATGAAGCTCTGCCATTTCGCCGCACTTCAAACACTGCGAAATCACAAACGTCGCCATCGAATGACGGCCAGCGATGTTGATGCTGACTAGGAGTCGATGAAATAGCTTCTTGGCGAAGAAAACACCTCAGGAAAACTGAGTGGACGCCTTCCGGTCTCGGTGCAGCAGCACATTGCTTCCCGTCGCGAACGGCGCCATG
The DNA here is from genome assembly GCF_043290135.1 of Rhipicephalus microplus. Classification (NCBI taxonomy): domain Eukaryota; kingdom Metazoa; phylum Arthropoda; class Arachnida; order Ixodida; family Ixodidae; genus Rhipicephalus; species Rhipicephalus microplus. The sequence continues at coordinate 59,441,257 of NC_134702.1, forward strand.
CGGAATTCGTCGTTGGTTCATCATGATTGTTGCGTCATAGCGAAAAGCGATCACAGTTGGACGCGCATAATACAAAAGGACTGCGGTAAAGTTGACTTTTAAAGACGTTAGTCTTTCTTGGGGACCTCCGAGCAAACATTTTGGTCTGTCTGTCTGTCTGTCTGTCTGTCTGTCTGTCTGTCTGTCTGTCTGTCTGTCTGTCTGTTTACTCTTAACAGTACCGGGTATTCGAAACGGCCGACGCCATTCACAGCACCCATCAATGTTGCTCCGGGTTCAGCGTTCATACTTGTGCAATGGTAAATTACACCGTTCCAATGACTGCGGCGATGGACGTGGATCCGCTTGTGCTTCCACCGCAACCATCGACGTCGTCCGCAGCTACCGCGAGAAAGCGTACGGACCACCCGAGTGATGCCGACAGCGAAGACACGCTGATTTACTCTACGGCCAGCGACGAAAGCTCCGATGAAGGCGACTTCGTGCCTGTGACAAGGCGGCAGCGAAAAAAAAGACTAGTGATGCCGTCTCCAACAACAAGTAAGAATGTGACGACGACGCGAGAGCCCACGATATACACAATTCTGTTTGTGCCGGTCGATGTGGCTCATAGTCTCAACCGGCTCAATCGTCAAGTCACGTCTAGGTTTCTTGAGGAACTCGCCCAGGGAGAGATCGCGGACGTGCGGATCAATCGCCGTAAGAATATCCTCGCCGTAGACGTCACTCAACGAAGCACATTGGAAGTGCTGAGCAACGTCAAAATGTTGGATAACATCAATGTTCGCTCATATATACCTGATGGCCGCGACTCTACGGCAGGCGTCATTTACGACGTCGACATTTCCATCAGCGAAAGTGACTTTACTGCTCTTAACAAACCGGTGTCTGCAGAACTTACTATACTGCAAGCTCGTCGCCTTGGCAAATCACGCTGCGTGAAGCTCGTGTTCAAGGGTGACAGCCTTCCATCCCAAGTCAAGGTCGGCCATTTTCGACACACAGTGCAACCCTTTGTACCGAAGCCCCTTCAATGCCGGAAATGTTATAGATTGGGACATATCAGTGCTGTTTGTACAAACCTGGCTGTGTGCTCGTTATGCTCAGAATCACATAGCGCAGACGCTTGCCAGGCAGAACTTCGAAAATGTCGAAACTGTCATGGCCCTCACGAAGCGTCGTCAAAAGATTGCCCAATCATGAATAAGGAAATGCAAGCGTTCAGGCAAATGGTCCGGGATGGCTCAACTCACAGGGAGGCCGCTGCCGAAGTACTACGCCGGCGGTCTCGTCGCCGGAGGCCCCTGAGGAGACCCAGTGCTGAAGCAAGGATTGAACCTCACAAAAACACCACCGGCATACCACCTCAAGCGTCCCGACACGCCGACAACAAATCCTCCAAGCAAGACAAGAGCATCACCGGCTCGCCTGAAGCATGGCCAGCGCTGCCAACGATAGACCCACCGTTTTAGCCACTGCATCGCTCGTGTACAATCACTTCGGAACGCGAATGCGGTGATAGTCGCGACAAAGAAATCGTAGCCATGGTAAAGGCCCTTATGAATACCATTCGTATGCTCCTCACTAGCATAGACAGTCCGGCTGCAAAGAGTGCACTTCAGTTAGTGGATGCGCTGAAGCCGGTGCTGTCAAGTCTGGAAAGGCACCATGGCACCACCTCTGCAAGCCTTTCGTAAAGAGGTCAAAGGAGCTTCGATATTTCAGTGGAATGCCAGAGGCCTCAAGCCCCGCATTTCTGATATCCGACAATTTGTGTTTGAAAACCAGTTTCCAATTATTGTTATCTGTGAGCCAAGGCTACACAATGCAACACGACTATCCAGGTACGAAGCCTTCAAGTCCGCTACCTGCAACGAACAGAGTAAAGTCATTGTATATATCACATGCGACCTTACCTATATCGAGCACCGTGTAGCACCTCACGATGACAACCAGTATGTCTGCTTGACAGTTAAACGTAGAGACGTCAATTTCACGCTTGTAGGCGCATATATATCACCTTCAAACCGTTTTGAACCTGAAAGACTACGTGCACTGTTAGCAGCCACACCTGGACCATGGATCATCACCGGAGATTTCAACACTCACCACCCACTATGGGGAAGTCAGAAGACAGACAGTCGCGGAAGGCATGTATTCTCCTTTGCTCTGGAGCAGCAGCTGCTTTGTGTAAATGACGGAAGCCCAACGTTTCTACGGGGAACGACATACATCAGCTGCCTTGACTTGACATTTGTGTCACGAAGCCTAATGGAAAGGTCAAGTGGTTCTCAGACTATGAAACTCATGAAAGCGACCACATACCAACTTATTTGAAGATCAAGGGCCTGGAAAAATCGCCAAACTACGACACTTCGACTCGCATCGACTGGGCAAAGTTCAGGTCACTGACGGAAAAAAGGTGTCATGAAAATAAAACGCCTCCTCTTGGCACCCTCGAGGATATGATTAGAGGTGCTACTCAAGAAGCGACCTATCATATTCAACATACTTCAGATTATTGTCAACATCAAGCGGAATCGGAACGGCTCAGAGTGATCCGTCGTCGCGCAGAAAAAAGATATAGGCGCACTAAGTCCATTCACGACTTGAGGGAGGCAATGCGCCTACAGAAAAAAATTCAGCGGCAAATCATTTCACTTCAATCCTTTCGCTGGAAATATCTGTGCGAATCTTTGGATCCACACAAGCCTTTGACGCAGACATGAAGGATTGTCCGTGGCCTATGAACATCGCCACATCAACATCGCCCCTTCAAGTGTCTTTCTCTCCACTAAGGACGCACCGAAATTGAAGTAGCAGAAGATTTCTGCATGAAAGTTGCCGGTCATGCGTCCGCGTGCACCACGCGCCACCTAGAAAACGCTCCAGTCTCCAGAGATTCAAGAATTGACACCTTTTTCTCTCTAGAGAAACTACAAGTGGCCTTGACGTCATGCAAACTGTCTTCATCGCCTGCTCTGGATGGGTTCGCGTACATGGCTCTTTGCAACCTCGGAGAAGCAGCTCGACGGGCCCTTCTATCCGTGTACAACGACTCGTGGAGCAGCGGATTTATCCCTCATTCATGGAAATCCAGCCGCCTCGTCCCTCTGCTTAAACCAGGTATATCTCCTCTGCACTTGACCTCTTATCGCCCCATCGCGCTTACCAGCTGTTTCGGGAAAGTGATGGAGAGGATGATTTTGACTCACCTAGAGTGGTACCTGGAGCGCCACGAGGTATACCCTCATGCTATGACGGGCTTTCGGCGTGGGCGGTCCGCAATTGATAACGTTATAGACCTGGTATCATCTGTTCAGCATCAAAAAAGACCGAAACGTTAATGTGCGGCGTTGTTCTTGGACGTGAAAGGTGCATACGATAACGTATCACATGAAGCCATTCTGGATGTCATGGAAAATGTTGGATTAGGGGGTCGGGTTCACGAATGGATCCACAGCTATCTGAAAGGCAGAAATTTTTTTGTACAGACGGAGAATGGCATAACAATGCACCATTGCAACCGTCGAGGTGTGCCTCAAGGCGGTGTTCTTAGCCCCACACTTTTCAATCTAGCGCTACTCGGCTTGATTGACGCACTTCCAGAATCTGTCCATCTATCAATATATGCAGATGACATCTGCATCTCGGCGTCAGGCGTAGCACGCCTTCATTTGCGTGCCCGGCTTCAGAGAGCGGCTACAATAGCGACAAAGTACCTGGAATAACGGGGACTAGAGCTGTCATCAGAGAAATGCTCGCTTATAGCATTCACGCATAAGGCTATGAGCCCATATGTTATTAAAATTAACGGACACGCGATCAACTACGTGAAGACCCACCGATTCTTCGGAGTCATAGTTGATCGCGACCTCTCCTGGAGCCCTCACATCGCCCACATGAAAACTAAACTCACCATGATCACCAACGTACTGAGGTTTCTTGCTGGAAAAACGTGGGGTGCATCGGTACGAGCAATGCTCCAACTCTACACTGTTCTGTTCCTCGGTTATATGCGATACAGCTTACCCGTGCTTTGCAGGATCCGAAGAACAAACTTGCGCATCCTCCAGTCGATCCAAGCCCAAGCCCTGAGAATATGCCTTGGTCTCCCGAGATGCGCGTCTACAGCAGCGACAGTCATCATTGCGCGTGATTATCCAGTCAACGCATACATCCGCGTAGACGCTTTGAGAATGCACATAAGACATTTCGCTCGGCTTCCATCTCATCACCTCGCCTCACTTCGAACTTCCAGGCCCCACTCAGCGTTCAGCGCAACTGTAGCTCAGCATTGCGCAGTGCTTCCATTGCAGTTCACGCATGCAGCACAGCCGCCGATACCATTATGGTGCCTACACCCACTCAAAGCCCTTCTTACAATTCCTGGCATCCAAAATAAGAAAAAGTCGTCCCATCTAGCCCTGAAACAGGCCACATTACTTTTCCTGCAAGAGAAGTACAACGGATGCCTTCACATTTACACGGATGGCTCGGTGTCTTCAGTAAGCTCTGCAGGGGCAGTGGTTATTCCCGCGAGGCACATCACAATTAAATTCATGACATCGCATTTGACGTCGTCGACAGCTGCAGAACTTGCAGCCATTCGTGCAGCTCTGGAGTTTATAGTGAAAGAACCTTCGGGAATTTGGTCGATCTTCTCGGACTCGAAGGCATCTCTTCAAGGTTTTATATCACCCTTTCTCCATGGACCTGATGAACAGTTAGTAGCTGAAATAAGGCTTCTTCATCACCAAGCAACCGAAAGACAGCACAGCATAGTGTATCAGTGGATACCAGGTCATTGCGGTATATATGGCAATGACCGCGCAGATGGGGCCGCTAGATCTGCACACGATGGTACCCAATACACAGCCATCCCGTTCTCAAGAACCGACGCAGCTACAAGACTTCGTTCGCTTGCACGTGACCTCACACTGGTACAGTGGAACTCGACAGACTTCACAAACGCGCGCCTGCATAACTTGGATCCCGATCTGCAGCTTCGTCTTTCCCCAAGGATATCTCGAGCTGAGGAGACTCTTCTATGCCGCCTGTGGCTTGAAGTGGCCTTCACGAACGCATACTCTTATCTCGTTGGGATGGCCAGCTCTCCTACATGCACTTACTGCAGTTGCGAAGAAACCATCGCGCACCTTCTGTGTGAGTGCACTCATTTCAACGCGCAAAGACAAAAACTCACTGCAGCTCTGGATAGACTAGACGATCGGCCTTTGTCGGAACAAATGATTCTGGGTCATTGGCCGAGCCCATCCTCAGCCCAGAAGGCTTTGAAAGCTTTGCTGCGCTTTTTGCGGACAACTGGCCTCAGAGACCGACTTTAGTGTCTTATACTCTTTGATGTTGCCTTTCCTCTGTCGCAATTTTTTTTGTAATTTCTCCCTCTCTTCGCAACATTTCGTTTTAACATCTTTCATTCCCCTCACCCTTTTCCCCAGCACAGGGTAGCCAGCCGGTCTAAAAACTGGCTAACCTCCCTGTCTTACCGCTTAAACTTTCTTCCTTCTCCTTCCTCTTAAAAGCAATAATTGCGCATGTCTGTGGCACCATAACAACACGTATAAATTCTGTATGTGCGTGTTTTACTATAAAAAGCATACATAAGTAATTTTAAGGACATAAGCGCTTATCACGTTGCGTGGACCATGTAACGCTTGCACGAAAAGGCAAGTGTTTCCAACGCTTTGCTAAGACGAGATGGTGGTGGCACCTATCCGTCACCTTGCGTTCTACACCTTATCACTTACGAGACGGGCGCTCACACTTGTCCTAAAGCCACGCGCTTCCTTTTCAAAGAAAACTGCCAGATGGCGCTCATGTCTCACGTGTGACGTGACTTGATGCGTCCGTGCACCTCCGCTGCAAGCTCGAGGCACTCTAACGCAGCGCCTCCAGAATACCATTAATCAATTTTCTTGCGCAGAACATCAAATAAAATGTTTTTTTTCACTCTCTCTAAACGCAAGACTATCGACTTTCGGCAACTATTGCAGACTAACATGCAGATACGGGTCAATTTTTTATTCTTAGGTTGTCACTTACTATAGGTTTCGTATTTCTCCGCCTAGTTGCTAACCATTTGACGGTGTGAATGTGCAAAAAACAGTGAAAGGGCTGATTATGAGTTACCTTGAGTCAACTCGGAGGCAAAAAAACATTCTGTAGAGTTATCTTAACATATCCTTGATATCCGTCATCGAGAGTTGAAGCCATGACCTCCAGATCCGCGACAACAAATTCCAGTCACGCTATCCACTGAGCCACGAGCTCAGTGGGTATGCAGCGTGACTTTAAGCACTTCAGTGACTTTATGTTTACACGTTTTTATCTACCACTTTTCTGCCACCGTGCTCATGAACAGCAAAGTGTTGGCGATGTACGGTAGTGGTAAAGCGAAATAATGTATTATAACCGTGACATCTGTGATTAGCTCCTGCATAGCATGTCGTTGTTATGCGTTCGTTTGATTCGGCGCGTTTTCGACAGGGGAAATGCCATTTCGTCTACGCCTTAACACACTGTGAGGTGGTGACCCTAGCCGATGTCTCGGCATCATCCATATCATACATTCATATTAAACAGCTCTGCGACGTGCTACTGCATCTCCTGGCTCCAACATCACTTTTTCCGCTCACGCTCACCCCGAAAAAAAAAACGTGGCTGCGCTGCAGGTGCACGAGGCATAATTTGCATTGCATTTCTCTCTATTGCCGCCATCATGCACAATGATTGTAAAATGGCAATATCTGTCCTAGTTCTACGTTTAATCAATAACGCTCCTCTGGCTGTCACACCACTATCGCCGTTAACTACGACAGCTGCCACAAAAATTTGTTTAAGAATTGCTCGTGCACGTTAGCCGTCTGGATGTAGATGTACCATCAAGCAAACACGTATTGCCTCTATATTAAACGACACCACAGCTGCCAAACACCAATAGACATTGCACAAGCTCTCTTATATCTTCTGTACAGAAAGCATTGAAATACGTTTGTGAAGGTGTGTTTTACTTTCATGTTATACCGATTCCTATGACCGAGGAAACAACCAAGCTTGTTTTACTTGTGTTATAGGACTCACATTAAGACCACTCTCAACCACTAACCATGAACAGTTGATGCAAGACTAAATCAAGCGTTCCTTCTTAGTAAATCTCATTCATCGTTATTTTCAATGTTTATTTGCTTTTATGAAAGAAGCGTGTGCAGGTATTTTTGACCCCGTGGTTTGTGGAAGTCCGGGACATGGCAGATACGTTTTCCTTAAATTAAGGTGATGTACACACTTATTTTCGACGTATATATTCAAGTAACTATATCTTCAGTTGATATATTCAGGTGACGGTGATGTAATAATTCAGGTGACTGCTCCCGGACGGCCTCAGGAGAACTTTTCGATTAGTCGGGGCATTCCCATATTATACGTTTATAAGACACCTTTTCTGCTACACATAGCTTACATTTATTGTCCGGGTATAAGTGTGTGTAGCTCCTGTGGAGGTGCACAGGGTTCGAGTAGCAGTTTGTCTGTAGCTGTCAGTATTCCTGTAGCTGTCAGTATTCGCATGTAGTTATGTTCTCACTTGACACGCATCTCATGATTATTATGTTTGCACCAGTGACATACCTTCGTCATCCATTGGCGTCACGTAATACTAAATTTGGAATATGTGAAGCTAGCGAAACGGCCACGAGCGCATTATCAATGTGGCATGTAGTCATATTGGTATATGACACGCATGTCGTGATGATTATGTTTGGATGTGTAATTTACCTATGTCATCCGTTCGCGTTGCGTCATACCGAGTTTGGTACATGTGAAGCTAGCGAAGCGACCACGAGGGCATCATTAGCGTGGCATGTAGCCATGTTGTTACTTGACACGCATGTCATGATTTTCACGTTATGGTCTGTCGTTTGTGTTCGCCATGCCATCATATCATGCCATACCAGTGTTGCAACATGTCATGTGAACAAAACTACCGCAAGAGCTGCAGGATCATGAAACGTAATTTATGACATTCATGACATACATGTCATGATTTTCATTTTGTGGCTAGCCAAATATGTTCTTCATGCCGTCATGTTATGCCACACCAAGTTTGGTAATGATACTCTTATCGAAACGCCCAGGAGAGCTGAACGTTTTAGGCGGCTAGATAGATAGATAGATAGATAGATAGATACATAGATAGATAGATAGATAGATAGATAGATAGATAGATAGATAGATAGATAGATGGATGGATAGATAGATAGATAGATAGATAGATAGATAGATAGATAGATAGATAGATAGATAGATAGATACGTTCAAAGTCGCCGAAGTTCACTAAGAAATGCTTCGCATTTAATACAAAAAAGAGTTTGCCCACCTTGTCTTTGGTATCCTGAGAATCTGGATGACGAGGCGAATCCTTTGATATCACTCAGAGAAGTGCACGTGATGATTTTCATTGCGAAATGGTTCATGAAAGCAGAAGCTGACGTGAAGCTCGTCTGCACTCCTCAGCGCTTGCAGGGTCCACCCTCCTCCAATTTGAATAAATTATCCATTATTGTGAACACACTTCAACTGAGAAGCAGAAGAAACCTGGGCGAACCTTATGAACCCGTCTTTCTTCGCATCTTTTTTTTCTCTCTTTCTCGTCTCTTTTCTCTCTCTCTCATATTTATGCCCCCCTTTTCATACCCCCAGCGTAGTGTGGCAAACCGGGCATGTGCCTGGTTAACCTCCCTGCCTTCTCTCTTGTTGTTTGTGTCCTCCATGTCTCGTTGATCTTGCTGTCTTTCCATTCTTTACTTCTCCTGTTTCTATGCATTTCAAGTACTATTATTATTATTATTATTATTATTATTATTATTATTATTATTAATATTATTATTATTATTATTATTATTATTATTATTAATATATCAGTAGTAGTAGTAGTAGTAATAGCAGGCTTACATACTCAAAAAAATGAACTTCAAGAAATTCAAAGAGGAGCCAGGAGACTCAAATAGGTGGTCACATGCATAAGTGCCTATAAATAAGAGGTCCAGTTGGTTTTTTTTCATCAAAGCTAGCCGCCCATTGTTCCTCGCTAAACCAGCACTGGCCCCAAGTTGTTTCGAGAACGTGTTTCTATCTTCGAGACACTGAACGCGCTTATGCCATGCCAAACGTCAGTAGACTTTAAAAGCAATGGTTTTTAAAAATTGTTGACTTTGAAAGCTGCAGACCTTCTGTGAACGATAAGCAGTATAGTTATGCATAACTGCTCTCCATCATCAATGCTTACGAAAGCCTGAGCATGTATCAAAACGCTGTGCTGGCATTTAGTGAAATTATGATGAATATGATCAGCAAATTGGACACTGGATGGTGGTGTCCCGTTTAGTAAAGTGCTCGTTTGAATAAACTTCGTGCAAAATACTTACCTTCCTATCGAATTTTCTAGGAGATTCAAATACCGTATGAAGAAGTTCATAACAGCGGCTGCAAACTTTTATACTGCGTATATGCTGTTGTTTTTGGGGGGTGCTAGTGCGCCCTTCTACGACCGGCTGTTTCTTGAGTATCATTAAAATTGGGGATGTTGTTGGCGTAACAAGTTTTTTTTTTGTAAATTCACGTGAACACATGAAAACATGCATGGTTCCGTCACATTCACTCCCTATATGAATAACTAAATGAGAGGGTGTCCGTACTTTTCCCTCAATTGCCAGTAAAAAGCTATGAAAAGCTTGAGAGAGCCTGCATTCCTAAATCTTAGTGAGACTTTTTAACCAATTTTGATATACGCTAACAATTCCTCAACTTTCATATAGGCGGTCTGATAATGGCCACGTTTTATGATTCCTAATATATATAAGAAAAACACAATCTATTCTATGTGATATTCTCACAAAAGTGAAAGTTACAAAAAACATTGTGTACACGTTTAGAAAAGAACAACAACGTATTTTTTTGCTGTTTCATGATCACAGAGGAGGCAAAAGTTACTTATATAGAATCCAAAATGAAATTTGCAGTCCAAGGTAAAACTAAAAATACAAAATTCAGGTTAATGTAGGCACAAGACCAACACTGTTAGAAATATATAAAGACTATACTCGGAGAAATTTCAAACGACGCAGTATCTTTGTTGTAAAATTTTAAAAGAAGGAATTGTACGCCAAATGCTTCGTTGTTCATTTTAGACTCTAGGCTGAGACGACAATATAGAAGGCTGAATGCTGCCAGTGGAACGTAATACGACGGCACTCCGTAATAACCAACAGTACGTTTTTATGTGGTGAGAGTCGTATGCCATGAAATTACCTATCGCAACCTGTCAATTCACAACGCTTTCCGAAGAACTGGTGGGCCATATAGGAATGACTGCGTTCAACTTACTCTCATTAGGCGCAAGTTGAGAAATCGTGATCAATTTTATATTATAGGCATGAGCCTTTCAGTTGTCACCCTCCCGCTGTGTCTCATAGGAATTGGAAATAGGCCTGTTACATGGCGTGACGCAATGCAATTTACTACATGAAAATGACTATGTTCAAGAGCTATAGCTCATTGAACCTCAGCACGCGAATAGAAACAGCTGAATTGTTATTTACGTCATGTCCGTAACCATTAAATATATATCCGCAAACCTACTTTGGCCTTCATAAGAGCTTTCCCCTGACATTTATATCTTTAAAAGCCGAATCCTCCCTAAATATACTCTGAGAAGTCAATGCTCTACGGAGTGCTGTCATAATAAATACCCAGCCAACCACTGCTTGTGTCGCAGCTCACGCCATGATTTAAAGAGAGCCACTTTTTAAGTGACGTCACAAGCTGCTGTTGACAGCCTTTAATACCCATAATCCGAGGCATTTTGTGTCAAGCGGTGGTCGGCATACTGCCAACGTCGTAAATTTTGCTGCTTGCTTACTGTGGTGCTTTGGATAGCGCAAGCAACCACACTTTGAGCGTAAATAATTGCTCCTTATAGTGCAGCAAAAGGGGAGGACGAGAACCGTGAAACGACACCATTTCTCAGTAGCGTCTAGGTATTCGGGTGGAGTCGACACACAACTGGAGCCTTTCTCTCTGACACCCAATTGACAGGTTTAAACGAGTACTCGCAAGCGATGTTCATTTGTCTTTTTTTTTCTTTTACAACAAATGAAAAGCGATGCCCTGAAAAAGGTGGAAGATATGCTGTGAATCGTGAGTGCACAAGAAAAAAAGACGCTAATATAGGATGTTCATAAAAGTTATTTGCGGTTGATATACTGTACCCTGACGTCACACCATGGGAGTGACCACGTGTCACGCTTCCACGCAAGATGTCGTGACATTGTTGCGGCAACTCCACATCGTGGCTGCGTTGACGACGTACAAGCTGTCATTTGCATTGTTTTCGATGATGCACAAACGCCCATTGCGAAAGTTTTGGTAACTGACGCCATCCTAACTAAGCTTACCGCTGCGCGAATTCACCAAGATTCACCTGACGTCAAGATAGTGCGTGTGTCAGTGAGTGCACCATGAAAAAATGCACCATTAGGTGAAAAGAACGTACCTTACCAGCGGTGACCAAGCTCCTAACTTGCGTAGAATGAAAAGAAGTCCATTCAAAATCAACACCAAAGACTAATAAAAAATTTGTACACAAACTTCAGATTGTTTCGAGTTCACGGAACTTGCATAAAGTCAGTTCTCATATCGTCGTCCTTGTTTTCTTTGGTAATGTAGTCTTCTTAGTTCTCACGTCGATGACGTATTGTCGGGTGTGCTTCCACCATTTAGTTGGGTCTGGGCTGGATATTCGTCCTCATGGAAGTCAAAGTCATCGGGAGTGCCGTCAACAGTAGGCGAAGTGCTGAAAAGTTCAGCCATAGCAATACGCCTGAGGTGTCATTTGCGGCGCAAGGCACTGCCGTACCACACACACACACACACACACACACACACACACACACACACACACACACACACACACACACACACACACACACACACACACACACACACACACACATATATATATATATATATATATATATATATATATATATATATATATATATATATATATATATATATATATATATATATATATATATATATATATAATACACAATAGTCTCCCTGGGGAACATCGGTACAAAAATATTGGTCTGCCTGTCTATTTGTCTGTTCGCACTTAACGTTACGTCAAACGGTACTCCAAACGAACGTCCCCATCCACAGCACCCACCAATATTGCTCAAGATTTAGGGTTCATATTCGTGCGATTGTTAATTAAAAGCAATTATCGTGCATATCCGAGGCCCATACAAGCACTTCAATATTCTGTATATGTGTCTTTTTACTAGAAAAGGCATACATAAGTAATTCTAAGAACCGTACCGCTTATCACGCTGCACTGACCATGCAACGCTTTCACGAAAAGGCAAGTGTTTCCAACGCTTTGCTAAGACGACACGGTGGTGGCACCTATTCGTCATTTTGCGTTTCACACCTTATCGCTTCCGAGACGGGCGCGCACGCCGCACGCTTGGTTTTCCAAGATAACTGCCAGATAGCGCTCATGTCTGATGTGTGACGTCACTTGATGCGCTCGTCCGCCTCTGCTGCATGCTCGTGCACTCTAACGCAGCGCCTCCAGAATACCATTCACCAATTTTCTTGCGCAGAACATCAAATAAACGTCTTGTTCACTCTCTCCAGACGCAAAACTCTCGTCTTTCGACGGCATTTGCAGTGTAGCATGCAAACACGGGGTCAATTTTTTTTTCTTTTGGTCAAAATTCGAATAGATTGAAAAATGAAGCAGACAAATGGCTTAAGCACTTGCGGATATGGTTTACAGCAAATTAGCTGGAATTATACAACTGAAAAAAGGCAAGGTATATCAATTTTCGGCTAAAAACCACCAGACCTGCACGGAACGCGTAGCACTGTAACAGTTTAATCTGAAAGTGCGGCCTTTCAGAGCCTTCTTTAAACACTGTTTGGGTAACTGGTACAGGCACACTTGCAGGGTACCCGCTATTCCACAATTTATCATAGTTTGTGTGTAGTTTAGAGGAATTCGCTATGCCATTTTTCGTCATTCCTCAGAGAAGCGTGGTAGCCGCTACACACTTGCTAGGATTTTTGTAAAATTTTGTGAAGCTGTTGTTGCTGACGATGACGACGATTTTCGCCTGAAGCTTTTTCAATGAATTTCAGCATTGAACGACTCACTTGTTACACATGTCGCATTGTGTGACGCGTGGTTGTTCTTTCGCTGTTCCAAAACACTTTGTTACTCACAATAGGGAGTTTTACAATAGCACACCGCGAGCCCTTGCGGCGCATTCACTGCCACTGCGCATGCGTCGTAGTGCGAGACCCCGGTCGCGTTCGCGGCCCTCCCGCAGAAAATACGAAATAGCGGCAGCGTGTGCGGCCAGCAAGCGCTGGTCTTGATTGTTTGATATGCGAGGTTTAACGTCCCAAAACCACCATATGATTATGAGAGACGCCGTAGTGGAGAGATCCGGAAATTTCGACCACCTGGGGTTCTTCAACGTGCACCCAAATCTGAGCACAAAGGCCTACAACGTTTCCGCCTCCATCGGAAATGCAGACGCCGCAGCTGTGATTGGATCCCGCAACCTGCGGGTCAGCAGCCGAGTACCTTAGCAACTAGACCGCCGTGGCGGGGCAAGAGCTGGTTTCGAGGCTACGGTGTCACTGCGATTGTGCGTTGCGGTTTGCAGGAGGGCAAACGCTATTCTAAACTTCATATGGAACCCGCTGTACGGGTTACAACCAAAGCACCTGTAAACGTTATTCTAAAACTCCCTACAACCATGATTCCTTTCCCGACATCAAGCCTGCCTAAGGTCAGTTTACACTGGTGTAGCTTTGTGGTAGAATGCTCGGTTAGCGCACAGGGTACGAGGGTTCCAATCCCATTGTGTCTTTTGTGTTTCTTATTTACTCATTTTTTTAAAATTTTTCACTATAGTGATCTCCGAGACAGGCGGCGGTGGCAGCAGTGTTGGTAGTGGTGGACGCGGCGGCACACGGGACCCTCCTTGTGATCTCACAATAGCTTTCGCTGTAAAAAATAAAGGATTGACTCAGGCCTTGACACATTTGAGGCTAGCTTGACTACAACCGCTTTTGAAAAAAAAAATGGCGCATACTTTCAAAGATGTGTCTGACCTTGAGGGTTCACGCAATACATTTCGCTCTTGACAGCGAGTCAGTGTTTAGCCATGTATATTCTTGTAACAAGTTGGCCAGCGCTTTTATGCTGTCATTAAACAGCCAGAACAAATGTCATTATGCCTGACGCATCAGAGAATGAAATTCAATTACCTGGTATGAGAAAGAACTGTATGACACACCACAACGTCCATAAATAATCAAAAAGGAGTGCGGAGTATTTCTACTTGAGAAATTATCATTCAATCGTCATTAGTACCTTCTTTGAAGATAATTATGTGGAGAAAATATTTGATTATGAGAAGAACTTGGCAAACGGGTCGATGGCGAATAATGAACATAGCTGCTAAAAGCAGCGTTGAGCTTCCCCGTTCTGTGCTTTCTGCGGTGACATCGGGAATTTTGAACATATCATTTGGCTTTGCCCACAGTTTGATGTGTAAAGAGCAGCGATGATCCGCACCTTGAAAAAAGGCTGTCATAGGCACCGGGCAGTTGATGACGTCAATTTTCCTGGAGGACCTGCGGCAACTAGGAGGAACGTGCAACGAATTTTGTTGGTCTTCCTGCGAGACACTGGGCTGTCTGACACGTGGTGACAATTTCAAATTCAGGAGATGCTCAGGTGGAACACTTGCCGGCCATGCAGGCCAGGCTAACCCCACCTGATGCAACACCACCATCACCACCACCACCACCACCACCTTGAGAATTCGAAGTCGCATATGTATTATGCAGAGAGAGAGAGAGAGAGAGAAATAAGGGAAATAGATCGTAGATAAATAACGTACAGCAAATTTGCAGACGTTTCGTCAGCTGTGCTAATTGCTACAGTAACCTACCTCCTTTCAGCCCTCCACTGGCCTGGAGCGAAACGGAGTATGCGGGTGGGTGCATTTAGCATGTAACTTTATGAGCTAGTTGCATTTAAGCCAGCTAAATATCACTGGCAGAAGGTGCAGCCGTTATAACAATGCTTCACAACGTAATAACAAAGTCAAACCACAAGATATGAACTTTTTTCGGGCAGAAAAATGATTATCCCGCTGATTATCCAACGCACTGCACAAAGCTTTGGCAGCTGAGCCGGAATGATGAACACTAGTGTGCACTCTTTATCTATAAATCGCCGTCAGCGTTCTAGATAAGCGGGAGCGAAGTGCAAGCCGTCCGTGAGGTACAGTCATCAACGCGCTGGCGGCCTTTTTCCGATCCAATCCACAAACAACTTCCCGGAGACTTGAGGCGTGATTATGAGCACTTTCAAACTTACCATGCTTGGATTGCAAAGCCCCATTGATATAATAAAGCTTGCGGCGACGCAGGCGCACAGTTTTCGCTTGTTCTAGCCTCCATTTCCTGCAGATTGTTCAAGCGGCAGAGAAGCAGGACAAATTTGTGTCAGCCGTCTAGTAAACGTCGAAATATTGGTTGCTAATACATTTCCGTTGGGCTAAAGGGTGCTATAAAGAAAGAAGCCATTGCTTATATCACTGGCATTGATACTACATGAGGCAGGAAATATCTTGACTGCATCGAAAATCTCGCCTTGACAGACGTTTCAACCGTTCCATCTTTCTTCAAAAGGCGCGCTTTAGATTTCCTAGCAATGTACTGCTGTGGGCTTTCGGAAAACAGAACTGCTTATTGCAAGATATTTCGTGAGGGGAAAACAATTACTAGCATATTTATCTATCCACTATGGTTTTCCGTTGTGACTTTGGAAGAAGAATTGCAGGGAAGCTTCCTGAAGAGGGTTCGTAAATAAACGTGATGTGTGTCGGTTTGTCTCTCTCTGTGCGTCCTTAGGGCATTGCATAACGAACCATGCGATCATTTTCGCCTGCACGTCGTGAAAATGTTTTGACGATAAATACATGGTATATCACCACATGCTTACTGTATTGAATACTTTAACTATAGTTGCAAATCCCATAGCTATCAGGAAGGAAAAAAAAAAACGAACCGCTGCTCTGAGGCCAAAAAAGCAACATTCTATTCTTCTACCGCGCGTACGTTCAACGCACCAGGAATATTAGTCATCTTTTTGTGACTTTTTAACGACACTACAGTGTCCACTATTTCTGAAAGTTAGAACATGAGACCAACTTCTCCTTTTCGACGTCGGGCTAAGATTGGCACATCAATCGTGTCATGGATTTTTTTCGCATCCAGTCAATAGTCCCATCAGTTTTGTTCCCGCCTCTTCGTACATCTCCCTTTTCTCGCCTTTTCAATATAACACTGAGAATCGCAATCTTCTTTGAATAAAGTCGAATTTATGATCTCTTCCTGCACGATGTGAAATCTAATGCCCCGAGGGCAACTACAGGCGTTCTTTCTAATAGTGCAAACTCTATCCTTGTTTTGTATGTCATTGCTTGCCACGTATACTATGCATCAAGTCCAGGTGAATTCACTTTTGGGCAACAAGCTAGGAAGAGTCGAGTCCGATGAAGAAGAGCGATAAGAGGCAGAGTCACGTACAATGCTCCCTATGCATTTTCGAAGGCGAAATATTTTATTGGTATCTGCGTTTCTCATTGCACACGCATAATAGAAGTTTGAAGCAATCAGGAAGTTTGTACGCAGCATACAGTTTCAAGGGAAACGACCTTAGGCTGCGCCAGATATTCGATATCTTCCTTCACTCTTATCACACGTTCGGCAGGATTTGCATTATACACGTATGCAGCTCTACCACTGAAAGCAAATGAAGGGGCGAGTTACAATAGGTTGTCCAAGTTTATTGCGACGGCCGTGTCCCGCTTACGAGCAATTGGAGCTTATTCAGGATAAGACAAACATATATATAGAGAAACCATCGTCACGAGTGCAACTAAACACAACACACAAGAAGAAACGGACGAGGACTAACAGACCAAAGACGTATCTAATAAACGCAAGCAATAATGGAACAAAAGGTGAAGGAAACACAGGACGCTGAAAGCACCGCGTCCTGTATATAGTGCAACCTCCTTTTAGAGTGCTTGCGTTCTATTGCCTTCACACCTGCCCGTTCTTTTTTGCTCCGAATAGACATGTCTCAAGCATGTACCTTGTGGGATTTAGTTAGTTTTTAAGTGTGGGATTTAGCTAGTTTTTACTTGCTTATCAACTACTTTTCGAGCGAAATTTCTTGAACAAGGGGCAAAACAGAAGTGGAGACGCGCGAACTTCGAACTGAATTGTCATTAACAACGTACCTTTCAATTCCTGCGACAAACCACCCGCTTCGTGCTTTTTTTTTTCCCCGAAGACATTATATTACACGCTAGCTTTCACATATTAGGCATTCAGAACTTGGAAGTTTTCACAAGTTTCTTTCATGCCTTCATGTAAGTAACACATGCAATCTTGCTATCTTTTGTACGAGGCTATCGTTTACGCAACAGCGACCTACTTCCTGTCTCGACACAAAGAAAGTCACGGAGTTATATAAAACGAGCTATTCGGCTCCATAAAGCCAAGGGTTTGAGGCTTCGTACATCTTGTAAAGTGCTCTCAGAAAATTTACTCTTGTTCACATTCATCGAGACCATGTCCAATCTGGAGGCAGACATATTGTAGCGAGCATTCAAAATAGAAACAGGGTGATGTGCGTCATGTGACGCACGTTGTCGCGGTTAGGCTTCACGTTGCCTAACACCATGGTCTGGAAATCACTTTCCGTGCTTGTAACAATGCACGGTACACCTTCCGTATAGACTCATGCTGGTTATATTTATGCGCAGACTTTTGTTACGCCCTGCCTGTTTCGTGTACTGCACAATGCCTATTCATGAACGTGATTTATAATAAAGCCATGGCAGAAATATTTCCTTTTTCACTTGTCGAATGCGTGGAATATCTTTCGTATACTAGATTCGTGTTGGCTTTATTTATGTCCATGCTTTTGATACATCCTGTCTGTTTCGTGTACTTCACAATGCTTAATCATGAGCGTAATGTCTATGGATGCCATGGCAGAAATATTTCCGTTTTCGCTTGTCCACATATTCATGAAGTGTTCTGTTCCTGTTACTCTTCTTGCGACTGCAAAGCTTTCCAGAAACGCAGTTTTTTCTTCACAGTAATTCTTACAAAGAGCGTCTTTGTTTTTGTTCAAAGTTGGCACGTTTTCTTATTATGGCTCGGAGAGCTACCTCGATTTTTTCATCGACGCTTCTTGAACGCGTCATACGCATGGGAACGAATGCGCACTGATGCCAGTGTTTTTAGAATTCCAGATACTTACGTAAAAATATTAAAGCTTTATGTGACAATAGGAAACCGTAGCAATGAAAGCTTTGTTTTGCAAGAGCAATTTTTGATAGACGCTTGCAAGTGCGTCAGCAAAGCGTAACAAAAACGCTAAAGCGTCAGCTTTTTCACGTATACCATGCAAATGACTTGACAAATTTGTAGCATGATTTATAGAAATCATATTAAGTGCTGTTAATCATTTTGCCATAAAATGTAGGGCTTCCTTTGATAAACAAATTGTAATAAGCCTTCATTTTTAGCATGGAACTTTTATGGTGTAAGCTGACAACGACAGCCGTTGCAGACGGCGATGTTGTCAGCCGCTGTCGTCGGTAACGCCATTCTTCATCGCTGCGATAGCCCACAATGTGCTGGGGAAGCCAGGTACCAAAGTATTTTGCGTAGCAATGAAGTATTCTGCCACCCAGCCGAGCCAATCCTTTGAATTTTTTGATCGAAAGAATGTCATGTAGAAGTGGTATTATGCATGGAGACTTCAAAATACTTCATTTTGCGTGGAAGAAGCACCGAATCCAAGAGAATTCATCCACCAATGTGTTTGGCGTGAAGGTTGGGCGCTTCAAGGTTGTCAGTGAATACAAAGTGCTAAGTCATGATTTACCATCATCGTCATAAGCCACGGCATCAACATAGTGTACAGCTGAATCGGTGCACATATTGTCTCGTGTACACGTAGCGTGTAGTACGCTACTTTGCAGAAAAATTATTTGCGGAGTACTGCATGGATGTTACGCAATTCTTGTTACGTGCGCCCTAAGAGAGCATAAATTGGTCTTCATGTTCCGCCCCCATACGACGATTGTTATTCAGTATTCAGGCAGTATCATTTGATACATGTTCGTGTTCAATCAGTGACTGTTCTCTCCTCCTCTGTATCTTTTCTCCCCATTAACCCGTGCAGTGTAGCCTATCCGGCTCAACTCTGCTTATCCTCTCCCCCTCTCTTCTATTCTTCTTTCTCTCGTGCGGTCATGCCGACGAGGGTGGGTATTAACTGTTGCTCTTTCTTTTCGCGCACATGAGACCTAAACAACGACTCCAAAAGGAGTCCCGCCAACCGTTTTCAGAGCACACCTCGCCACTTACAAATATATCATCTGTGCAGCCCAAGATAAAGTGCAGCACTGAACACTTTGGTTGTTTAAAGTATAACTTAAGCTACAGAACGTATCTCACTTTAAAAATATTGCAACCGCTATCTGAATCATATTTCCTCCTTTCCCTAAACATTTCTCTTTCTCTCTCACGATCACTCCCTCTCCTGCTTTTTTCTCTTTTTACTTAACTTAGAAACACAGCGTCACCCGTGTATTCGTAAGTGCAGTAATTGCAACAGACATGCGGAGAGACACCACTCGACCTTAATACTACAATGCACCTCTATAATGTTTGACATTTTAGATGTGCCGCACATTGCGTACGGCAATCGATCAAACAGTATAACTAGGCAAAAGTTGGGTGCTTTGAGAGATACGCACCTAGCAGTCGTAAATGCCACAATAAAACACCACTCGTAATAGAGTCTGGCAATGCTGGCTGGTGATAAAGTTTGCCTCACGGCCTAAAAATAGGCATGCAGGCTCACCAGCCCTGGCATCGGTTTGTGTCCATAACATGAAAACGGACAATGGTCGCTATAATTCGTAACGCTCTTATTTTTAAGTGATGGCGGCTGTCTGAACGCTGACCTTCGTTCAAGTTCTGCAGTGACATTTCTTTGTCTCGTAGACACGATGTCTCAAATGGAATGACACGAAACATTTATGGCCACTGCACGTGTGTTCTTTTTCCTATTTTTGGGAGTGACTGCACAAATATGAAGGGACTGAAAGAGATTGAGAGTGGCCGTTAGATGAGGCAGAAGTTAGGTCTCTCTTAAATAATTGCCAATGAGTTTGCGTGACCCCGGAGCTCTGGCACCACTTCTTACGTTCCAGTGTAATGTATATGACATGGTTCTTGCACGAACGCGGGACGTAATGTAGGATATTTTATTATTCGAGGAGTCAACGCTCTTCAATACCGTCTATTGGAGCAGTCGAGTTTCGCTACGCTATAATGTTTGAGTAACGACGTTGGTTCTTCTTTTATATTTTAGACTCCTTTTATCGATGTCGAAGCCCCACTTCGTCTCTATCATACAATTAATGGTGTTTGCAAGAATATAAACAAGGCAACATTGTGTAAAAATGTTTTATGACGATAAGTTACTCTCACCCGCCTTTTTTTTTCTCATGATCACCTTGTCCTTTTCTTTTTTTTTGTAAAACATTGAAAAGGGCACCAAAGTTTACAGTGGCATCAGTGAAATGTGAAAGCTGCAAGCTTTCACCATTACGAAAATAAACTGATAGTATTGGCTGTGATACCACTTGTTAATTGCTTCTCATATTGATAATGTTATACATATGTTTCAAAGTGTCACACAGCGTGCCCTAAAAAAATTATATGATTGGTAAATTTACACAACTTCATGCTGCATGCCTGTGTAAGTGCCATTTTTATTCTTTGGCGAATGGCTTTAAGCAAGATTGTTCTGGATCATGCTTTTTGAAGCAGCAGAGTCAGTGTTATAATGGAAGGTCCTTTTTTTTTTCTCTTTCTGATTGCGTTCGCCAATCCCAGTGGATCCAATTCACTCAGGACATACTAATGAAACTCTTCTTGATTTACAAATCAATATAAATAACAAATGCTGGAAATTATATATCATTGCCAGTACTGCAACAAAACAACTCGTTCAGTAAGTAAAATTATATCAGCAGTCCATTATACATAGAATTATCTGGCAAAAGACATATTTCTCGCAAGGGTGATGAGCTTCAAAGTAAGTATACGAGGAATTACACTGCAGCAACCTAACGGCGCCATTACTTTTGCGATAAGCGTAAGCCATTCACTGGATCAGCACACACTAATTTTAAACGGTAGCAATTGACGTCATTATAAAGCACATAATTTCTCACAGAGCGTGTCACTATAATATCGGTTTATTCCCTGCCAGAAGTATCTATTTTCTCAAAGCCGAAAACCTGCTAATAAAATTTAGCATGACCTATGTGTACACATGGTTGCTTGATAAACGTGTTGTTGAACAGAATGCAATATTTATGGTTTTCATCTTTGAGGTTCATGTGGTTTATTGTTTTACTCTAAAAGAAAGATACAGTTGAATAATTGCTCCAGATGCATATCCTGATAGGGGGTCTTCTGCAAATACAACTGCTTTCAGGTACGATAGCACTTCTCGATGACCGGTTATTTTCCGAGCAGTAATTTTTGAAGTACCGGAACGTTCTAGTTTGTAATCTGATAGTAACGAGGAACTTTCTAAAGTTTTTGCAACAACCTGAATTGCTATAAGACTATTACACTTCCGTGCTTCACTGTTTGCGCATTTCTTTTCATTTTTTATGTATTCCTCTTTTTATTTTCTCTTTACCTTTCTATCTCCCTGGCCGCTTCTCCAGTGCAGGGTAGTGAAGCGGAAATTTTTTTCTGGCTAATCTCTCTGCCATTTACTTAACCTTTCTCTCTCCTTTTAAGGGAGACGCGATGATCATTTCTTGCTATGTGATGTCACTTTTTTTCTGCTAACTACATGGTCGTCGCATGCATCAGACCAGTTCAGTAGTTTTATCAGCGGAGATTCCTAAACTTGGAGTAGCGTCAAGTACCGCCGTGCGTCGTCCGCGAAAAAATCGGCAGGTACGAGCCACAGACAGCGGGTATAGGACAAGCCGCTTCTAACATAAGATAGACATGAATAATATTGTACAGCAGGTACCTATAGAAGAGAAATGAAGATGAAGAACAGTGGTTGGAAAGGAAGGAGGAAAGAGTGGAGGAGGGGATAGGACGAAGAATGGCATGGCTTTGTATAGTATACTTTTGGAAAAGAAAATTATGGATGCGAGGACTGATGTAAGGGTAAGTACATTATAAGATAGCAACGCTGGGAGGAAAGTAAGAGTGAGGAATTGTTGTTTGATAGTTAGGAGGAGAGGAAAGAGAGCATGACTTTGTACGGCATAGTTAAGAGAAAAAAACTAGGACTACGAGTACAGAAGTAAAAGTAAACAGAAGATGAAAAGCTTGAACCATAGCATAGACATATACAGTATAAGATAGCAAAAAGTGGGAGGAAAGCAAGGGTGAGGGGGAGCGGTTTGATGGTTAGTAGGAGAGAAAGGAAGATCTAGGACAATACAAAAATAAATAAGTAAACAAAAATGAAAGAAAGAAAAAGAGAAGGAAGCATAAAGAACTCAATGTGCACTCGCCACCAGTGGCGCTTCCTTGCCAGTTTTGTTATTTACTCCTTTCCTACAGAAATGGAACTGATTTCAATTGTATTTAAACGTCATGTTGCCGAGCCTTACAACCCTTGAATGCCGAAGAAAGCATTTTTTGTGTCTTCGGTGCTGCGGAGAGCCGATACTGATCTACAAACGATGTCTACTTTTTGTGTGTTTTTTATTTCATTGCTTTTTGTCCCAATTCGTGTGCCCTATTATCTACTCAGCGTTGCTTCACAGCTTAGGAGATACACAGTTTAAATGAAATTAACTCCCCAGACAGTTTGTTTATTATCTAGCTGTTATCTTGGACATATCGTTCGAAGACTGGTTGCGAACAGTTCACATAGAAATGGTCACGTACATTGTATCTTACCTTAGAGCTTCAAATGTGATCACATCGTGCATCACCAAAGCAGATCAACCTCCGAACTTGTACATCGCTTGTTTTTTTCCCAAGTACATTAACTACAAGATGGGACTATTCTTCGTCTCTGCGTAAAAAGTTTTTCCTAGAAATTGTATCTTTTTTTTAGTTTTCGGTCAGCTTGGTTGCTATGTTCGCTCTCACTACTCAATTTGCGGCACACTCATGTCAGGGATTATAAATTTGATGTCAAAAGATGGGAAAGGACTGTGGAAAGTGTTAAAGGTCATGCTTGCTTCCGTAAGTGCGTAAACCTTTATGTCAACAATAAAATATCGTGCGTCTTGGCAAGCTCCAGACAACAACCAGGCCTTGTTTCGAAAATCATGAGCACGCTTTGATGGCTATTTCAACAAGGCAATTTCCGCATGTCTTGTAAAAGTAGTCCTACAAAGGGAAACAATAAAGTAGACTAAAATACGTGTTTCACACATTTCGAGGTTTTCACAGTTAGATATCAGAAGCATAAAAAAAGGCAGTGCAGTACTCACCACGCATCTGTGGCAAGAGGGCCACGAATATTGCTGTCTATGCTTGATGTGTTCATATATACTTATGATGCTTGCGCTGCAGACACTGAGGCAGCAAGAACACTATATGCAGGGAAACTGTGAAGACTTTCAGACGTCTGGCTTTTCATCATAATAAAAAAGTGCAGTGCGATGATTCTGAAATGTGCAGTATCGCACCAAGATTTGGGCAGTGATCAGCACGTTTGATATTACTTGTATATAGTGTTTGTATGGGGCATGGTGTCGTTACCCTTGCAATATACACTATAGCTGGCTTGCAAGACACTATTTTATTTCCTTTGTCTTCCTGGCCGGCGTTAGAATGGGCACAAGAATGGCTGGCGTTAGAATTGTCCTCAAGAAAACGAGCCAGTTTTGTGTTTCCGAACAGTGTTCCGCAACGCGGATAACGACATTGTTATGTATGTTGAAACATTATTTTGAACAGATTCATTCATACTCGCAAACCAGACGACACAGTGTACATTTCAAGTTGCAGTGTTAATAGATTCTTTGAGTGCGTTTTTTCACATGGTAACTAATTTCAAAAGTTGAACTGCTGCGCAAAGGGCATTTACATTGCAGTGGTAGTGAATGAGCTGTCGTTTAGTGGTCGTTTTTGTGTGTGTGTGCGTGCGTGTGCTTGTGTATGTGTCTGTGTGTGTGTAATCAATTTTGTGCTAGCTTCATTAACCTCATTTTGATGTTTTATCTCACTGCCATGTTCATCTAATAGCTGCTTCCTTTTATTTATGTCTTTTCTTTCCTTTTTACCCGAATAACACCAGAAATATCTGAAAACTAAAGCTCTGCAATCAGCGAACTGAGTGGCTGCGTCAACGCAAATCATATTTGTGCGACAGGCGCAGACACTTAAAAGCATAAGAATTTAATTTATATCAATGACGATTCAAAAATGATGATTCACTCTTCGTACATTCATTCACGCAGAGCTACTTCAGAGTCTACTCACTGATTGTAGTGTGTTTAGGAGCACTGTACATTACCTAAATAAGAGTGAAGGCCAATGAATTAGCTTAACCTGAGCATTGTAACAACAGGGGGATTTCGCGAAGGAGCTTGATTGCCCCTCTTGTATCAGAAAGGTTATGCCCATGCGCTAAATATTCTTTTCATTTGAATATGACTTTCTCGAATTTAAAAATATACGGGACAATTGCGCTCATCTGTGATTACTGACCGTCCACTTAGATCACAGAATGGCTTTGCTGATTGGCTCCTCTCAAATATATAGGCGGGATTGAATACGCGCCTTTATATAAAGCGTAGCCAATGTACTACAATAGGACCAGAAGAAAGACACCACTTGAAGACGCGGATATCATTGATGTTGTCTCGGAAGACAGAGTGTGACTGCGCGAGAACACGAAGAAGAAGTATTGCAGGTGGGATCAGCCTGGTGGCGCGTGGCCTCCACTGCATCTTCTCTGCACCAAAATAAAGTTTTAAGGATCATCATCATCAGGTAGCTTGATTCGCATGGTTCAGCTCTTCCCTAGAAAACCGAATGCGATCTTACTGGCTTAGATAGGGCTTAGACGTGTGGTCGCATAGTGAGCACCCTATTTATGACGTGATAACATCAGCCTATAGCAAGGCGTCGAGACAGGCTGCTACTGTCCAATACGAAGGCAGGTCATCTGTGCACGTGTCATTATAAAGATATTTTTCCTCAAGTATTCTTTTCCTTTAACAAATAGTATACTATTCACTTCTGGTGCCTCGGGTTAGTTGATACTGTTGAATCTCGTTAGCTTCTTTTTGCACTGAATATTTATGAATCCGACAGAGATATAGCTTATCATTTTAGTATTCGAATGGGAGAAGGTTCAATATGAGAGTTTTTTGTTAACAAATAGGCATAACGCCAATACAAATACGAGGGAATCGATATCGAAGAACTCGACGTTATTTAATGCTTTTGTTCATGTTTTCAGCACTCATATATCCACTGCTGCTATTGTCTTCTTATACCCGTGTCACATATTACATTTCTCTCGCCATTCATTAGTGCTATAGATACACTTGTCAAGCTACGATTGGTGTCACGCGTCATTAAAAGTGTTGTTTCGTGCGTATCACAAATGTCAGAAATCACGCTATGCTATTGCGTGCATTCTGATACGCGTAGCACTGCCGGAGTGAATCACAACACATTGAAAATGGAGGTCATAGCAGACTTTTTTGTTGTTTTGTACTGTATGAATTGACTGCTTTTTGTGTCTCTGTGCTACACCAAGTGCTATCACCATGTCCTTTGGAGTGCGCGTGCGTATATGATGGGCACTGGGCCACATCACTTAAGAAGAAACGAACAGCAAGTCCTTTTACTGAACGATATTTTGCAATAGTTTTATATTGGTCAGGTTGTTTGCGTGAACAATGTTCGTTGCTGAAAGCAAAGACTGGCTGAAACGAAGCAGAACGCTGCTGTAAATCGTAGTTTATTCTTCACGTGATAGTGTCGCCAAACTTTTGGCGTCCTCTTCATTGGTTGTGAGCAAAAAAATTGACATAGACTAAAATAGTGAATCGGGGGATCCGAGCCGGAACATAACGCAAGCCCTTTGGGTGACAAGCTGGTGTCCATACACATAGCCATGAAAGCGCATAGTAAAAACAACGCCTCTTCTATTTTATCAACTCTAGACAGATTCGCACGATTTAGCCGTTCACCATCCCATCATTTAGCTCTTTCCTGCTCTCGCCTATCGCCTAGCCTTCGCGTATGCTTAGCGGTCATGGGGAGGGGGCAGCCCCCCCCCCCCCCCCTCATGCAGTCCCTCACGACAGAAATCATATGGAGAAATTTTTTCGTTCAGTTGTGCTGAGAGCCGTAGGGTGGCGTCTTTCCTACCTGGTGTTCAAAATATTTGTGGTCGCACTGGCTCTATAAGAGATAGGGTGTTTTGAGATAGCGTGTGTCCGTTCATGGAGCTGTACGTGGAGAACCATTGGTAAAGCGTCACTGCAACGCTACTGCTTGCGGTGCGCTGTGATGCGGCAGTGGCATTGCTTCAAGCCACAAAAACAAAAAACAAGGGAGCGACAGTAATAATCTGACAGACGTATAATATTGGATTGGGAAACACGTCTATTGTATCTCCAAGGGAAAGCGCGAGGTAGTGTACGTCTGATGCAAGCAGCGTCATGGATCATGTCGCGTCGCATCTCGACCACCTCTCTCTGAGCTAAGGCGGACCGATGGCTCCCGTTGAAAAGTGGGCGTTTTCAGTGGCACTGAAAGAAACAAACGACGCAGTGGTAAAACTTCCGTTTTTTTATTAAAAAGAATTCTTCCGGAAGACAGTTTTTTCGTTTTGATCATGGTCTGTCGCATTCATTGGTACATGCCTGTGTCATGAGATACACCCCGTAATCATCTCTTCAATTCTCGTACTTTTTTTTGATAAAGTAGTTTTTTCTTCGAATTGCGGTGTAGATCATTGCACTGCGAGGCACATGTGAGCCAAGTTTACTTAGGTGCTTAACCAGCTGACATTTGCTCTGGCCCTAATTTATTCCTTACCCGAATAACACTCATGTGACGAGCAGTCTAGCCACTGGAAGTGAAAATAGGTGGATTATCTAGTCTTCAATTACCGTCTGTTAGTACCATGCGCCTGGATTGCTTAGGCGGTGATTTTTTTTATTATTTTAATTTTTCAAAATAGTTGAGACAACAATGTATACCGCTGTAGATAATCAATCAGTAGAGAGATAATTCACCAAACTTTATAGTTCTTTTACGGGTTGGAAGTAGCTAACAAAACACTACAGTAACTTGATGGTTTTCTTAGCGCACGTACCAGTTTATTGAACAATCAAAGTGGTTCCCGCCAGCCTGCATGGAATAAGGGAATACTGCACCACTTACAAGGCCTACTTTACGACATCGGCATTGCAAACGTCCGCACTTCTCTTTCGTCGGACCTTCAATTTTATGACAAGTGCGTTTCACAGCCATTATCCAGCCGTAAAAGATTATTTGTATTGCCACGGATACAAAGCTTTCAAATGTGAACAAGCCGAGATGACGGGCCATTGCACAGCCATGTCCTGGTTTACGAATTCTTTGATTTGATTTGATTGATTTGATTTGTGGAGATTAACGTCCCAAAACCACCATATGATTATGAGAGACGCCGTAGTGGAGGGCTCCGGAAATTTTGACCACCTGGGGTTCTTTAACGTGCACCCTAATCTGAGCACACGGGTCTACGACATTTCCACCTCCATCGAAAATGCAGCCGCTGCAGCTGAGATTTGAACCCGCGACTTGCGGGTCGGCAGCCGAGTATCTTAGACACTAGACCACCGTGGCGGGGCGTTTACGTATTCTTAAAGCTGGGTGCAAAAAGGAAGCCTCCTGTGCCAAGGCTCAACAACGTTGATGCAGTTTTCAGTACGTTTGTGTCCACACCAACTGGCTTTGGCTTGCTACGTAGGCTGCAATTTTTTTCGAGTGGCACGCTTTTGTCATGTGTTGTGTTTTTCAGACCGGAGAATAAAACCCGAGTATTCAAATGAAAAAATGGGGACATATCAACCGGAAGCTTCACTCCAGATGTGGCGTCTTATCGTAGAAGGCTGGATGAATGAACACTATAAATGAGCCTATTGCTGAAACGTTTATGCTAAATGGAGCAAATATTTTGTGCCTCACACGTAAGATGAAAGTGGATCACGAACTCATATATATATGAAATAATAAACCACAAGTGATTCATGTTTTCTCACTTGGACAGATATGTATAGGGTTTAACCTCCTAAAACCACCATATGTACATGAGAGACGCCGTAATGGAAGACTCTGGAAATTTCGACCACCTGGGGTTTTTTAACGTAAGCAGCAATCTGAGCGCACGGGTCCACAGCCATTTTGACTCCATCAAAAATGCATCCGCCACAGCAGGGATTCGATCCCGTGACCTGAGGGTCAGCGGCCGAGTACCTTAGCCACTAGAACACCGCAGCGGAACTTGTTTTGTCATTGAAAAGACCCATAAAGAACATTTGAAAATATAAAGAACAAACGTGTTATTCCGTCCAGTCGTTTCCCGTTCTTGCAGCAAAATTCATGATGCTAGCAGGTTGCTCACGGAGCGTCAGGATGAAATAGGTTCTAGATTGGTCGACATACTAAATATATCTGAAATTGTCTTTTACCTCCGTTCGCATTGCAGTCGCGCGCCTATTCTGCCTTATTTTGCGTGGCTATCATGCGCGGTAATCTTATTTCACTTCGTTTTTTTTTTTGCGTTTGCGACTGCACAAATGAAGACAGCGGCGTATAGTCAGAACGCGTGATATGTTGGCTGGCTCAACGCTTGGTTTTCACATTCTACGTGTTTCCTGAAGAAATAGGCGGCGTGGAGGATACTGCGTTTGCAAAGGCGAGAGAGAAACCATTGCCTCGCATTTAAAGTAGGCGTGGTTTAGGGGCCCTTTGAGATCGTCTGAAAACGCAGTGCCATTTTACGAAGCATTTATCACGCAAAATGCTCACATTCCGGAAAACTGTGGTGATTCGAACAAATATTTGTCTGTAGTAGTTATTTGTAGTGGTTAAGGTGCTCAACTGCTGAAAGGTCACAGGTTCGATCCCGCCCTTGGCTATCTTTTTTCAGTGGAGGTGAAGCGCTGGAGGCTCGTGTGCTCTGTGATCTTATTGCACGCTAACGAACACCTTATGTTCGAATATACCGGTGCCCTCCACTACGGCCTCTCTCGTATAACTACACACAAATGTTGTGGGAACGCAAAACCCAAGATATTATTTGTGTAGAAGGAATGCTTGCACGGCAAGTTTTCTGTCCGAAAAAGGAAGTTACTGCGAGGAGCGATGCACCAACAACACCAATCTTCCACTGTTGAGGTCTCGTATTGACGGTGTCTTTTTTGTCATACGTGTCATGTTCGCCAGTAGGTAACAAAGTATTGTAGCTCACGCCTCCTACACGTCTCACAAGTTATCATTCATTGTACACTGTCGTACCCGAAGGCACTGGTGAAGTGCAAGATCAGTGCAGAACATATGTAGCCTTCACACTGATATCTCACAATGCCAAACTTCAAGTATTATTTACACCTTATCTACTATTTATCTATTAACAGTGCAGAAAAACCTTAAGTTTCCAGATCTCGGTGATCGACTGAGATTTTTCTGTAGGTATTGAAATGACTGAATGTCACGTCACCAAGCAGGGTAGCAGACATCTCAGTCATGTTTTGAGTTTGATTTCTCCATTTTTCTCTTTCGTCTTTTCTCCCTTCCTATATAGGAGCGTCAAGGTGCTTGTTTTGCCAATATGCAGGCGTACGCTCTATATTGTTATGCCTGCGAGTCCACAGCCAACGGCCGTGCCTCTGAAAAAGGCAATCTGTGTCAAGGCCAGTTCGCCTGACGCGATCAACAACTCAACGGCGCCTCTCTGGCGTTCACGTGCAGTGAGTCAGCCTCAGCAAGCGACCCGTCGAGTAAACAACTGGCGTCTTCATGTCTGGGGGTCTGACGCATTGCGCGGCGACCCCATTGGAGGATTCTGCCCTGACGACCAGCGGCGCTTCTGATTCGACATTTTGGTTGGACCCGGTGCAAATAAAAGAAGCCCTGCGGCGCGTCGCGATCGGCGGTCCTAGGTGAAAGCTGACGTGTGTGTCAGAGCGGACCCGGTTGAGAGCAGACCTATGTGTTAGAGAAGAGAGCTCGGCTCATCGAGTCTCTGTCAGCCCCAGTGCCGAATTTGTAACGCCTCTGTATATATGCTGTACATAAACCTTGTTTAACTCACCGTCGTCTCGTCCGCTCGTCTTATCAGCTCTGCGCAGAAGCAGTCGCGAGCTGAGAAACATACGCTACCAAACGGCTGGTGACCTTCCCGGCGGAGTTGGAAGCAGTGGCGCCTTCGGGACCGAGTTGGCGTCGCCGTCTTTCGAAACAGTGGTTGCAGCGGTGAGATTTCGAGGCGCCCTGCGTAACGTCGTCGGAGGTGTCTTTCGCAACAGTGGTTGGCAGCTGCGGGATCGGCCGGCGTCAGCGACATCGATGCTGTGAGTGCCTGATGTTTTCCCCTCAGTTCACCAGACTACTCTAGCTCAGTTTGTAGTAGTCTAGAGAAGGGCTGTGTGAAGCATTGAAGTGAGCTTTGATCGTTTCAAGCCAAGTCGAAGAAGCGCTTTGAAACCAAAGTTAATGCGGAGGGGGTAAACACGGGAGTGTGAAAAATTGCTTGCGCGTCTTGCTAGTAGGCTTATAGTGGGCACGGCAAGTAGATTGTTAACAGGGGCAAACAGCAAGAGGCTAGTGTGAACGATGGAGAACCTTAAAGTGAAGGAACTCATCGAAATTTGTGAGGAATTCGGCATTACTTTAGGCCGTGCGAAACGAAAGCAAGCGATCCTTGAGATCATGAAGGATGAGGGAGTGTCGGCTGAGGAAGTCGATGAGGCCTGGGTGGATATAAAAGCACGCCGCGAGGAGGCTGAAAGGCGAGAAGCTCGCGAACGTGAGGAGGCTGAAAGGCGAGAAGCTCGTGAAGAAGCTGAAAGGCGAGAACGCCGCGAGGAGGCCGAGAGACAGGAGCGTCTCGAGATGAAACGAATAGAATTGGCAATCCTACAGTGTTCGCAGGCGCCTAGCGTAGCTTCTCCGACGATTCAGGTCAGCGGTTTTAGAATTCGGGATCAACTGCCACCGTTCGTAGTAGGCGAGGACATGGCGAAGTATCTCGTCAAGTTTGAACACGTCTGTGAGCGAAATGCTTTGGAGAGGTCTCTTTGGGCGCAGAACCTGTTAGCTCTTCTTCCAGGCGAAGTGTCCGACGCGATAACTTGCTTGTCGAGGGAAGCGTTTGAGAGCTATGACGAGGTTAAGGAAGTGCTCTTGAGACGGTATGAGTTGTCACCCGAGGCTTTCAGGCAAAGGTTCCGGTATGCTAAAAAGGGGAATGAGTCACACGTTGACTTCGCGTTTCGTCTTGAAGCCGATTTAATTGAATGGCTCAAGGGCGAAGGTGTTTATAACGACCGCGATAAAGTGGTGGAATGCGTTGCATTGGAGCAATTCTACCGCTGCATCGAGGAGGATGTCAAACTTTGGCTGCAGGACAAAATTGGTGAAGTACAGCTAAACAAGGTAGCAGAGTTAGCTGAGGAGTATTATACTCGCCGAAAGTTGCATAGCAGGGCATTGCGCGTTGAAAAGGATGAAAGAAAAGAGGGCTTCTCAAAGAAACCTGATGAACGGAGACCAGCTCCGCGCCGTAATTTCAAGAAGGACCCGTCTCTTACGAAGGACAGTGTAGGGGAAGGGCAAACAGAAGCGGAGAAATCGAGTGAGGTTTCTACCACACAGGCATTTGAATCGGAAAACAAACGGAAGCCGCTAATCTGCTACAACTGCAAAAAGGAAGGGCACATCGCGAGAAACTGTCAGGAAAAGTTTGCCTTCGCAACAATCCGAGAATCAGAAAAAAACATGCGGTTGTTATAGCCGTATCTCCAAGAAATTAGGGTGAATGAGAAAACGTGCCGAGCACTTAGAGACTCAGCGGCAACCATGGACGTTGTCCATTCTTCATTGGTGTCACCGGATGACTTAACAGGAGAATGCGCGTGGATCAGGCAAGTCGCCGAGGAGCAGAGTGTTCGCTTACCAATCGCCACGGTTGTCATTGAAGGCCCGTTCGGTAAGCTTCGCACCGAAGCGGCTGTGTCTGCCGCGCTAAACGATCGTTTTCCTTATCTTTTCTCCAACAACTCAGAGCAGCTTCTCAAAGAGCAGGGCAAATCGTTCTTCTCCAACTTAGCGTGCATGGCCCTCACGCGATCGCAAGCGCGGAAGCTTGATCTGGTTCAATGCAGTGAACTCTCAAGTGACCTTGTCGGCGGGTCGACGGAACCCCAGAAAGGAAATTTTCCGCATGAGTCATGTGAGCGGTCACGCGAGCGGCCCGTCGCGGAAGCGGCCGGCGAGGTATGCATAGGGGGAGAAGACATGGCGCCATTGAGTCAGAGCGAGAGGGTTGCAACGCTCTCGCCTGTAGCGGAAAGTTGGAGCGAGCTGCCGATAGTTGATCGAGAGACGCTCATTCGAGAGCAGCGTGAGGATCTCTCGATTGAAGCGCTAGTGGAAAGCCACAAAAACGCGGCACAAGTGCTGTCGAAGGAGCACTACGAGAAATCGGTGAAGAAGCGCGCTTTTGAAGTTGATAATCAGGTAATGCTGCTGCAGCCGTCCAAAAGGAACAAGCTTGACGTTGATTGGGAAGGGCCTGCCAATGTAATATCGAAGCTTCCCGATACGAATTATGAAGTGAAATTAGGAAGGCGGCCGAACAAAATTTATCACAGTAACTTGAAAGCAGTCGTAAATTTACTTTTAAGTGCGTCAGAGAAAGAGGGAGCGGAAGTTTTTGAGTTCTGGTGAGGTAATCGAAGGGGGACCGAACGTAATCTGGGAGCAGATAAACCTAGAGCCTAGGTTAAGTGAAGTCCGGAAAGAGGACCTGAGAAGGATTGTTTCCGAGTTTGGAGACGTGTTTTCGGACCGTCCCGGAAACACGAGGGTGATCGAACACGATATCGAGCTAAGCG